>NC_086231.1:5875000-6212500 GCF_036321145.2 Pelmatolapia mariae | reverse complement strand
GAGTAAAATCCACGCTCTACAGAGTATTTTAGGTGGTTCAAAGACCTTTTTGGCTGTTGAACTTTGCCTTTGAATGAGCAAACGGGAGTAGACATGGACACAGAGACCTCTACTGCACATAGTGGCCACAAGAATATTGTCTCTACAGGGACTTCTCAATGAAGAAGGGTTGTAATCTCTCCATATCTTACCAGCAAAGCCTGCATACCTGCCATGTGTTTTGCAGCAGCTGACAAAAGACTTTTCCTTGTCCTGCTTCCACGAAAATAGCCTATCTCTGTGGGGATCTCAAACTGAAGATGATTAGGAAGGGTGAGCAGTGGGATGCTATGTAAATATAAAAGATAAAACGGACAGGAATGTGATAACAAAGTTTTAGGAATGTTTTGGATTTTATTATATTTTATAGACGGACAAATATTACAGCTTTTGTTCTTGAAATTTAGTAGCGACTGATAGATTTACACTTTTTCTTTTTACACAGCTTGCTTTGTGTCTTTATATTGTCTTTATAATTGAAGCAGTAATTAGGTGGTCATTTTCATATTCTTGCCACACACAGTGGGGTTCCGCCTCCTTGGCTTTAACTAGAATTGTTTGAGGTTATTGTGGTGAACTTATGATTCTTTTGTGCAACTTAAATAAACACTGTTTGAATTTTTAATAAACAACTGACACGGAAGATTTGTTGCAGACTGATGTATTACATACTGTGTTTCTTATTTTGCTTGGGTCGTGATATATGCAAATGCAGACCCCACAATTCTTGCCTAAAAAGTCAGCTTTCTAAATTCAGATTTTCCTGGTGGTGTGTTGTAAATATGTACTGGAAGAGTTTTCCTAGAATTACATATAAAAATAAAAATCTCATTAGATTTCTTGCACAGTCTCAATAAATCTAATTATATTTTTAATCATAACCCCTGTGTGATGACATGTATCATATCAATGAATTATTGTCAGTTCACAACCCTAAGTCACCTTGTGTTGTAAAGCATGGACTGCCAAGGCAGTAAAAGGTGTAATAAATAACGGGCATGGATCTATAAGCAGCATGTGTGGGTATAATTGCATGTGTGTGAGCTGTAGCTTCCTCCTGGCAAGTTTGTCTTCCCAGGTAATCACTTGGCGATTGGTTGATGCACAGTGTCGATTTGATAGATAATTGTAAACTTGCATTATTGTCATGTTGCAAAGATGGCTCATCATTGTAGCTGCTGGTGACATCTTAATTTTTAGTCCCCCCCCCGCAATTCCCAACAACAACAAAACAAAGCCAAACCCTAATGACATAATTGTGATGTCCATCTGTGGAAATGGGTGGGTTTGAAAATCAGACAGCATGTTATTAAAACCAAATCATAGCTAGAAGCCTTTTGGCTTGACATTGTTGTGATGCTGGATGTTCAGAGGCAGTTTTGGGAGGAAGGGTATACAAGATTGAAAGGTGAAAGGTGCAATCAGAAAGAGCAGGCCAAACATGAAATGGTATATGGGACAAGAGGTCAAAGAGGTGAAAAGAGTAAAAAGAAAAAAGAAGCAGGAAGAAAAAAGTGTCAGAAACGCAGGGGGAAACAAATGAAAGAACAGAGAAAAACTTGTAGGCTAGTTGACACCGCATTGCGAACAGCTGAGAGAAGCAGCTCACAGCAGTCAGTTGTCATTGGCTAAAGATGAAAGCTATGTGGCTGGGAGTGGAGTACTCCACTAGTGTTAATTTTAGGGAGCCCACCCCAGCTTGAGGAAGAGTACGGAGGCAACTTCAACTCACGTCTAAATTTAAGAGGGGAGGCATGGAATCTAGACTCCAGGTCTCTGGACAGGCCGAATGGTAAAAGTTTGCGTGCCTCTGCAGACATTTTTCCTTCTTCGGAGCCACTGAGGTGCACGGTCTGTGCATATAACCACAATGACAGTCAGAGGGAATGCTACTTTGAGAGAAGGCAGTTGGTGAACAGTACCATAAAACAATTATTTCACTTTGAAACCATCCCAGACGTTGTTTTAATAGTCCCTATGTGTTGAATTCCAGTTGGGTGGGCCAAATATTATGAAACCATGTTTTGGTTCCTGAAACTCTTATAACAGACCAACTCATACTTTTTCCAGACAATATTTTTGTCAGTCAGCAAGACTCAAGTGCAACATTGCATAACAAAAATATTAATACAATTGCATCAGGAATATGAATCCACAATACTTTGAAGTTTTGTTTTGACTCTATATATTGTTCCAGCACTGTGTGAATTAAGGTGATGACAGTTGAAGTGCAGACGTGCAGATTTTTTGATGATGAAGAAGCATTATAATAAATAAATTAGATACACAGCACTATTATACCATTTACTAATCTGCCATAAGAAGCTTCTGTGGCTCCACCCTGTCTCTACCACTGCCACCCACCTTATATTTAATTGACAGGTGCCCAGCTGTAGGTGCTGAACTGTATTTGACATGAAATGCACCTGCAAGAATGGTAGGAAGGAAATAAAGGTTTGTGTGGGAGTGGCAGACATATTAATGGTTATTTTTTAAAAACAATATGTCAAAAAATGTTTATTCTGCAATCATTCCAGTAAGTGGTATTTCAGACTTGAGGGAAACTTCAGACTCTCTTGGGAATTTCCTCTCTCTTTCCTCTCTCCAACGTCAGGCTTTATAATGTAAAGAAAGTGGGAAAAAAATATTTTTAACTGTTCCTTTAATGTTTTGTCTCCTCATTGATTCAAACGTCTACTCTCTAAACGTGCCCTCGTCCTTTCTCTGCCAATGCTAAGTGTTTCTGACACCCTCCTCAACCTCCCCTTAATACTTTAGCCCTTTTTCAGACTCACACTCTTTACCATAAAACTGATGACCTCCAAACTTGTTGGCCTTATGTCTAAACGAGCTTCACTTTTTTTGTAAAAGTCATGATCTCTATCTTTCTAGGCCAGGCCGAGTAACATTTAAATAGAACTTTATTAACGACACAAGTTTGAACTGCAGTCACATTAGCGGATAGCGTAAGGTTACCACTGCTGTCTCTCACATGCTGGTATGCTGAGCAGCACACACTGAGATGTTGCTCTTGTAGACAATGGCATGTTCAAAAGTCTTGCCACACTTGAGTAGAGCTTATGCTGACATTGCTTGTCTCTTTTTTTTTATGGTAGAAAGCACTGGCTCCGTCATTGCCTTGGGCATGTCTGAATGAACCTGTGTGGAACATTAAAGTGATAGTGACCTATATCTGAATGCCACCACTTTAACAGACTAATGAAGCCATTAATGTTACATTCATCATGTCTGAAAATGGCTTTAGAAACCAGTATCACTATATCCTAGAAACTTTCTTGCCTACTGTGCAACTGCTGTACTACATTTGAATCCTCTGTTATATGCACTGTGTTATCTTGAGATATATCAGTCCATATCAGCTTTAATGAAGCCTTATTGTATGTTCACTCATATTGTCTGCAGTCGTTGTTGCAACTCTGTCCATTCACAGCAATTCTGTTAGATCTTCCATTATTAATTATGTGGTTGGATTAGCTGCCCAGTTTCCATTTAACAATTATTATTATTATTATTATTATTATTATTATTTACTGTTATTGTTATTATTCAGTTTTGTACAAGAGTGTAGTTGCTTATTTAAAGAATGTAATGAGTTGGGGCTATCTTGTGGCTGTTACCTCATGAATAAAATGTTAATTTAGTGGTATATAACATGCTAGGCCATGATGTGTGTGTGTGTGTTCCTCCTTGGGTTTTCTGCAAAAGTCTGAGGTACTGCACAGAATCTTAGCTGTTCCTAGGACTGCACTGGACTTAGACCCCTAATGTTGTTCCTGTAATCTGCTGGAGCCACTCTTCCAGTTACATCTCCTAATGCTCCTGTTACCACTGGGACTACTCTGGGCTTTACCTTCCACATCTGCTCCAGTTGTTCCTTCAGTCCCTGCTACTTCTCTGTTTTCTTGTGCTCCCTTTTCTCATGTTGCTGTCCCCTGGGACTGCCACATCTACGACCACTGTGGTCTTCTGCTCCGTGTCAACCACCACTATGTGTGGTTGGCTGGCCAGCAGCTGCTTGAAGTCCCACAGGACCTTAGCCTTGTTGTTCTCAACCACCTTCTGTGGTGTGCTCCATTGGGAGTTGGGTACTTCTAACCCATATGCGGCACAGCTGTGCTTGCACACTATCCCAGCCACTTGGTTGTGTCTCTCAGTGTACACTGTCCCAGGTTACATCTCCTGCACCTTACTGGTCCTTTTGACTGTGTCCTGTAGATCTCCAACGTTGATAGTAGAAGTCTCTCACACTCCATATACAATATGCAATATCCATTTACAATGTCACCCACTAAAGAAAAAACTGCAGTATTTTTTGTATTGTTGTATAGTGAAGTCTATCATTTCTACCAGTTAGTTGTATCTACTTAGAACCACAAAATGCTCTCTTAGAATGACTCTTATAGGCATTCTTTTTTTTTTGTCTGCAAGGGAATGTTGTGAAATTTGAAAAAAAAAATTCTTTAGTTTCAACTAACACAGAGTGAGGCAAAAAGGCAGATAACATGGTATCCAGCTGCTTTGGCTTCTGTATTTGTTGTTGGTTCTTCAGCTCCTTTTCAAAATGGCACAGATACATTAAATAAGACCATTAATTAAACATAAACCTTAAAAAATATATCTAGCAGTATTGATAATCATGCGTGTTACTTAACTGTCCTGTGACAAATTCCCATATCTTTTTTAAGATTTAAAATAATTACTCAAGTTTATAAGTTTAGTTATTTTTTTTATTAAACATTTGATGATATACATAAAAGATAGCATCACCAACAGCTTTAAAACCCACATTAGCTTATCTTTTCTTTAAGCTTTCTGGAACACCCTAATTAATTCAGTGACTGAGTCAGTGAGGGCCACATATTGCCTCTGATTATACATCTATATGATGCTGTGGTGCTCAAAATAGTGGATAAGTTCATCGTCCTGGTGGTGTGTGTAGAAGTTTTGATATTTTTAAGAATACTACATTGGGCGTCCAAAGAAATTTGCATGATAAAAATCCTTGCAGAGGGATCACCCAGAAGAAATAGCAAAAATACCCCAAAACACAAAAAGCATTTTATCGTCTTTAAGACTATTTCTCACTAGCCTGAAGGCCAAAGTCCAGCTTTAAGCTGACATTAACGATGATACTTCACATGAAGTGCGGAAGCCCACCACAAGAGTTACAGTGCATCCATCAGCTTACTAGTTGACCTTCATTGTGTGACAAAGAGACAAAGGGAGGGAGAGTCGGAGACACAGACCATAGTACAGTAGGTCGATCACTGTCTCCATCTGTTTTTATGTGCTCTTTTAACTGCAGTTTAGGTGACTAATGTTAAGGTGATAAGGGACAGAAACTGTTTATTTCATATTTATAACTACCAATCAGCCACACACGTTTTTAGTTTTATGACTCAGCTCTAACTTATACCTTCTGGTGTGAAGTCACAGTGAATTTAAGGGCATTTTTATCAGTGCTTTATTTACCAGGGTCCAAGAAAACATATAATTTGATTTGCTTTATATACTGCCAATAGGCTGTTCAAATAGGAACTACCAAACTGCTTTGTGAAGCTAATTAGTGGTAAAAGTTGGATTTTTCCATATGATATTTAACTTGATTTTCCTGTCTGATCATGCAGGTGGCAAGGAAAACAAGATGCCAATCCTCATCTCCAAAATCTTTAAAGGCCTGGCTGCTGACCAGACCGAGGCCCTTTATGTTGGTGATGCCATACTCTCTGTCAATGGTTACGACTTACGAGAGGCCACACATGACGAGGCTGTGCAAGCGTTAAAAAAAACGGGGAAAGAAGTCATCCTTGAAGGTAAGATAGTTTTCATTTTGCCAAAAAATCAGAATACATCCTGTGACTCTGACATTTTCTTCTTAGTCCAATTCAGTCTTTCTTTCATTGTTCTTCCTGTTGTGCACCCGCTTTGCTGTTAAGATGCTCTAAAAAGTGACAGGATATTAGAAGTTAAGTACAAAACATGCAAAGAAGAAAAACTCCTCGTATTGCCAAATGATATAGTCCTCAGGGTATTAAAGTACGTAAGTTCTTATATCTCATCCACCCTCTGTGCACCCCACAGCTCCAAATAGATACATAGGTAAAAATAATGAGAATGTTTGATACCTTGATATTCTTTATAGATTTTTCCAGACCTGATTCAGTCTTCCTCGAGGGTGAAAAATGACGAGCCGGGAGAGACGCTTCATTTAATCAAAACTTTGATCTGACTTCATCGGAAACATCCAAATAATGAGTTGAACTCAAACAGCGAGAGGAAAAGCCTCACTATTTAAGAATACTGTTAGGGCTCACACCTGTGAGCACCCCAGTATGCTAATGAACCGTCTTTCGATAATATTAAACCGTTTTGACACTGATACGAAGTTAGGTTCATGTCAGAACTACTGCAAACTCATGGGATCCGGCTGGCTTTGCATAGGAAGCTTTGTGGTGGAGTCAGAAGGTGTATTCCCGTCCTTTTATGCTCACTCATTTGTGTGAGATGCTGGAGCAAATGTACAATATCTCAGTCATTCTCTATTTCACTCTCAGTATATTCTTTCAGGGTATGTTCATGCATGGATGTAAATGTGACAGTCTGCCAGTGGGTGTAACACAACAAGGTGAATCTGAGATGTGAATTTTAATTGTGAAGACAGGGGGAAAGGATTAAAAACACTCTTTTCTCTTTCTAAATGATTGCTCAACAGGAATTTGGCAACTCCTGCCAAGCTGACTTTAAATCCTTGGGTTGAATTGTAAATACCCTCCAAACCTGCATAGTGTCTAAAAGCACAGAAAGAACAGTGGTTGGTTCGAGTTGATATTATTCAGTGACGATGCTTCTCATCTTCCAGATGAAAACCTAGTAGGTTTTTTTAGATACAAATTTTAATAATTATGTATTTTCTATCCTAAAAAAACTGAATTTGAAGTTCGACACAGGTTATTGAATCGCCATTTTTCTATGACACAGAATTTCTCAGGGTTAACTGGCACAGTAGGGCAGCTTCAGCAACTTAAGTCAGCACAGGAGATACAAGTAGAGCTATAGCCAGGGGAAATCATTGCAAATCCCCCTGTCTTACTTGTCCACAGTCAGGCAGAAAAGTGTTGATATCAGACAGCTCAACCGGTGCTGCTGTGTGATCTGACATGTCAGGAATCATTTCATGGGTCTCCCTCCCCCCTGAGGACCCGATAGAGGAGTGAGGAGGCAAAAGAGGCTCAGAGGCTCACTGAGGGGTATGTGTGCACGCACATTTTTGATGTTCTGCTGATGTATGTCTGTCTGACCAGGAGATGACTGGACTTCAGGATGCATATCTGTAGTGGAAATCTTGTGAGCATTTTACGGGAATAAAAGAAAACATCTTAAGGGTTTTGTGTTTTTTTTTTCCTGCTGCAATTTTCAAGATTGCACCTTTATTTCAGGACTATTCTGTATCATGATAATGCTTGAAAATACCGATGACATAAAGTTCATGTACAGTGCTTATTTTGGTTTTGGCATTTTGTCAAGATACTCACAAACACAGTGAGAAGCAAGCTCCTTTTTGGCACCACTCTGGTGTTAAAGGTCAGGGTAGCACTCTCTTTTACATGTGCACAGCAACAAACACACACCACTGCTGTGCTCACGGCAGTTTTCAGCGCTCTGTGAAATTCATAACACAGACGGCCTTGACTGAGATCAAGGAGAAACTGCCTCCATCATATTAAAATATCTTGACTATATGAACAGTAACACTTGAATCTGTCAGATAAACCCTTTCACAACATTTACAGGAGTTAAGGCATATTAGACACCTGGTTAGCATTCTGTACCTTTGCTGGGATTTTTTTTTCCTTTCCAACTCTTTTGAAAGTCAAGTGATAAAATATTTTGTATTAAACACATATCTGCCCGCTCAGATTAATGCAATTTGATTGCTACAGCAGCACATGTAGGGTATTAATGTCAAGGTCTGCTTTAGCAGTATAATCAAAGGCTTCAAGGACACTAGGTATTTCTTTAATGATGTGCTAGCTTAAGGTTTTTCTTAAGAATTGTCTGTGTGCATAAAATTAGAACATTAAAAACGGGAAAATTGCTCATTAGGACCAGTTTTGTAAGGGGTTAAGCATTTCCAGCGGCACATATGTGGCACAGATGGGTATGATTTTACCAGTGTTTACTTTATCGATTTATAATGAGTCACATGACTTTAAATAGGCCACACAGTTGCTTAGCAGCCAATAGTACAGGAAAAGGGCAACAGTGGGCAGCTCCCAGGTGTGACCATGAAGGTGCGTAAAGCCTCTCACTGTAAATAGGAATTTGTGAATATTCTGTGGGGTTTTTTTTGACGGAAAACAATTAGAGCTGGCTTTCTTCACCTTACTTTTGGACCTTATATTATATTGTTGATGGAATAATCAATGTATGCGTATGAGAAAGATAGCACATGGGGTGGGGGGGTGAGGGTGGGGGTATCAGATAAATATAACAGGCCAGATGAAGCCATAAAAGCACAGCTGCCTTCATTTCTTCACAGCGACATTTATGGCCTGACTGCTTATGTGTGAGTGTGCGAACATGCGGTGTCTTTACCTGTGTGTGTGTTTCTGCTGCATCATAACCTGTTCTTTTCACATTTTCCAGTCACAGCAACAACTTTTAGGCTTAGGATCAGGAGGAATGATGAGATTTATATATGAGTTTTGTAAAATGTTAACTGTGAAAACATCATGGACCAATTAGGCATTGTTTGATGAAGTGGAGGTGTACAACTGTGATGTTTGCATAAATGACAAATGAATGAGCAGCAGTTTGTCATTACTGCTGTGTTTCTATCCATTCTTAGTTTGGACTCTTACTGAAAATGCATCTGCCGTTGCAACCAGCTTGCCAGCCAAGACAATGTGTGCATCCACCCCACTATGTACATGCACAGAGTTATAAAACTTTGTGTGTGTGTGTAGGTGTGTGAGTTCATGTGCATGTGTGTGTGTGAGTCTGTGAGAGAGAGAGAGAGAGAGAGCGCAATACCGGGTGGAGGGTAGGAATAGTTTGGTGGGAGAATTGTTCCCTGGGCAACCAAGGTTTGACAAAAAGGACACAAACAAAGAAACTATAGTGCCACATAGAACACAAATTTCCACTATCACATAAACACACACACACAGATACACACACACACAGAGGAAGGAAGGATAAATAGGCTGCAAAGGACAGGTCAGGACATTGAGGCAAGTGTGAATGTGAAGGGGTGGGTTGGGGGTGGGTACATGCTGTCCATGTATCCAAGGTATCCCAGGAGTCAAGTTTAAGTTTTTTTTATTGTACGGGAAAGAATGTAACACACCACAGTGAGAGCTACCGTGATGAACAAGGTGGAAGGCTGCTTAGTGTCTGTGCAGACATGAGCTCCTGCAGTAGAAGGTTAAACTCAGAAAACAAGTACACAGGATTACATTTATTTTGAGCTTTTGTAATCGTTTTTTATACCTCGTTTGGTAAAGTCTAGTCATGCCTGCAACCCATGTCTGAAGTCCATCAGGACAGAGCCAGCAATGGCTAGGCCAAGTAAAGTGTCACAGTTAAGCCAAATAAACAGGCGCTAAAGATAATTAATGGTCAGTATTGCAAAACTGCCGAATTAGCTGGAGTTGCTCTCGACAATCAACACTTTCTAGTGTAGTAGTAAAGATGGAGATTTATTAAAGAGGTCGAGTATCAATTTTGCAACTGAAAGAGAAGATAAAAGACAGATAGTTTTCATTTTAGAGCATAAAATTTCAGGTGGGGATTATTTAAACTAATAATATGAATGTGATTTACTGAAGGTTTGCGGTAGGCAATTCAATGCAAGTTTTGTGTCATTAACAGTTGTTTAATTACAAAAACAGATGCCTGATATTGCTTTGATGGTTGCCACTAAGAGTTTATTTGGAATGACTGTGGGAGATGTTATCAGAATGACCGCATAACTGACACAGGTGGATTGCTCAAAGCTTTGAGTGTGGTATCCTTTGGCTCCTTCCTGCAGTTTGTCATTGAGTCCTTATCCTGAATGATTAGAGCAGAGCTCCAATAATACAGGTCTTCTGATGAAACAGTGTAGAACTTTACTGTTCTTATTAACATTTGACATTATCAAGATACTGAGAGTCAGTATTAAAACAAATCTGAATTTTGTATTTTCTTCTTTTTGTTTTATGTTTTTTGTCACAATGAAACATCTGTGTGTCGTCATTCAGCAGCGTACATAGGAAGCTCTGCAACATCGCCAACAGATTTTTTCATTTCTTGTTTCGTAACTTAACTCTGTTATCACATCTGCGACATGCTATATGGATATATATGTCAAAATAAAGCAATGTATAGTGAGTGTTGGATTATGGTGGGTTCCTGAAAAAGTCCAAAGTTAAAATTTTGAGTTGAGGATTTTTTTTGAGGAATGCCCTTTCAACCCAGATTTCCCACTAAAAGGTTGGAGCAGGCCAGCATACCCTGAGTTAGAAATGGTGGCACTGAACATAAACAATAGTAAAACTGTAAACCTTTGATCTTTAATGCCACTGTAGTGTATTTTTGACTCAGTAAATAAGCCATAAATAGATCATAGATCAGGCTCTGTCCATGAATGGAAAAAATAAGTACTGCTCTGTATTGCTAGTCATACCTGAATTGCTCTCCCTTGCTACGGCTGGAAAAAAATTCTGTTTTTCCTGCCTTATTCTGGAACATCGGTCACTTTCCAATATTTATCCAGAGAATGGCTGTCTTACCCTGGAAGACCCCACACAGTCCCCAGTAATTTCTAAAAGAGAATTTCCCTTTCCATCAAAAGTGTATCAATTCTGCTTCAACTCCTGCTCATTGATCTGGATTGCCATGCTGTTTCTGGAGAGAAACACATGCCAAACACCTATGCTTACACTGTACTACCTTTCTTGGCAGATTACTTGCTTGCTCATTGGGTGTGCTCCTTTCTGATGAGTGTGCACTCTTCTTGGTAGAATGTGTTGGTCATTATTCAAATGAAATGCTTATGTATTTGTTTATAAATAAAGAATTCAGCTTCCACCTGCACATTTTTTGTGTCTGCAGCCTTACGCTACTTTGCCCCATTTAATACATTTGGCCATAAAGCAGAGTGATGAGAGATGTGATCATTTCCTCATTTAAATAAGGAAAAACATGAATGGTCTTATAGCATACTTACAGTATGTCCTCAAAAGCATACAGATTCTCCTCAAGGGTCTTCAGTGTATTGTGCTTATTTGGACAAAGGAGAAATATCTAAAGTAGCTAAGAAAATAATTTTTAAAATTCTCATGTGTCAACATACCAGAGTATAGAAAAAATATTACCTATACAAGATGCGCTTGTCTGTAGTCTTAAATTGCTGAAATGTTCAATGTTTAACCTCCTAGGACCTGGCGTCCACATATGTGGACATCACATTTTGGGTTATTTAGACCAAAATACTCAATTTTGCTCTACAAGGGCCTGATATCCACTGACGAGGACATTATACTGCTACTGTTCTATCGAAATTTTAAATGAATATCCTCATATGTGGCTCTCATTTTTCTTAGAAACAAAAATTAGGTAAAAAAAAATCTGGTAATTCTTTGTTTTTACATTCATCAGGTCCCAATCAGCCCAAATATCAAAGAGAAATTAAAAATGCAAGCCATGGAAGAGTTCGGGTCTTTTATATGCACCTTTTATAAAGGTGCATATAAAAAGTACATTTTGGTCATGGTGTGATTCAAAGGTTTGTGCTTGTGTTTGTGCTTAATGTCAACCTGAGGTTCAGCAGAGCTGGAGATTCTGTGTGTTTGTGTGATTATGTGTGCAGAGGGAGAATGAGGGATGGAATGAGACAAAGAGCTTCAGACACAGAGAATCACAGAGTTTCTTATGCCCATTTCTCAGGACACTTGCAGTTCTCTCTGTCCTGTCTTTTTCATTAGGGTAGCTGTGCTCTGGCCCAGTGCACGCATAGTCAGGGATTAAGTAGGCTTAGTTATGGAAGCTCTATGGTTGCAGTCTTTCCTTTGTCCAAAATTATTTTAGCAGGAATGGTATATGTTTTGGACATGTCCTGTTAGTTGTATAAAGCATCCTAATGTCTGTTATCCCTGTTGGGCTGTTGGTTAGTTAGAATTACTTATTGACTTTGTTCCCATTTATTCCTGTTAGAGAAAAGTGTGTCAGTTTCAAAAGTGAGATGTGGTTAAAACAAATTAGAATTGAAGAAGCTTCTCGGATGAGACGTGAAATGTCAGGTTAAAACAAATCTTATTCTCGTAGGCAGTTTAGAAAAAAAGTACAGCATTGCTAAACTTGATGACACGTGCAAAAAATTTACTTTTCAAACCTTGTGATAAGTTGCATGATTAGGTTTCTTAATTGCATATATTTTCTTAACCACTTACCTGATTCAGGGTTACAAGGTGGCTTGCAGCCCAAAAACTTGCAAGTAAGGTTAAGTGGCAATTCTAAATTAGCTGGATGTGAGACTGTCTCTCTTAGACAGACCTTTCTGTGGTGCATACAGCTTTTCCTCCAGTGTTAAATGGAGGAGATACTAGATTATACTAATTTATAATTATGTAATCTCCCACATTTGGTAACTTTTTGTTCCTTTAAATTCTTTGAAATATGTCAGTAAGATGCTTTGCCAAATAGGACATGTTTGGTCTGCGTAGGTTTAAAACATCTTTTATAGATGTTTTTTTGTGGCCTTGCCCTGACTCTTGGCTGTGTGATGTTTGAGTTGGCTTTGTCAACACACTGTGGATTGTCTGCCCACGGGGGGTGCAAGGAGAGTGCTGCAAACACACACACACACAAACATAGACGCTCAAATTCCTGGGTGTCACACATTTAGTCAACTCTGCAGATTTGTCCTGATTTAAACGTTTAATCGTCATTGATGGCAGGCTGTTGTGAACCATTTCCAGTATACTGAACAACGGTCGATATGCATGTTTTTTCTGAACTGTAACTGCTAGCCAGCACCTTCTGTGCATTTCCCTTCAGTTGTTAATTTTTAGCCACACTGTGTAGCCAGTTGCACAGTGTGATGCTGTGTAAATGGCTACACATGTATCACATGTGCCAGGGACCAAGAGATAACTATTAGTGACGGCTTGTGTTGAGTCATGTGTTGCTACGCTGTTCAGGCTGTGCCTTTCATGCAGGCTGTATTTTGAATCTGAATATCATTATGTCTCTTAAGATGAAGACTCAGTGAACACAGTGTGTGCACATTTGACTGTATTTAATAAATGTGGCTCCATCATCCCCCCAGACCTAAGGGTATTAATACTTGCTATGAAGCTGTCAGATTGTGAACATCCAATATGCACAAACGGGAATATGTTTCAGGAGTGCCTGAGGTGAGACTTGATTTGAAGAGGTTCATTTGTGTTTGTGATAAGTGTTGGCTGAAGGATGCTTTGTCAGCATTCTCAACTAGAGCTAACTCCAAACTTAATCTCTCCGATGTCTCTCTCTGACACATTCACGCAACTCAGGCCTCTTTCTCTCTATGTATATTAAAATTTATGATGGAGAGTTCCCTTACATTATACGGCGAGTTTGTATTCCCGGTTTGTGCAATATGTGTCAATTGAAGAAGTGTATCCATATAATAATTTTATGGAGTAAACCTCACATGTTGAGTATTCTTGTTAATATTTGACCTTGCGGATTGTAAAAGGCGGAAGCAAGAGATGCACTGCTCAGAGGTGGAGGAATTCCTGACATCAAAGTACCATCTTAAATGTACAAAAATATGTCTATATCCTTCTTAATTTTGAAAGGAAATTCGTTGAAAGAACTAAATATACATCATTCAAAGAGATAAAATCAAAATAGGGCAGACTTCGAAGGGGAGTTCTGCGCTTGATCAACTAACAATGCGCTAATTTGTGTACAGTACAAAGACGCAGTCATTTCATTTTAATAATAAGAAGCATTCTACCAAGAGCTGCGCAAATTAGCTGCTAAAAATAATCTGATGAGGGAATGTGAGGGATGTTCTAACAGAAATAATACATTGCAAGCCAAGGTTTCATGTATTTGTGCTTCTCTTTGAAAACAGTGTCGCAATTCAGATAAATGAAAGAAAGCTGAAGGAGAATCAACATGTTTTTGATAAAAAAAAGCCAAAACGTTCTCTTAGAAATTGTTCAGGACAGCGAGCGAGGTCCTGGAATGTGAGAATCAGGCAGAGCCCGGGATTTATCCAGAGCAGAGCTGCATTACAAAACCTGTTACAAACAGTTTCACAATATAACCCTGAACTCTCTGAGGTAATACCTGTGTATCTTTACACAGGGATACCTGTGTATCTGTGTGTAGCAAAACATTGTTTACAGTGTAATCTCAAGCTGTCCGTGTGTTAATGAATATACTCTGTGCCACATGTGGAACTGCATTCATCGTTGTTTGTTTTTCAGTCACATATTGTAGCATTCAGCTATTAACATGCTTACACGATGTTAATAAAAGCTGTGTTTTAACAGACATATGAGACATTTCCTGTTAACAGATCAATTTGGTTCATAACTGATCCAACACCAGAGAGAAATTAAAACAAAGTGCAAACCACTGTGCTCACTCCTCCCTCCCTCGAATGCTACACATTAAGTTAAGTTCATTTAAGCAGTTACCTTTTACTGGGTTTCATTGTCATTATAGCCCCACAACAGTCTTTCTGGAGTACTGTGCATATAAGCTCAAGATAAAACATTTCCTCTCACTGAAATGTGACTATGCAGTTTAACCCCTACAATACATTTCAGAGGAGTAATATGAGTCCTTAACATAGGCTTGTATTGTATGATTTGGCACCCTTCAGATCACACCTTGCACACAGAAATTCCTGTGTATTGCAAACACTGTTTCATTTTATTTAATGAGTGAATGAAGGTTCTTATTCCATATCTGTGAATTTAAATGGACATATTTTTCTAATACTTTTTATCACATTAAAAATTAGTGTAAGCATGCAATATATTGTGTATTTGGCTCAATGATAAACATCCAATATATGATTGGTTCTTGTACTAGCATTCACAATAAGATCTCGTATTTTGTGTATTTTCGACTAGAGCCTTTCCTTCTGCGATTTCCTGCCTGTATGGAAATCAATAAATGCCACAACTGGTGCTTTACAAACAGCAGGGCCACAACTGATCAAACTGAGAGCATTTATACAGCACGCTACGTAGAAGATTTTTTGTTGACCTTTAACTGGGTTCCTGTTAAAGAGTATGTAATAGCCACTCTAGCTCTGGTTTTGTAAGTAGTCACTTCTTTGGCTACAAACCGAACAGCTCAGTCGCTTTTTGAAGAATGATGAGGACCAGACTGAGTTACATTTTGCTTTGAGGGCTAAAATCATATTTCATATCTACAAATCAAGCTCTTCAAGGACATGTGTGAATATAGCCCCTCAAAGGGAGATACATACCATATAGTCTTTTTAAGCAAGGCCAGCAGAGATATATATTCTCGCCCTATCTTCCTGTATTGATTTAAGTAGGGTTAGGCGAGTGATTTATGGAACATAATGACTGTGGAGAGTAAAGTTTTAAGCTTCTCATTGGGACACAGCATGCTGCTGGCTAAGATTATTCATTCCTTGTCTGAAATAGTTTCTGTACAAGTTGAGTTTCTGTTACTGAAGCAGCATATGTCTTAGCCCTCTTATCTATTCACACATGATATAATCTGTAAATAGACTGCACTTTCACATGAATTTGCACTCACACATGATTCTTTTCCCTTTCCCTGATCCAGAGATTGACCTGTGTGTTTTTTTAGGACATGCTAGAAAGGTAGTGAGGGAGGCAGGTGAGATTTTCTTAATTAACACGTTCCGACTGCAAATTCTCAGGTGGTCGTGGCTGAGCTGTGTCAGTCCAGTCAGCAAAGCGATAGTCTGTATTTCTGTGTTTTAGGTAATGTATTCATCTGGTGGGTGGCAGCAGATGCAGGATGGTCCTGTTGTTTGGAATGATCAGTTTTGTTCCTTCATCTGGAACTTGTGTCCCTAAAACTACTTCTCTCCTAACTGGAGAATAATTTATGGTTCTATATTAATCCTAGTCTTATTAACTTAACTTTTCCTCTTTTTTTCTTTATTACAAATTTAAAGGAATAAATGCACATTAATCTATTTGTGCAAGGGAATCAATATGCAAAATTAGTGCAAAAAGTAATTATTATTATTATTATTATTATTATTATTATTATTATTATATACAAAATGTTTATCTCTATCAGTTTCATTATTTCACTTTTTTTTCAAATGTGTGTCCTGCTGATAAAGATTTCTGATAATTCCAGTTCTCTTTCTAAGGGGTACAACTGACAGCATATGTGGGCAACCTTTCTTCAATGCAGACTATTACTTTGATAAAAAAAAGAAGAAATTATTAAACGTAACAGTATTGCAGTAAATTGCAGGATTATCTCTCACTGAAACAACTGAAAGTAAAGTGCTGTGGTAGTGGAAAGAACTACAAATAATTAACTGAAAGCGAGTTGCTGTACACCCACGAGAAAACTAAAAATTGGCTGATTTCAGTCCCTGGTTGGTTGATCGGTGCATCTTTACTCAAAGTGAATCTTTGGAATTGAAGCTATAATCACCCAAATAGTGTCAGAACTGAGTGTGTTTTCTATGAATGTATATAGTTTGTAACACTGATGTGTTCTTAAGGTCTGTATTCAGCAAACAGACTGGTTTCTTATGCCAGTATAATTATTACTGTGATCATGATTCCTTTCCTTTTAACCTGGCTAATACACAGCTGTTAGATCTTACTAGGACACGAGAAGGTGGGTTTGCTGTTGATGATGTATTTGGCACTTTCTGAAGAATAAATTCCACCTATCTAGTCCCCCAAATCTTTAAATGCTTACGTGGCACATGCATTAAATATGATAATGTTGTGTCACAATAACTTTTCTTTCATCCTGCTTCTGTTCTTAGTTGTTATGTATTGTAAAAGTGACAAAGAATTTTAGTACAGAAATATAAATGCTAATTCAGCATCGCTAAGATGACTCTGCTAAGACTGCGTTATGAAATGCAAATAAATATAAACGACCCTTCTCAGTGCTGCAAACTTGCTGCCACTGTCCATTATTATATTACGCTCTTGCAGCGAGTGTTAGAAATGGCTGAGGAGTATTGATACAGCAAAAACGTTTTTTAGTCTCTAACAGACTGGATGCGATCAGACATCAGCAGTAGTGTAGTTCTGTAGTAATGTGTGGTGTTATGTGGATTGTTCTGAATCTCTGTGAGTAACCCTGCCATGAAACCTCTAATACTGTGGACACAAAGCTTGGGTCCTTTTTCCTTCAGAGCTGCTGGCCCGTAAGGACATTGTGCTTACACTCAGCAAGGGAATGGATTAACCAGTTAAATAACATAGCTTTATTAAATCACAAATCTCCTACAGGCCCTTTCTCCCTCAGTGCCATCAAGTTTACTTAACAAGCCCTCTCTGAACCCTCTGCCCCGATTCTAGGCCCCTGTTAAATTGGTGGCCCACTCTTTGTGTCAGTCTCTCACTTCACTACAGGATTAAATTCCACTGAACTGTCTCACAGCATCGTGCCCCATTGCCATGGTGGGGATGGAGTGGGAGATATTTACTTTTATTATTCACAATAAATGTGTTTTCGTAATCGTTGGAAGCTAAATTGCACATTTGAGGTGGAAAAATAGTTTGTGTATACTTTATAAATCGATGAGTCTTTTGCCTTTTAGGCAGCAATGATAAGCAAAAGAAAAGTGAACATTTGCCACCAAGCATCCCTTCTACTCTGTTCTTGTGTTCTGCCAGATCCAGTTCAAGTTTCCTTCACTTTCACTTTGTTGAATTAGGATAATTAACTCTCCTGACACACTATGCAAAGTAATCAAATCTGCTCTTTGGCAACATGTGAATTCATTTAAAAGTTTCACTGTGTTCTGCTTTCTCTCTCTCTCTCTCTCTCTCTCACTTATGTCATACCTAACACCTCCCAAAGTTGGCATGTATCCATGATTTTAATGAAATGGGCTATAGGAGTGACGGACCTATCTAAATCATATAGACCCGGGTAATTGACCAGAAGGAGATGCACATTAATCAGTGATAGAATAGGGACACATACATTAAAGCTGGCATTTAACAGCTCACAAGATTAGGGATCAATAAGAAAAGGCACTGACGAGAGTGTTTTTCCTCTTCCTTGTATGTGTACCATATGCCTCAAAATGTTCACAAATCCCACTTGTGGTTTTGGCATATTGAAGCCCAATCCTGATCATTAACTTTTTTAGACTGATTTTGATTAGTAATGAGTATTTATTTTAAAGGAGTTCCTTAAATCGGACCTATTGTGCTCACTTCCAGCATGTTCTTGTACTCTGCAATTGCATAATTTGCAGTTGTCTTAAAGCATTCCCTTGTGAAACTAGACATTTTAGCTCCTGTCTTTTTTAGCCTCCCTGTCCCTGTAGACCATCCATCCATCCATCCATCCATCATCCATCATCCATCCATCCATCCATCTTCTTCCACTTATTCAGTTCTGTGTTGTGGTTAAATTCAAAAACGACAAAACAAACCTATAAACCTATTAAAAAACAAAGTTTCACATACCAAGCATGAACATCATTACTGAAGTATTTTTTTAGATTTAGCCTTTATTTACAAGCACAGAAAAATGTTTTTGTGTAAAATGTCAACCAAACTTCAATACGTCTACTGAAAGTTTTAAGAAAAATATATGTATGTATATTGTGTGACATATCTGACTTTTAACCATACCTGTGTTCTATGGTGAAATTAGTCACAAGCCATTCAGCCTGATTATCAATAGTGGTCAATCAATCAGTTGTTCTGTCTCTGCAGCATTGCCCTTTATCGATTGAACAGTCGTGACTATTTAGCATTAGTCCAGCCCAGAATCTTGCTGTTTACAAGTTTAAGATAAGCGCTGAAAAAAACCAGATGTGTTTTTTTTTTCCATTGGGAAATAAAAGCAAACTTCACACATGAAAAGGTGATGTTTGAACACAGAATGAAACCATTACATAGTGACAGAACATGAAATGGACAGAAATTAGCTCATGATGTATCTGTAAGATTTTCCTTTTTGCAGTCTTGAGTTTTTGCTAAATCTTTCATTTGTTTGATGTTCACTTTCATCGTCTCTTGAATTGTCCACATCTTACATTTTGCGAAACATGAACTCCACATTTTTGTATATTCAATTTATTATTGCAAACCTGTTTTTTTTTCTTTTTTTGTTTGTTTTGCCTCAATTGACCTCTATGTACTGAACATGTTTCACTTCTTTTATACAGTAATTTATGACGTTGTTTTCACCCACGACATTGTTCCCCTGAGGTGTAACATTGTGACATTCTTTGCTTGACATAGTTTACAGAGGCAACAACATGCTTCTGAGGTCAGCAACTCCCCAGTCACATTCCAGCTGCTCCCACAGTAACCAGTGGCAAGCGGACGAAGGGCTGGCATTTAGCTTTAGTGCATTGTTTGGTCCAGTTTCACTTTATAAGTGCCAAGTCTGGAAACATGTCAGCTCATGCCTAACTTCTTAAGCTGCTGGCCTCCTGATATGCTCCTCCTGTGTATGGATGGCTTCAGACAAGGATTAGCAGTGATGGGTTAATGATATATGTGATGGTTTCTGTGTATATTAGGTAATGAGCACAATAATGAGGTCTGTTTAGAGTTCGAACAAGTTAAAGTATTATTTGGCAGTTTGTAATGTCCAAGTTACGGTTAAGCAAACTGTGCTGGAACTCAGCTGACTGAAAGTGTCTGGCTAGGAGTTGTTAGGTTCAATGTAAAAGTGAAGAGTTTACCATGAAAAGCTTAGTGGCAGATCCTGCAGAAGAAGCAAAGAACCTCCTCACATGCGCACACTTACACCCACACATAACTCTCTCTCACACAGACACGCACACACTACAAAAGTAGTTTCACTGGCTGCCAGATAAGCTAAAGTAATAACAGTGCCATCTCAGCTAATTTTAGCCCTGTATTGAATGAGCCGCCACTGGTATTCATGGCAACATTTCTGGCTGAGCTAAGCTGTATATTCGCTCTCCCTGTATTTCCTGTCTCGCTCGTTCATATTCTCTTTTCTTGCTCCCAATCTTCATTTTTCCTGCTGCCTCTCTCTTTTCTATGTTGTTCGTTCCATTTTACACCCCTTTCAGTTCTCCATCTTTCTTATCGTCTCACCTCTCTTTTTAATACGGCACTATGTTTAAAAGCTATCACATCAAGATTGTTATTTGGGGAGATTATAAAAGCCTCTTTACAGAAGTAAACATCTCTATAGTTGCTGCTTTCTCCCAACCTATTCTGCTCTGTAGTTTGTGCAGCACCAGAGACATAATCTCAGCCTTACATAATAAAGAGTAATGCCCACCAAGAATAGAAATATGTTTATGTGTTAGATATTAGCACCTCTAGCCACGACTATGTTCGCTCTCCTTATATTCTCTTAAAGTGTTTTTGAAGAATCTGTTGTTATTGAAATTGTGCTTTTTGTGTAATTGAGGCCTTGTTATTAGACAGATGTCGCTGAGGTGTCATTTGGCTGCACTATACTGACATCCACAGACCATGTAGTCCATGTAAAGCAGTATTAGATATGTGCTCTGAGTTTGTCACACGATAGAAATGGGCGCTATCAACCACGATGCCAAATTTGAATTAAAAAAGCCAGTAAGTATATAAAATCAGGGTTGAAAAACTTTAGCAGCTTTCTTAGCGCGGAAATGTTTTCTGTTGTTGTGGTCGCTTATTGACAGCTCACATTTCACATCAGTTCAAATGGGCTGCTGAAGCAGGCAAACACTCTTTTAACCAGTTTACATGAGTTTGGGAGAAAATTACTACCCGCTCTGTATATGGAATATTTTTGTCACTTGGTGGTTCTTTGTTTTTGTAATAAGTTTGAAACCCTTCTTAAAAACTACACACTTATGAGGCTCGAAGATTCAGTAATTATGTTACATTGCAAGGCAATATAAAATTCTACTGAAATATACTAAGTATAGGCAATTTTTACATTTATTAATCTCTGAAGTCAGCATGCTTTGCTGACTTCAGAGCAGTAGGTGTTTGGATGAAGTCTGGAGAGCTAAAAACATGCTAAAATGCTAAAAACAGACAGGAATAGCTATGAGAGATTTTAAGGTAAAGTAGGAAGTGAAAAAACACTGGTTGTAACCAACCCGAAAACCAAAAAACATTGTGTAAGTTCCATAAAATGCATTTCCTGAAGTAGCTGGTTGATCTACTAAGATTTTCTTACACAACTATCTCTGAGGTTTACAAAGAATGGCACTATTAAGTATTAAAAACTCACTACTACATGTGTACCCAGGTGCAAATGTGTGAAAGCGTTTTTGTGTAAATCCAGACTAAGTCACAAATACAAGGAAACTCTCCATGCAGACTACTGAGAGAAAATTTCTACTCTTTTTTTCTTTTAAATCTTTTAAAGATTTTTCCAGCAAATCTTTAACAAAATTTCAAAGGAATTGACTTCATCTCTGTAGAGAGAGAAAAGGGAAACATCGCAGACTGATTTTAGATCCAAGACATTACTATTGATCCACACTACTTTTGAAAAGTATGGAAAATTTGTTTCCAAACGAAGAGGTGCAGACTCAGAGAATTATTGAGAATTTAGGTCATGCCCTTTGCTGGAACAACTTAAGACTTCTTCACACATGCACTGTAATCCCTAAATGCTCATAGCAGCACGTCTGAAAAAGAACCTTAGTCATGTTTTACATAAATGTTGCTCATGCAGTTTTCTTGCTTCATACTATGTGACAGTTTGACAATATTCTGCACACTACTCATGTTTGGATACTTGCAGTTACTTTAAAAGCATACAGTTGTAGCAATGTAGCAATTTTCCATAAGAGTGAAAACTTGTAAACATTCCCTAAATTGGCAAATAAAACGTGCACTGTTAGAGATTTGATGTTTGGAAGCTAAATAAGTGGAAGGCTGTGTGTATCTGGCAGGATCTCTATTTTGGGAAAAGTGAAAGCCTCCTCTCTCATTCCTGCTGTCCTGTGCTATGACTCTTCTGCTTGCCCTCTGGCTACATGCCTCTTGTACAGAGCACTTCACACTTCCCATGTGAAACCAAAGCTTTGCCTTAAACCTACTGCTTTGCCACGTCCTCTGGGCTATTTTTACTCCAGCAGTGGCTACTGCTGTTAAAGCCATACACAGCCTTTTGGACTGTAGCAGAGACCATGTGTTTCCATCTGTGGTGGTGTGTCTAGGTATCTGAGCATGGGTGTGTGAGTGGTAAAACTGCGTTTAAAAAGATATGTGTACAGAATAAGATACAGTAACAATTTCATAACACTTAATTATATCCACCAAAAATTATGGGCACCCCCATAGCCTTGGGCTTAAGATGCTGACCATGAGCCACAGCTTCTTTCTTCAAATTTAAACTGGGAACTTCCCCCTCAGTTAGATGTACCTCTGACACTGACATTGGCTATTGGGAGACAAATCTGTCTTTTAACTTACGGGACAACATAAAGATCTCATAAATACGTTTTTAGCACACTTCTGAACATGGGTGGATAGATGGATGGATGTGTGTTTTTGCACTTCTTAACCTCCCGTTGTATTAATGTGAAAGCCCTCATGCTATTTTCAGCTGTCAGTCATGCACCATACAGAACTGGAAGTCCTTATGATGAAGCACCTAGGGCCGTGTTTTTCCAACATCTTAGGCATTTGCAAGAAAGAACTCCACAACATATGGTGTCAGAATTGTGATGGCTTGTCGGAAGAAGAAAACTGGCCTTCCAGTGCAATGAACAGAACTGCATTCCCAGCACATATGGTCAGATGAATGCTAATCAGCTTTCAACACTGTGAAAGCCTACCTGTTTTCTTCCCCTGTCCCCAAGAGTCCAGACTTCAGTAGAAGTAGTACAGGTTGACACATCTGTAGTCAACCTTGGAGCGCTCCTGACCCGGGGAGACGTCTCTCTTTCAAACAATGTTGCATCAATAAACCTTTAATAGATTTTCAAGTTTTATGTGCTGCATAAGCTTCCCCGTCTAACTCATGTCTCTGTTTTTCTTGATCCCTGAGAATATCTTTGTTATTTACAAGGATTTCCTGTGCCTTTACATCCATCAGTTGACAGGGTTTCTTAGCTAGACTTTGATCAGTAGTTTACCTTTGTATTTCTTGCTGTGCTTTACTCTTTCCTCAAACATTGTGGTTTGAAGGTCAGTTAGTCCCTCAGTGGTAGAGCATCCTGAAATAGAATCCCCACTTACCTGGATTCGAGGTTTACTGTGCTTGGAAACTCAACCATATGACCAGTAACAGAGTGCTTCACAATCAGTTTAGCCAGTGCTAACTGTTAATGGGTCTGGGTTACTGATCTATATATATCAAAAGCCATATTCATCAAAGTAAGCTGTTGGATACTGTCGTTGAATCCTCGGTCACACTGATAGTTCGGTGAGATCATCATGTTTCATGATGTTTCACCTCCATGTGGTCCTTCAAACCACAAAAAGATAGTCATCTTGAAAACACACACTTAGACACACAAAGACACACATGGATATTCACACCAGTGTGTCATGGTGCACTTATAGACTCTTCCATTTACTGATCTTTCAAATTATTTTTACTATTATTCTTATTGTTGTTAGAGAGGGTAGAGCAGTGGACAGCTCTCTGGGTAATTCCTAGAATCCACAGACATCTGTTGCTAAAAAGCTGGCTGCAGGTGTGAATGTGAGGTTACTTGTAAATGGTTTTCTGTGTATATGTGTTGGCCCTGTGGATTGACGACCTGTCCAGAGTATATCCCACCTTGAATAGGCTCCAGTCCTTCATGACCCTGAGATGGATGGAATGTATATTTTGTTTTCTGTTTTTCATCTTTATTTTCTGTTGCATTTTTGTAAATAGTCACACATTTTGGACCTTGGCAAGCTAATAAATACATTACTTTTTCAAGTGCACCTAGGTTTTTCCAGGGCTTAACAAGCTTTTGAGGAAATAACAGGTAAACTGATATTGGCACTATGAATACCACTGTTAGTAGCAAAAACAGAGACGGCGTAACGGTCAGTACTGATAATCCTTGTGCTGGAGCACCAGAATGACATGTGACACACGAGTGAGATATGAGTGTCCGATTACATCTTCTCTATGGCACCAGTGGCTGCTAAAGACATGCCAGAATCAACTATCTACAACAGAAATGCAACATAAACATCATAGGCTCTGTATGGAAGAACATTTGTGACACAGAGCTCTTTGTACTGTGCGTTGATTTCTGCACCACTTTGAAGCAGTTCTTAAGTGTTACAGCTTTCAACTCATCTCCAAACCTGGAGGCTTCATTTTTACATTTTATTCTCTCTTTCTCTCCTCTGTCCTCTTTTACTTCTTCTGCCTTTTCTCTTATCTCCCACACCCTCCCACTCTGCTTCAGTGAAGTACATCAAGGAGATGTCTGCCTTCTTTAAAAGCTCTGGGTCCCCTGGAGCAGGTCTCCCGTGGGATTCTCCCCCTTCCACACCTCAAAGGGGCACTGAGCTCTCCCCTGCTGAGGTGAAGGAGCCCCGGAGCATCTCGCTGAGGATGTGCCAGGTGTCACGAAAACAGTGCCCTCCAGACACAGAAAACAGGTATTACATGTTAAAGCTTCACCCATTCATTTCATACAGTTTATGCATTTGGATAAAAAAAATCTGACACATGAAAATGACATGGCTTTGTAAAAGGGACTTCTTCGTGTGTCTTTTTCACATTCTCTTTGTTAAAATCTGAAACTTCCTCTTCACCCTTAAGCTTTAGTCACTTTGCCATGTCTTTTTAATTCCTCTAACAGCTTTTCCCCCCACCTCTTTTATGTTTCTCTTCTTGCATCGTTCTCTTTTTCTGTCATCTCATTTGCCAGGTATTTTGAGGTGATTTCATCCAACAGAAAGAACTCTGTGTTCCTGAGGGCAAAAGATCCTGCCATGGCCCAATCCTGGTACAATGCCATCCAGGCTGGTGCTGCCAGCCTTTTACCACGAATGAAGGAGGAGATGAGGAGCATGCAGCCTGGCATGGAAGTCAAACATCTGGGCTGGATTACAGAGCAGGTATGGAAGAATGCTGTGGTATAAGATAAATAGTCCATAAATGGCTGTGCACGTGTGTGTATCTCTATGTTACAACTTGTTACAACTTTTAACTATTATTTTAGGGGGGGGGAAGCAATGGTTAAACTGATCTGCAGCCTAATAGAAAGTTTAAAATATTTCTGAAGTTTTGATAGAAATTTCAACGTGTGCAGGTATCTCAGGGTCCAGAGAAACCCGTACTGGCTGTGCTGACTGACAAGGACCTGCTCTTGTATCCCTCGTGTCCTGAAAGCAAAGAGAGCCTCAACAATCCGACAAAGAGCCACCCGCTCATCACCACCAGGTTTCCACCCTTACAGCACATGCTACATAACATGACACTTGTGCTTTCGCTCTCTTTCTTATATAAACGCATTCACATAACGATGGAGTTTCAGAAGCCCCACCCTGTTCGGCTCAGGCCTTCCTCTGGCTTGATTTAGCCCAGAGAACACACGCTCACTCTTTCCATAGCTGGACTGTTGGACGTTTTGCCAAATAACATCATATTCATGTGGAAACAGAACCTATGAGTCATGGGTTTTCCTCTGTTTTTTCTCTCCTCTGTAACCCTGTAGCAGTTTGTCTGCAACATCATTTGCTCTTATGGCCACATTATTTTCTATAAGTCTTCATTATCATCTTTCTCATACACTTTTTTTCACTCTTTCACCTACCCCACACCCTCCTTTCTCAGACTGGTCCACTCTGGTCCAGGAAAAAGCTCTCCAGTCTTGGATTCTGAGCTGTCATTTGGCCTACGTTCAGGCACAAAGCAAGGCGTGGAGACACATGTTTTTAGGGTGGATTCTGCTAAGGAGCTGTCGACCTGGACTCATCTGCTGGTGGAGGGTTGCCACAATGCTGCTGAGCTTACCAAGGAGGTCACCACGGGTACAGAGATGCAAAAGATTCTTCAGTTTTTGGTTCATTTACAGTTTTTTTACGAATAAATCTGAAATTCAGATGTATTAAGAGAAAAGCCCACTACATGTTAAATACCACATGGTGATGTCACTTCTATACTAGAGTACACATGAATTATGTAATTCAGTTAGCAGCATCTGTATGCTGTGAGTTAGGGGAAGAGTTTTTTTGGTTTGGGTCCCCCCCCCCATTACTATCAGAAACACTGGTTTGTAATCATTGTTAACCTGAACTAAACAATATTTTAAGAAGAATTTACCTGTAATGGCAAATAACATTTCCGTATCCGAACCGATTTTCAGAAATAAATAAGGTTTCGTTAGAGGTAGAAGCTAAAGAGGAATAAAGATGGAGCCCCCCTTCTGAAAGTCAAAATACTATACAACTAGCAGTACAACATGACTTTTTTTCAGGGACTGATTCAGACATTTGAATCATGTCTATAAATATACCTCAAATCTATTTCAACCAAACAATTCCTGCTTGGGCTTAAGACTTGGTTCTGTTCGACAGACACACACAAACATTCCAGTTTAAAACAGAGGCTCGTCTCACAAAGCAGGATTAGTGAGATTTATTGTTCTTTACACAGTGATCTGCACGCTGTACCCCTTTGTAGAACGTCCCTAATCTTTGCACAATTCTTCTGGTTGCATTTTAATAAAAGATTTGGGTTTTTAGAAACCAAACTTTCTTGCAATGGATTTTTATAAGGAGCTTGAGGGAAGACAAAGCATTTTGTCGTATGTATTGTAGTATATAAAGTCTTAGCTCTTTGCTTACATCTAGACTGAGTAAAACCCCCCTACAGCTTTACAGCTAGGTTTACTGCTCACAGTAGTCCTACTTTCTGAGACAAGTGCCATATGTGTAAAACCTTGCTGTGTAGTAAAGGTTTCACATTGCCCTCTGCTGGTGGAATAAAATGATGCAAAAACTTTCCAGTATAAACTAAAAATGGTTCTTTCAATTCCAATATGTGAAACTAATTCTAACTTTCTTTTACTAAACTAAAATTTGGAACAATTTTGTTTTCTTACAGCAAAAAAATATTTAAACTGCATTTCTGTCTTTTCAGTGTCACATTTAGTAAAGCGCATTCTGTAGCCCTGTATCAATACTGAATGATACTACTAATGAAATCACAAAGAAATCATTACTTGGCCTTTACGCCACATAAGCCCTGTTTTTTCTGCTTTGGCAGTCTGCAGTTGGAATGGGAAAGAGTGCATGCTGGGAGTTCACATCGATGACGGTTTTACACTATTCACCGAAGAAATGGGTGTCAGGAAGAATATTCTCCTCCAGCAGCCTTTTGAGCGCCTCAGAATGTCCTCAGATGACGGTGTTCGGATGATGTTCCTTGATTTTGGAGGTCCCGAGGCTGAGATAGTACGTTTTCCCCTGTTTTCTGTTCAATTTTGACTTGAAGTGAAATATGTGACATTTCAGGGCAATAATGCATCAGTAAAGTCATTAGCACCATTACTCTGAGTGGTGAGTTCTCACTTGTTAGACAGATGGTGAACTCGGCTAAACTTGATTTCTACCTAAGCTTGTGTGTTAGCCATCTCCTTGACATTTAACCCTAGAACACTATCGCTATAAATAGTAACACAATCACTAATGCCGGGTGATTTTTACCCGATATAATATGACCAACAAAAAGTACTTGTCATCAAAATATATCAAACACATGACAAATCAGAGTGGTCAGCTTTTACTTTCAACTGTGCCATGTCTAACAAAATGAAAAAAAGTGTCATGGGGGGATGCTAAAATAATGCTCCAAAATTACAGAAAAATCTGGAATTCAAGAACAAAAAATTCCTAAAAAAAAAAAAAAAAAAATGACGCTGGAAAGCTGGTCTTTGATACACCCATTCCTGGGACATTTGAGACTTCCCTGGTGAAGGCACAATCTCCTCGACACACTAACAGCTGCAGGAGAGAGAAATCATATAAATGTGTTTGCTCGGGTGAAAATCACCCAGCGATAGTGTTCTAGGGTTAAGAAAAAACATGTAAAGAACCTTTTCAGCAACATTACCTGCTCCCTCTGACAGTTACAAATCATATTTCACTCTTTAAGTTATTCAGATTATTCCAATTCAGAGTTGACCTGCTTGTTATGCATTTATAAAAATGTTTAAAAAACCAAAATTATATGGATTTCCTTCATTTAATCATGTTTCTTTTTTACTTATCTGTATCTTCTTACAGCAACTGGACCTGCATTGTTGCCCTAAGACCTTAGTCTTCATAATCCACTCTTTCCTGTCTGCTAAGGTCAAGCGACTTGGTCTCTTGGCATGATAAAGGCCAACTATCCGGAACGTCACAATAGGAATATTCAATAAAGTTTATGGTACAGCCTGGGAACTCTGAAACTCCAGACGATGGGGGACTTGGAAATGATGCTGACAAGCCTTCCTAAGCCTCTACAAATCATCTTTGGTCAGGCATCTCCTGATCCTTCTATGGAATGAACTGCAGCAATGCAACGATGGTTGTTTGTTGAACTTGTATTTGTAAGGTAAAAAGTTGGTGCAAGTCAGTAGCCACTTAAGGGAGCTTGCATCTGTCAAATCTGTCACAGTATGTCATGACACTTTGTGATGACAAACTGTACGAGTACGACTGCCTGTATCTTAATGTTTCTAAGCTTAAAGCCCCAGACGTTAGTATTTTGTCATCACATTGTTTATCTTTATTTCATAAGTCAAGATGGGCCTTTGTCTTGAGAATCTTTTCATCTTTCAATCTTTGCTTTATGTGCTGTGAACAAAATCATTTTGTTGTGAATGACAAAAGTTATTTCACAAAAGTCCTGATTGATGTTGGACAAACATTTTCATAAAGGCAGCTCGAATGGAGTGACAGGATGACATGGCTGATCGCTACATAATCAATAGTCTATACTGAACAATGTACAGAATGGAGCTATTATGATATGCTGTTCATGTGGATTCTTGCCAATACCCTGAAATTTTTCATGCGTTTTAAGACAACCTCCAAAAGAAAAGTAAAATAGATTTTTCAGTGTAGCTGAAATACAACTTTCATTTCTCCTTTTTTACAAAAAGTAAAACCATATATTTAAAAATGCTATTTTTCTGTGTTTAAACTACAAAATATTCATACCAAATACAAACCTGCAGTGCTTAACAATTTTGTTAGACCATCACCTGATGTAAGGTTTATGCCACAGCTTCCCTGAATTAACAGTTTTGATATTTACCAAAATCGTGTTTTATGTTTCTGTAATGGTTAATCCACCAATAAGTTCTCTAATCAAAATATTTATAATGCTACAATATCATATGTGTTATTCATGAATTTTCAAATTTACTGTTCATAAAAAAAGCTGAAAAGTGCAAAAGCGCATTATTATTTTTGATTAACATGCCAAATCACAGTTATTTACTTGGATTTCTCAACAGAAAAAAAAAATCTTAGTGGTTGAACACTATGCTTGATAAACTTCTAATTTCTGAGAGAGGGCCAGTGTGCCAGCGCAGATTTGGGTATTTGGTTTGTTTCTTGACTAATAATTAGCAATATAATTTTTAAACACATTTTTGACAGATATTTGTGTTTTCTTGTTTTTATGGCAGGTCGTGTAATAAATTTGCTAAGCAGTGTATCTTAAGTATCAATGGCCTTAATCAGTCTTGGCCTTTCTTGTCAGTAACATAAACAATCTAATAACAATTTTTTCCTGTGTTTCACAGCACTGACAAAGGTTTTCATTATCATTTATAGATGACATACAGCCAGCTTAACTATACTTCTCTATGGATATGGACTTTAACTCTTACTTTATGATTTAATGTCTTTGTTAAGTACTGTATTCTTAATACAGAGGGAAAGTGCAGGCTTGGAAAGTTTTACCACGGTCTTTCCAATGTTTTTGTATTTTTTTGTTTAAGAACCTAAGAAAGTATATGGAAATGTTAGGTTGGTCACTTTTGTGTTGTTATCTGTGCTGACTGGACATCTGCAATTTGGGGCCTTCTTTCTTCTTTGAACACTAAACAGACTTCTATTAACATATATATATATATATATATATATATATATATATATATATGTATATGTGTATATATATATATATATATATATATATATATATATATATATATATATATATATGTATATGTATACATATGTATACATATATGTACACAACTAAAATTGTTTGCTTTCAAGAATAAAATGTATTGTATATTCTTATTTAAACAAAGGTGTGCCTTGCAGGGTTGTTTGTATATAAACATGTAATAAACTTTAACTTTTATTGTTTACTTTGCTTGTGCTTGATTATTATATTATTACTTCTATTATGATTCTCTAAAAACGAAAGAAATATTATCTAAATTTATGATGTAAACTTGGTTAAAGCTGTACTAATTATCCATACATTAATAAATACATAAATTCATCAATTAGAGCACAGATTTCTTTCTACTGGCCGGGGACCAAATAGCACACCACTGACTTAAAATTAGCAGAAGCAAAGCCTAGCAAACAGCCACCCTCTGTGGTGGCTATCTGTGTTTGCAAGTGTCAAAGTAGCCCTGCCCACTAAAGATGTATATTACCGTAGGTAAGTTTAACCCATAGACTTTGAGATGAGCATTTTCTTGGTTGCAAAAAAACCCAAGATGGCACAACAAGCGGTGAATCTGATGGTGAAACCTAATATGCTCATTGGCTAACCACTTTCCAAGCACAAGTCAACAGTCAGAGAGCATACCACAGAGATAATGCTTCATTTAGAAACATGGTATGACCAAGACTTACAAAATAGACTTAATTTTTTATTTAGTATTATCTGGGACCATAAACGCATCAGAAAAGATGTGTTAATGGGCTTTTTACAGAGCTTAAAACAGAAGCAGTTTTCCCATAGAAGTCATTTTGTCGCCATCGACAGGCCGTCAGATAAAATGCTCATTTGAAGCATGGTTTGTTTGGTTACTGTTTTTTTGTGTAAGAAAAAAAAAGTTGATTTATTTGGAGTGTAAACATGTTTCATTAACGTAAAGACATGTAATAAGCATGTCACTTTAAAATTGAAGTATGGGCTCTATCTGGCATCTTGAGCAAGCCTCAAGCAGACGTTCAAGCAAGTGCAGTTAAGGGTACTTTAATGTGAATTTCATTTTTCAGCTTATGACAAAGAACATTTGTTTTAGGTAATACCACTATTTTGGTTTTTTGGTTTTTTATTGTATTCAAATTTGTAGACAGGACTATTGACAGAAGCTTAGCAAGTAAAGCAACTCAAAAAGCATATAAAATGTGGCTTTATATGCTTTTTGGAGAAGAGGACAACGCAGAGGAAACCGAACTAAAGTATTGTAAATACTGGCCTCATGTCCATCAAGTATCCAGCAGCTTGACTCTTAATGGATTGGCTGGATGTGTAAATAGTTGATAGCCAAAACAACCATGTGAGGTTAAAGTGTCTACATTGTGACCCACATCATCTCTCTAAATCCCTCTTAAGCCAGACTCCTTTTAGTCAGCTCCAAATCACTTGATATATTCAGCTGCGTGTTTTATATCTCATGGTCTTTAACGAGCCGTTCCACTGAGCAGATTCAGACAGCGGATCTAGCTTTCGTGCTGTCTTTATTTAACAGTCCCAGTTGGTGGTCTGACAGTTTTATTAAGTCCAGACAGATCTGTAGAATGGGAAGAGCAAAGATGATGATGATGAGATGCTTAAGTCAGCAGGGTGTGTGATGGAGACAGTTAGGCCTGCTGCTAGCCATTATAAGAAGAGCAAGCAAGCAGTCCACTCTCCTGTATTTTTACTGTCATTAAGGAGCGTTATCAGTGAGGCCCAGATGCTGTTTTTAGTAGACAAATTGTCAGTCTGTTAATGTGTGTGTGTGTGTGTGTGTGTGTGTGTGTGTGTGTGCATATGGCCTTTTAAACACACCTCTGAATCTGCGTGTTTCGGAACAGCACATAGAAATGGCAGACTCTAGTAATAACAAACTGGGAGTTGTATATCAAATCACAATAGAGTGTTCACATTTGATCATATCTTCTCCCTTCCTCCCCTTTCAGCGCTCACCCCTCTTGTTTAGACGTTACCATGGCAACGGCAGGGAGCTCTGTTCACCTCTTCCATTATGGTTGCTGCTGTTAAAATTGTCAATCAGGCTCTCAGATGCTGCTGAAGAGGAGGATCAAATTCTGTGAATATATTTTGATCAATAAAAATGTAAGGATGCTTAGAAATGAGAGAAATTGTTAGGAATTACAATTTGAGTAGCACGAGAAGCTAAAAGAACATGTTGTACTAGATAAAACACACTCTTGTCATACCTTTTTTTTTTGTGGATGAAATCTGGAAAGGCAGAAATGACATACAAGAAGAAATCTCTAAATTACCTTCCTATCTGCTTTGGCATCAGGGTGTTTGTATGAATGTGTGCACTAACCCCAAAGACAGAAAGAAGAGGCAGATCATGACTTTGGAAAATAAATGAAATAAAAATTATTATAACTGTGATTATGAAAAAAAAAGTTGCACTGTAAATAAAACACAAAAAATGATTTGATCGCCATCTTCTACTAAAGAGTTGGAACGTTTAGTACAAGTTTTTTGCGCTACAATTTCAAATAAAGTGTATTTATTTATTCAAAATATATTTAACTTTTTTATTTTGGATAGGTTGTAATATGTTGAAATATCTGTTAAAGTATACATTATGCAACGCTGAATAAGATGCTATTACACTGGATTTTTTTTTTATTCAAAGGCATTATGTGTCACCTCCCTGGTTTGGTTTTTGGTTTTCATCTTCTGTTGAAGATATGGATTCTTAATTCATATATTTGAGTCTTTCTTTGTTTATTTTGTACAGTTTCTAGTTTAGTTTTTTATTTTGGTGGAATTTCTGTTCCATCCTTGTTGTGCCTCATTTCTGTGTTTATGCACTGGTCCCTATATGTTCCCTTGTCCCTCAAATCTTATGTGTTTTTTCAGATTTCTTTTGGTGATTGAAGCAGTTTGTTTTCACTTCTTATCTTCCTACCCTGTGTCCCTGATTGCTTTCACCTGTTGTTTATTATTTTCACCTGTGATTGCTTCCTCATCCTTCCTGTGTGTCATTCCCAATCAGCTGTCAGAGTTGACGTTTTCTAATGTGTTCCACGTTCATGTTACGGGCTTCTATTTAGATGGTACTTTCTATATTCTTATTGCAAACTCAAAATGCTGTAGACTACAAGCCACATTTAGTCATTTACATTCCTACAGTGTACCTATTGTACTTAACTTGCGATTATTTTCATTTATACTCATATCACACTTATCTTTTGATCTTTATCCAACACCTTGATGAAAAGTTGTAGATAAACTGTGTGATAATTCAATCATTCATAATTTTCAGAATGACACTGATGACAGCAGTGATAGTAAAAGAGATTATACTGATGATTGACTTATTCAGTCCAAGTAGCTGCACCAGTGGTCTAAATATTACATTTAGCAGTGATTGCAATTTTTTATAAAGGCTCATTTTTATGAAGATCACTAGTTGGGCAATAAAGTATAAAAATGATGCCAAATGGACAATCTGGGTCTGTGCCCGGCCTCAAGCTCAGGGATATATTTAATAATATCCTGTTGTCATAGTCGTGGCAGGACTGAGGACCCAAAATAGCTGTTCCAGTGTACAGTAATTGCATACGTGTAAATGTGAGTTTGAATGTGAGTTAATTCAGACAAAAACAGTATGCTTTTTACTCACTGCATCCCGTCTTTACAGTACTTTACATCAAACAAAAAAAATGTGCTTATGTCCTTACATTTGTATTATGCAAATATATCAGGAACAGAATAGAATAGAATGTATAGTAAACTTTACTGGCATTTTGCTTACAGTTATCTCACATAAAAGGTCACAGAGTTTATGTATGAGAAGAAAGAAAGAGAGAGAGACTCTGCAAACCTGATTTGGACGAGAGGAAGATGGATGAGCGAATATATATACACTTGTGTTAACTGTGCAGGTGTTTTCATGTATTTTGGTGGGGGTTTATTTGTAACTACCAAAGAGCGATGCCATTGAGTTTTGTAAATGTTTAACACATACGCTCAAGTGCAAGTTTTTCAGTATTACAGGCTTGTGATCCTCATACTGGCATTACACTCGTAGCAGGCAGGTGGCAGTGGAATACTGAGGAATGAGAGAAAAATCCAGTGTCAGTGTACCTTTCAGAGGCAGTAGGGGTCTCTGTGTCTCCACACAGAAGAATCACAAAGAGAGTACTCATGTTCTGTGTGGAAAGAGAGAGAGAGAGCACTCAAGCTTTGATTGGTCCCGACCAAATTCAGAACAGGACATCCCACAATATTCAATACTGTGCCCCCCTCCCCACTCTTCCCTTCCCACAAACACAAAAGGACTACAGAGTAGAAAGAGGACAAGAGATTAATACTTAGGCTCAAGCAGAGCAATTCATATTCCAATTGGAAGAGCATGTTATCTATTTTCTCATACTCGTTCATTGTGCTTTTCTTCCTGAGAGGCATTCGAATCAAAGCAGGGTTCAACAGGAATCAAATGCGACTTTCAAGGAACTGAACAACGGCAACAACATTTAGTATAGCTCGAACATGTCAACGTTGCACAGAATCCAAAAAGAAGCAACCGTGCAATCACTTTTACATCAACTCCTCAATAACCATGTCAAATATGTACAGAGGGATGGGGTGAGGCTAACGCCAAATCCTGTGTCATTGGAAAGTCATTCATCCAAGCTTAATCAATCTAGGTTGTTTGATTCAATTCAAACTGCCTCCTGGGCAGAAGAGAGAAAAAAACAGAATTAAAGGGAGAGCTGACTCTTTCCAACTTTGACGAGCTTCTCACTATCTCCTGTCTCCTTTATTTCCCCTTCCTTTTTTTCTCTCCCCCCCCTATTATTCTCTCACCGGTCTCCTAGAGGCAGGAATTATAGGTAGTCATTTCATGCTAAGGTATAGGTTGAATTTCTTTTTTCAGTTACCTTATTTTTTTTTAGAGAAACTGTTATTACTACTGTATGTCTTAAAGACCAGGTTAGAGTTATTAAATATGCCAAAGCGAATTGTATTTTCGCTCAAGTAAGCTCCTTGGAAATATTCCATCAGGGCACCCTTTTATTCTTTCCAAATGTAGTTATGAATTTTAAAGTAGACTTGTTTTACTGGAGGAGAGAGGTGTGTGATCAGAATACTGAGCAAAGCTCAGATTGGACTTCCTTGTTCTTGGAACATTGAAAGGGAGACTGTAGCTGTCAACAGGAGAGGTGGAGAAGAGAAGAAGAAAGAGAGGGAGAGGAAGAAAGTGGGAGTTAATATTGCTTGATGTCAAGCACTTTAAGTACTTTTTAAAAAATTGCAAAGTGGGAAGGGACTATATTTCTTTCAGAAAAGTGTTAAAGTAAAATATTCTATGTGAGTGTGTAATAGCTGCAAAGGAAATGACAGACAGATATTTTGCTTGTGGGCATTTTAACCATTTAAACATATAGTATCATCATCATATAAACACACCAGTCCCCCTACCCCACCACCCCACCCCATCATGCCTTCTTTTCATTCCATTTTTTTTTTTTTTTTTTTTGGTATTCATGAGCATATGCTCCTGTGTGAAGTCCCCTGTCAATAAATATGCACAGTCTTAATTGTTCCCATCGCAATTAGAATACAGTTCTGTTCTTTTTGGCTCAGGTGTATGTTAAAGCTCTTTCTTTTGTCTGTGGTTTGGCACCTCTGATGATTTCCATGACAATCATTTGAGTGAGCAAGGAAGTGAGAAAAAGGGAAAGGCAGGGAGAGAGAGAGAAGGAGAGAGAGGAGGTGAGAAACAGTTGCTGGAATAAAGCCCCATCTCAATCTGAATAGCTTATTAATAGAGCTGGTCCCAGGCAAACAGATGGCAGCTGCCAAAAACAAACACAGAAATCACAGAAATGAAAACCCTAATTCAATTAGGTGGGAAGCATTCCTCACTGCAGCAGTTATTGAGCAGTTTCCATTAATTTGATAATCCATTTTTCAAAAGAAATGTATTAAAAAGTGCCTTTTCCAAAGTGTTCTCCTGTGTTTGTTATCCGAGGCTGATGAGCAGAGAAAGGAGAGGCCACAAGCTGCATGTATGTGGGTGTGAGAAGAAAACAGGATTTAAGTAATTACTGGCTTATGCTTAACAAATGCAATTAAAGTTACTAATGAATGATTACATTGCAGTGTTCCTAATATGAATTTGTTCAGATTAAAGTAGGGTCGATTGGTGAGGTAGGTTCTGTGTTGTTTTCACACTAGCACATTTCTTTTTATAGCTAAATCATTAGAGGGCTATTACAGAAGGAATAGAAAACAATCCATTTCTGTAGGCAATGGGTAAAGTTGATCTATTTCTTAAAAATAATCATATTTTGTTAGAAGTTGCACTGTTAAAAACAGTAAAGTCCTATCAGCTAGATGTACAGAACTGAACCGTAATTTTACAGTGGGGCTGTTGTACTCAGGAACAACAGTGTCTTATTGTACAACACTTTACAGTACTGTGAAGTACAATAGTCTGAGCTCTTTGGTTGCCATTAAAGTTTTATTTTACTGTTGCTACTGAAAACTTCATAGACAGTTTATTATTATAAAATAACTGCAAGTTCTCACAGATCTACCCTAAAATAACTTTCTTATCGTTCTTGATCTATGATATCAGCTTTGTCACAGTTCCCCTTTGTTTTCATCTTTTACACATTTTAATGGCTGAAAGGATTGCTGGAATTTCCCAACATGTAGAGGATGCACTTTCTTTTAGATAAAATCTTATACGGACATTCATTGTTTCCAGAGGATGAATCACGACTTGTTTCACTTCAGCCAAAAACTTTAAACTTAGTTTCAAAGAGAAAATGGTTCACTTGTCCTGTCTAACCCTGTTTTGATATTTTTCAGTAAGCCAACATTTGTTTTTCTGAACATGCTCCAAAAGCCCAAGATGCTATTAATTAATGTGGAACAGAATATATAGCACTTTTGTAGTCATACTGGCTACTCTAAATACTGCTACAAGCAGCATTAAATATACATGCATATAGTGTTTTATATAGTGCATTATTCTTTGTACTTTAAACTGCTCATCTTCATCACACAGACAGTCTCCAGATAGGTTTGAAACAAAGAACCATTTTTGCTGTGAGACAACGGTGCGAACCACTGCAACACATTGTCTTAAACGTCTGACACAGAGATTCTGCACACATCAAATGTAATAAAGGTTCAATTATTTTTACAGAAAACAAATATTTATTAGTAAAAGTCACAACGTTAGATGGTGGCTCTAATCTGAATTTTTCCCTGTAGCTCTCAGTGAGTGATTGAGCTCAGGATGATTTTTTGAATTGAATCCCAAGTTAGAATTCAATCCACATTTTTCACCTGCTCCAAGCCTTTTAAGTCAATTTCTTAAAAACCAGGGAGACTGATTGAAAACACTTTAGACTGATAGAAAGTATCATTACTTGGAAGAGATGCAGTAAGGGATGAAACTAAAGAAAGAGAAGAAAAACATTCTTGTGTATTTGATTCTAATGAATGCAGATGCACCTGACAAAAATAAATGTCCCTTGGGAAGAAAAAAAAAACAAGTTTGTCACATAGACATAAATAGAAAGTGAGAGGGTTTAAAGATAGAGCGGCATATTGGATTTGAAATATGAAAATTGCAATCATCCACAAAGCATTCTGGATTTTGCAGGTACACAAAAACTGTAATTGGTAAAAGAGGAAAACTACCTGAGCATGACATGCCATGTTTGAGACACAATGGAGTTCACAGTGATAACAATAAGACAACAAGGCAATCCAATTTGTTCTCCCTTTAATTTCCTTTGAACCAAACAGCATTCTAAATTGATTTCTTTTGCTCAGGAACTGACAAAAATATGACAATTTTCAAAGATCAAAAGATGCAAAGAAATATTCATCCCGCCTCTTAGTTGATAGTGCAAAAACATTAAAACTTTTTTGATTTGGTGTTTCTTTCCAATTGTTTCCAGTGATTTGTTTGGTGGACAAAATTCTCACAGACATCAGGTCAATCACCCGAAATACTGAGTGTGACACACTGATTAAAGTGAGCTATAAAGGTCAATGTTCTTTACACTGGAGAATGTACTGCAAAGAAAAAAGGCAGTAAAGACATCTTCCAGCATAATAGTGCATCATCTAGCATTTAACTGTGGCTACTATTGCAAAATAAGCTCAGATTTATAAAAGATCAGAGAGATCTGAGCTGACGTCTTAGGCATGCTGACAAAAAAATGGACAAAAATGAAAAAGGAAAAAAAAGTTCCCCATAGTTGTTAAAAAAGAGATTCTGGGAAATATTTGCCATTATGAGCCACGGATTGCACACAGCCCTCATCTGCACTGATAGTTACTTGGTAAAATTATATATATACTTCGTGATAAAAGCATTGAATAAATGCTCAATTTTCTCTGCACAAAGAGGCAAGCTGTAAAAAGTTATTTTTCTGCAGTCGCATTGTGTTTGAAGTCTGTTGTTATCAGTGAAGTGGGGAAAAAAGAGTGGCCAAAAGAAATATCCTATCATTAAATTTATTCAAAAGAGTAATAAAAGAAATCACATAAACGTTTAATGAAGAAGCATCTCTGCAGCCTGCAGAACAGCTTGGGAAAAGACATAGTATGTTTAATCATACTAACTACGATTTAATTGGTTTGAATATCAAATTTCAGTATGAGAATGTTATAGTGGTTGCTGATGTTGCCTGAACAACAATATTATGTTCTTGTTATTTTTCATAGTCAAATTATACATTTAGACTTTAGATAATATAAAAGTATTTATGTCTATATTTTTAACTAGCTTACTTCATACTCCTCAGTAGATTACCAGAAATACCACTCATTGCATACTAACCATGTAGCTATTTCATCTTGAATTCAGTCAGATTTATCTGATTAAATGGGTCAACAGAACAAACTAAAGAAATTATTCATATAACTGTGGGTGTAATGTAACACATCTGTCTGACCTTCATCGTTTGATGGCAGCTTCAGAGTAACGATAATACGAAACACAATACATTACACTAGCCAAAGCTCAGCCAATAAAATCAGTGGTAAACCCTGTCAAAATATTACATACAGTATATTGAATATGGTGGGCTGGACAACCTTGTTCCATTTTGCAGGATCTTTATTTTTCCCATATATGTTGCATTTGATAATTACACGTTTGAAATGAGCAGTGTTTCTGGCGAGTGTATCACAGCAATGGTAAGATAAGCAGTAAATCACTATAATGTATAGTGATGCTATGTTTACTGTATATTGGCAAAGCATGTTCCACAGATTGGTTGCTATGGTGCTGATTTTAAGAACATAACTCCTTTTATACCAACCAAATGCTAGGACTGTCTATTATAAAACATGCCAAGATGTTGCACTATATTGAGTTGAATCCTTTCCCAATCTCATCATCAGACTTATTTTAACAGTGTTACATGCCATGTGCATGACAGACCCGAATACCTATCTTCCTAAGTAACTATATTGTATTTTCATAACAAGCCTTTAATCCCAAACATCTGGACAGGAACCTTATTACAATAACACAACCGTTTCTTTCTGACACTCTCTCCAGCATGCAGTTATTAGAGGATCTAAGGTGGAGCATGTGTGGGCGATATTGCTCAAATAGAGCAGCTGCAGTGTTTAACAAACATCTAAAATGACTGCGTATGTTTGGTCGTCTTTCTGTGGCTCCACTCTGAGGTGATCCAGGGCATAAAGGGACTTGACTTTCACAGACGACAGCAGTAGTGATGAGAAAATAGTTATGTGTGCGGTTCTTGATCTGACTCATCTCCACTTCAAGTCAAGACTTAAGAAATGCTGAGATGAAGAAATGTGAAACTTTATTATTTTACCTCTTAGTCAGTGAGAACTGCGGGTTTTTTACAGAGATGAGGGTTCTTGTCCCACAGCCAAATGAGTGGGTGGGACTGGGGGACAGGAACTTTGCTACCTATCAAAAAGGGTGTCATCTGGACACTATTGACTTAACACTCTAAACCACAATGTTCACATACACACAAAAATCGAAAGTGCAGTATGAGCTTTTGTACATCCCTTTTTCGTTGCAGTTTAATAGAATAATGTGTAGGAAATCTGCATTGTCTGAAATGAATTACACTGTGACAGTGAACCAGACCTGCAACAACTAAGTTTTTGGTCACTCTTAGATTGTGAAACAAGCAATGGACATATAAAATCAACATACAAAAGGTTGATACAGTGAGCAGATCAGCAAGCATGCCTTTTAAGTATCCATGTTGCATTTGGAAATAGAAAACAAAAAGTCTAGTGTCTTACATTTGAAAATTAAAGATAATTATTTAGATCTGTTTTAGTGTTATAAATACCAGACAGAAATATCTGCCTTCCAAGGTACTAAATCTTCCACTGTTTCATTAGTTAGTTGACATAATAGACACATTGATGTTAAATGGCTAATTACTTTGGAAAAGACATGGGGTGTTTATTAATTATTGGAGTTGATTTTTATTCATTAGCAAGTGGCAGCATCATAAAACAAATTTTCAACAGATTACTGCAAATATTTAGCTCGGCTATGATGCGGTAACAGTAATAACTGTGTAGTTTTTCGCCATATAATGTCACGAAACCCATTTTTTGTGTGGCCCTACAAGGTGTGAGGCAACGTTACTAAATTGATATTGATACATTTAAATTTGAGTTAATCCAATCATAGTGAGAAACTCTTCCTCACCTGATGTATCACAATGAGTCTGAAGGGGATTTTAGATTTTTATAAAATGAACTCCTCATTATATAACAGATATATGCAACCCGTTGAAACATTTGTTTATAATATTGCAAAAAAAACCCAGGAAACGGATAAAATTTGGTCACCACAAGACCTACCGAAGGGTTGCTAAAACTGACATAGCATATATGCTGGATTACGTAAATGTCTACAGGTGTGAAACCGCAAGTATGCTTTGTGCCTCACCTTGTACTCTTTCTGATATATGTTGTAGCCCCATGTTTGCTTTAGTGTTTTGTGCAGCAGCATGAAGCTGATACTTAGGTGAACCAACTCAAAAAGAGCTATCTATATTCGTTTGTTTTGGGGGTTTTTTGGCAAATTTTTAGTGTTTGATTACTTAGAAAAAGCACTTTAGCTCTTTTTTTGTAAAGAAAAGCAGAATAATTAGAAGATTTCATGTTAAATTGTTATTCACGAATTATGCAGGAAATCTTCTGTTTTGTAGATTAACCAATACATTTTGTGCAGTACAGTCAGCATAAAAAAGAAACCTTAACTGATTCTCAACACAAAGCGAAACTCATTTCTTGTTAAAACCACCCACATTTCCTGCTGTTTGTTTCTCTTACCGCAGCACCAAAGTTGCAACTGAAACATTTTGTCTATATGCTGCAGTGGCTGGTCTCTGAGGATTGGTGTGTTTGGAGTTCAGTTGCATGTAAGCCTTTCGTTTAACCATAGTACTGACCTTCTCACCTGTATCAAGCTAAACTCAAAGGACAGAGGGAAGTCAGTATCATGGAATCAGCTTCACCCCTCCCCCTCATTTAAAGTACACTGGTAATGAGCAAATATAGAAGAATTTTAAACCTAACAGGGGAATTTTATAAGTGTGTTGGTGATGAAAATTTTCCATCACTGGCTATTCTCAACTTGCAGTCCAGGCTTTTTTGTAATATAAATAAAGAAAACAAAAGTTAAGGCATGTACAGTGTGTTTCTAACACTAAAAAACACTGGGTTATTTGGATCATAAAATATTTGAGGACACTGCACACTTCTGTCCATATTGTCTGTCTTTGCATTTTTGCATGCAGAGATACTTTTGTGGTAGTTTTAACCTTTTGGACGACACATTAAAGATAAACTTTTTAAAGGTTTCTTATCACCGTCTACTAGATGGATACCACACTGACCCCGTCTTTGTCATCCTGCCTGCTGTTACTCATATCATCCATTTAGTTGCAGCAGTGGTCTTTTCAAATCAATGGAAACCAACAAGACTGCTGCACTCACCTCTTCTCAATGGCATCCTCCACCATAAATTGTTGCTTTTCATTCTCTGTTGGCCTCATGACTTTGACTTTGGGATGAGGGATGGGATTAAAGGAGCTGATGGAAGTGTCAAATTGATATGGTCTTCTAGAAGTATTTACTACAGTATTACTTCAGACAGTGATTGCAAGCACAGACTGAATTCACAGTGGAGCAGAAACAGCCCATTGTTACCACACCACTTTTGTATGCACAAATATACCTACAGCTAGAGAGGCAACACCCAAACATAAAAAAGAAGAAACACGCTTCCATAAGAAGATATTCATACGAGCACAAGACTGCGTGCACACAAAAGGCACAGAGGCAAGTCTGTGTGGCTTCACCCAAAACCCCTTTTATCTGACACTACATTAAGAATGTATGACTGTGATTTTCATATAATGTGTGTCATATCACAAAGTGGCAGGTTTTCCAATTGTCCAATAATGATCTATTTGCCAATTCAATACTACTGAAGAAGAGACGGCAGGCAGACATAACATGAATAAAACATTGAATGAAGGGATCGTGACAGTTCCATTTCAATCTTTCTTCCCCTCTCTCATAAAGTCTCTAAGAAGACTTGTGTGCAATTGGGGTAAAATCAGCACTTGGACGGTTGCCTGAGTTTGTATGCACATTGCATTCCTCTGTTCTCTTTATCTCACACTAGACGCCTACGATGCACTACTTTCACAAGCAAACGTCTTCTCGCATCTGCTCTCTTGTTTGTTAAAATAGTTTACTGGCAATATCAATGCTGGCTGGTGCACACTGTATCCATGGTTAATTAGTTGATGCCATTGGAGCCCTGAGTTGAATGTAAATTTAGGATACAAATATGTGACCTTCCTAGGTGCAAATGCAGTGTACAGTACAGAAAGTTGGGGGTGTTTGTGATTTTTTTAAAATAACTATTACCACGTCTTCACAAAAGGTGTGATCATCTAATTAGAGAAGGAAAAAAACAAAAAAGAGAGACATTAAGTCTGCAGGGAAAAGAGCAGGCGTGATCACTTTTAAACTTTTTAGTCTTTATTATGCAGGTCTGAAATAAAAGAAGCATTGTGACACAAACCGATGCTGCTGGCAAGAAAAGAAAAGAGCAGCACCCAAAATGTAAAAAATAAAGAAATAATCATTGTTGTGGTCATCATCATTAAGTTTATCAAACCAAAGAAAAGAAACAATAAAATAAGAATAAAAATATACCTCCATCATAAGAAGCAAAGGTGATCTACTTTATTTTATAAATAAGAACCTGTCAAATGGCTGATGGGCAACTAGCAGAAAACAATATGCTGATAACCATTTAAAATATTTATCATTACTGGCTTTACAAATAAAATAACTACAATTGGCAGGGTTTTTTTTGTACACAACTTAAAATGTTATAGTTTTGCAGCAACTAAAACTGAAATGATGCTACACTTAAAGAGATAAAAACGAGATGTCTTGTCAGCAAAATGCATTTCTGTTAATCACACAAAAGTTTAAAAAAAGATGAGATCAACACAACCAAACACCAACTGGAAAGTTATAAAAGTCACCGTAATGTGGCTGTGATGGCTCCATTCACATATTTCATTACTTCACTTCTCATTGTAGAAGGACACAAAACTGACATTATGGTCAGACAACATAACAGAAGGGTGGGGCAGGCATTTTGAGGCAATTTTTTTTTCACCTGCAACATTACATCTCATTTTATTTCACAGCGCTTCTTTCTCTTTTTCTATCTCTTTGCTCTCTATCTCTCACCTGGCTCTTTCCATTTAATGATCTGCAGGACACATATTGTGTATTCAGTTTTAGATTGAACTTTATTGGAAAAAAAACACACCAGTGAGCACAGATTTAATGCAAGAATGAGAGTGTGAAATACTCCTCTGAAATCCAGCTGCACAAGGCTGTTAAAATTCACGAGAAAGACTCGACGCCCGAACGCTGAGACACTCCTGCACACATGTGTCCGTGCATGTACGCACATACATACTCAGCCGCACACGTCATGAATGTGGTACATTCTAACGTCCAGGCATGCATGCGCCCACAAACCCACCCACCCACCCACACACACACACACACACACACACACACACACACACATACACACACGCACACACACACACACACACACACACACACACACACACACACACACACACACACACACACAATGACTTACAGGTAATATTAAAGAAGAAACAAATCTATCTGGACTTCCAATTCCCAATTTGATCCCATAAAAGTGATATTTACAATCACACTGTGACAGCTCATAGACCTCAACAGGTCTTTAATATTAAAAAAGATTCTTTTTGTTTTGTTTCTCTTCCCCACCCAGACTTTTTGTATTAATTTGCAGGCCCTTAAGCAAAGCTACGATAACATCAAGGCCTGCTAGAACCTACTAAATGTTAATATTTCTCTATAGAACAGGGCCCATCGCTTACTGGCAAAAAAAGAGGAACGGTTTTGCAAGCCAGAAATAAATAAAACAGCATCAATAACAACAAAGAAAAGAAAAAAACAAATGGAAAATAAAGCGATTAAAGGAAAGGAAGAATATTTTTCTTTCTTCTCGTTCTAATTAAAGCTGGATGGGGTCCCTGAGGGGACTTTATGGTGACACACGAGAGGAGTGCTCTGCAGCCCGGCCTGTATCAGAGAGGGGGCAGAGACACACAACTCAGAAGGTGGGAGAGGGGCGGGTGGGTAGGGCGTGGGGGGAGGCTTTATAAGTGCTTGGCAAATTTCAACAGCAAGAGGACTGCTAATACATTAAGTGGTACAGACAGTAGTCATCAAACTCTGTTCACAAGTTCTAGAAACTGAGAAAAATAAAAATTACACTGACAAAAAAAGGTGGTGGTGACGTGTGTGATTGTGTGTGTGTGTGTGAAGCGGCATGTGTGCGTTTGCATGTGCATGTGTGTGTTTGTATGTCAAGTGTACACTGCATGTAAGTGTGCACGTCAGAAGAAGAAGAAGAAGAATAATGGGAGGGTTGGGGGAGGAGTGGGGGAGTGGAATAGGGGATGAGAGTAGACTCCTCTGTGTCGTTTTTGTCGACAGAGTATCATCTTCAGTTTCAGGTGAGGTAGAGTGGCTTGTCCCTGCCTATCATGTTGCCACTGGAAAAAAAAACAAATAAACAAACAAATAAAATAACGGAAAATCAAAAACACAGGCACAGTTTAGATTATGAGTCACACTCTACAACTCTACAAAATAGAAAGGAAGAGGGAAATCAGAGGTGCATTTTTCCTTGATTGCATGATCGTTCCCTGGTGGTGATCATTTAATTTTTCTTAGTTTGTTTCTCAAAACAAACCCTCTTAATGAAATAAAAATTGCACTGTAATTGAGCATGAACAGCACTATTGACTTACGATATCTTCCAGTGCTGCAGGGCTGCGCAGCTTGCCAAATCATTTAGTATAATAAGAGTGAAAACTTGTGTTTGGAACTTGTTTTTTTTTTTTTTCTCTTCTTTTTACTGCTGTCTGACAAACACACGACAAGCTCTATTATCTCACCATTACCTCTACAGCTGTCTCCCCCGTCTCAATGGAACAGAACTGACAATTTTCAACACTTTGCAAAAGCAGTGGAAGAGACATCTGCCATAGCTATAACTATACTATAACTTATTTCTGCAGGAATTCTGGTCTAAGGGCAAATGCAACCTAAATTATGAGGTAAATATGGTGTCAAATTCCATTCTTTAACTGAGGCTTTTTACCATTAAATGCAATTAGTTTGTCTGTGTTCCACATTTATTTAACACAATATGATGTGAAGAATTTCCACTGACCTGCAGTGGTTGCCACACTCCCGATTGCAGTATTCATTGTCCCAATCATGGGTCTGAGCCACTCCAGGGCCTGGACCAGGGCCAGGAGCTCCTGGAGACTGGGAACCCCCAATGCTCTTCTGGTACTCTGACTGGAGGTGGGAAAAACCCTATAGGGAGTACATTAAAATTAGGCACACATCTTAAATTATAATCTGCTAGCAGCAGACGTGTCTTAGTTTGTCACTATACCTGCTGCCCTGGAGGTGGGGAGTGAAGAGAGGCCTGAAGCCCCATCTGGTGAGAGATGATTGACTGGGACTGGACCTGCTGCATGCGGATAGGCTGGTTGAGGAGTGAGCTCTGGTGCAGGGAGAGCTGCTGGTGGGGGTGAAGTGGTGGGCTGATCTGGAAGGAGGAAGGGGGAGAGGCACTAATGCTGGGCAGCATCTGCGATTGGCTGAGTGTCTGCGACAGAGTGTGGCGAGGGGCGTGTCCTGCATAGCTCTGCAGGTCAGTAAGTGGGAAGGCCCCAGGCCCCAGGTATGGCGATGACGGCTGGGGAGGAGGTGGCACACTGTACAGCGGTGGGTTGCCTGGCATCATATGTGGAGAAGCCTGACTTGTCTGGGCACTTTTTGTCTCCACGGGGTCATTATATGTCTTAAAGAGATAGAAAATAAAGAACAATGGTTACACTCCATGTAACAACGTGTTAACTCTTATGGCTTATTGCAGTACAACATAGAACCCAGTATAAAAAATAATAATTGTTTGAATCACCACTTAAGGCTAACTCAGTCCCCATATACTCAAATGTAAACTCATTGTATGTGCAACTTTAGCATGCAAATATTGCTTGAACGTGATGAGTGCAAGCACACAACAACCACTTGGTTGGTGGTTCCATTGCTCGGTTTTCCAGTCTACATACCAAAGTATTCCTGGGGAAGACACTGAGCCTCGAGTTTACCAGTATTAAGCCAAAATGCACAAGCTGTATATTGCAAATGACATCCCTACTATTTCCATAGGAATAAAGACAGTAAGTGCTATACTTGATTAATTATCATCAGCAAATCTATAAAAGATGTATAAAAGCACTGTACAGTGAGAAAGATTATTCATACTATTCAAGACAGCTGCCAGTCATCCCAGAAGTGGACATCCCATCAAATATACCCCAAGGTCAAACCATGCAATGCAAGAGATACTTCTCAGAGTCTACAGGCTTCAGTGTGCTAAATGCTAAAGTTTATGGCAGTTTAATTAGAAAAAGACTAAACAAGTATGGCTCGTATGGAAGGGTTTCCAGGAGAAAGTACTTTCTCTCTAATAAGAACATGGCTGCACTGCTTAGGTTTGCAAAGTTGCACCTGAACAAACTTCTAGAACAATGTCCTTGGGACAGACAAGACCAAAGCGGAGATGTTTGGTTTTCAAAACCCAAAAACAGCCGATCAGAAACACACCTCACACCAACTGTCAAGCACAGTGGTGTAGGGGTGATGACTTTGGTTTGTTTTGCAGCCACAGGACCTGGGCACCTTGCAGTCAGTGAGCTAGCTATTCTAGAGTCAGATGTGAGGCCATCGGCCTGACAGCTAAAGCTTGGCCAAAACTGGGTCATGCAACAGGACAATGATCCCAAGCAAAGCAGCAAATACACAACAGAATGGCTGAAAAAGAAAGACAATTGCCCAGAAAAAGTCCAGACCTCAACCTGATTGAAATGTTTGTAAGCACCTTAAGAGAACTGTGCATAAACAAAACCCCACAAAACATCAATAAAATGAAGGTTGTAAAAAATAATGGGCTGAATTCTTTCCTTAACAATGTGACAGACTGATTAATTCTTACAGAAAATGATAAAATTCAAGTTATTTCTGCTAAAGGTGGTTTTACAAGCTACTGAATCATGGGGCATACTTAGTTATTCACACTTTTCCAATTTAGCTTAGTGTTTGTTTCATAAACAATGACATGGTGTCATATGTCATGTATTGCTGCTCATCTGAGGTTGTATAAATATTTTTAGAGCCTCCTAAGTCACAAACTGTTTTTGTATATCTAATGCGTAAAATCTTAGAATTGAAAGAGAGTCTACCGTCCTCTTTACATGGCTGTACCATTTAAAAAACACAGAGTACTCAAATTTTAAAGCATTCATTATTATGTTAAGCTATCTTTGCTTATTCAACCTATAGTTCCCACCCATTCTTTATTCTTTCTGTTTTTAATGTATTAAATCACCCAGTCCCGCCCACCTCCACTGCACTCACATGCAGTACACACACATCTGCTCTGCAGACTGTTCTGTCTCCCTTTTTTTCATGGAGGAAAGTGTATGTCTATCTATGAAATGCATCCAGTATTTCTCATTAACTGTCGGACTGGTTGGAGTTATATGTGGTGGTTTGCTACTTTTTTATGGCTCCCATCCATCCAACTGAATCCCTGAAATAATCAATGGAACGGGAATGAATGGATGGATAAAGAAGAGAGACAGCCACATTCGCAGGGTCAAGTGGAAAATGAAATGCTAAAAAAAAAATGAAGTGAGGGGAGAGGAAAAGAGTGAGATAATAGATTTGATCTGTGTCAACTTGAGACTTGCAGACATTTAAAGTTGTGTATTGCAGCAGAAGGATTTACAATAAACAATATTTAAGTTGAAAGATAGTTTGCAAAGATTGGAACAAATACAATATTTAATATAAAGTGCACCTTTTTAAAATGTAAACTTTTAAAATTTTCAGTGTGGAGTTTTTTGGGTTGAAACAAACATGAGAGAAATGACATGGCATATAGTGGGTAGCTATAAAACTTTAGTTTGTCTTTTCTCCTCACAAACAAACTAACATGAGTCACAAAACAAAAAGGCAACAGGTGCATGCTTAAGAAGTGAATCTTTCAAATGAAGCTCCAATTACCTCCAATTCCACCCACCCCGATTCACTCTGAAAAGACCCCTTCATTGGTAATTAAAAAAAAAGAGAGTCGTGTTGAATCATGAGATTCAGCCCTGCATTCAGATTGGCTGATCCTGAATGAGTGAAGGAGGGTCTGCAGGCTTATTTTAGTCAGTCAGATTTTTGACTGGCAATCTACCAGCATATAGTATCAATCAAGCCCCTGTATAGGAGCAATGACATGAATGTCTAATTGCAGCAAAGACAAGAGATGAGAATAGTCTTTTTAGCTGAAAGTATGCCACAGTGAAGAGGCTGATGAATTAACTATTCATGCCTTAATCAAGGTGCTTGTTTTCGGCCCATGAGCACGAGAGGAAGTGAGGCGCTGTGCTTAGTGGAGACAGGAGGAGGGAGGGAAAAGAGGAGGGGCTCGGTATATGCTAATGCAATTTAGAGTTGTATTTAAAAAAAAAAAACACAATGCAGAAAGGGAGAAATGAAATGCTGTACACCAAAAGACTGATATCCCTGTACCATCACGACTGTAGTACAGACAAACCAATGAGGAGTAGTCTAGCAACTTTTTTAAGAAAATAATTAGGAATTGTTTTGTTTTTTACACAAGCATTGATAGAAATATGTTAATGTGCTGAGCTAAATTGTAGTAACCTGCATCAAAGAGAGAGCAGTAGGTGTGCGCAAACCTCAGGCAACGCATTAGTGGCGCATCAGGGAGGACAGAAACACCAAGAGGATAGCAAATGACAGGTAATGTCCACTTCTACTCTTGCACATGCACAGCGATGAGCGTACACACGCACGCAAACACACACGCATGTACTATTACTTTCCATTTCTCCCCAGGTTCCAAATCGGGTGTGTTTGAGGCCTAATTTTCACTGTTCTCCTGTGAGCACACACACAGGCTCCTTCTCTCTCTTACACATACACACACACATATATATGCACAAACATAGCTCAGTGCAGCTTGTGGACCCTTTCCATGGAATAAAAGTGAAAGGAATTCTGTCTAATTTATCATCCCTTATATCGCCGCTGACCCATGTATATCAAAGACGTGACCCCCGCTGTTACCTTGGAAACCAGACTGGCTCTGTAGGCGGCCAGGGCTTTCAGGTACTCCTTCTTAGCAGCCTCTGTTTTCCTCTTGTAGCTCTGCAGGAACAAACACAACAACAACAACGATTGATTACAAGGTGATGTGAAAGGCTAAAATGACCCTGTGGTCCACACTGACTGATGTGAATGAGATTTTGGGAGTCATGGTGTGATTGCGTGACCCGGCGGTGTACTCCATGATGAAAAACATATCAAATGCATTCACTCCCCAGTTATCAGGTCAGGGAGATTTGACCATCTGCATGATGTTTGCGTATCTGAAAGTAGTTCTTTTTCTTCAGAATATCCAGAATGAAATGTGCATAAAGCTTGTGCACAATAGCGTGAAAATAGTTTGAAATTCTGCAGAGTTAAATGAGGAGCGAGATGCTGTTTGTCATTTTGTGTACTGCTTTTCTGTCTCTTCCTCTATTAAGGCTGTTGCTCATCTCTTAATCAGAGCTGATGTCCCAGCAAATCATTCAGACGAGGGGGAAAAAAATAAATAAAAGAATTCAAAACAGCATTAGCAAAGAAGCAATCTCAAGCCTTCTGAATGAACCTCAAATGATGCGTTAAGACAGGGAATTCGAATTAATGTCATCACATGTCACTCACAGGCTCTTTATGGCTGCCAGTGCCTTTGTGATGCAGGAAAAGCAAGTTGCAAAAAGTCCATCCTTAAATCGATAAGGAAGACTCAGATCTCAGCTCATCTCGGGAACGTTTTAATATAAAGGAGAATGTACGTTTGTGCGTGAGTAAATGCATTGGGTAATTACTGATCCTCAGCGAGGAGACTGTCTGTGGCTCTGTGGATGGGGTCATTTCTTTCAAAGAGGTGGGGTACGATAACCATTAAGCATTCATGCTTAATGCTGCCTAGGCTGGCAGCCGCTAACACGTACAGTCGATAAACAAACAGACATACACAAAGAACAGCAAACAAACCGGGATGACGGCGGATACAATCTCATGCTCAAACAGCTGATGTTTATCCACTCATTCATCCTTATTTACAATATCATAATTGTTTTCCTTCTTTGATAGACATTTTGGAACAAGAATGGATGAATTAAGCACTCATCCAGACTTTAAAAATAAAAACAAGCAAAAAAAAAAATCAATCAAAATAATAATGATCCCCATGAGGAAATTAATTGAAAAAATAAAAAATAAAAAAATAAAAATGGGCTTACCCATCACCTCTTATAGACTGACAGACCCACGGTTGCTTCTTTAATAACCCAAACTACTCCCAGCAGCTTTAATTTCAAATTAATTTAACACAGCTAATGATTTGCGCAACGACGGATACTTTTAAATAAATTACCATGCCTAAGGATGTCTAATTATTCCAAAGTGGGCGGATTCATTAGCAATTGAAGCCGTCAAAGGCTGCAGGTCAGTATGAATAAAAAATAACAAAGCTGCAAGGAGAGAGCATATGCCTCTATCGTAATCCTGACACAGAGGTGTCCCGGCTGAATTAGGCCCTAATTGTACCTTAATGAAATGTTCTTGTTTGATAACCAGTTAATTACAGGAGACAATAACTCTGCACCCTGCTGACACTGAAGAGAGTGATTACTCTACGACTGAAAGACCCGACGATTGGTGAGAGGAGAAGTAGGAGGAGAGGAAACAAACGGAAAGCAAAATGGAGGAGAAATAGGCAGAGGCACATTAAAACCAAAGAAAAAAAAGCACAACAGTGTTTGAATACTAGACAAAGATGCAGAAAATGGACTAAAAATAGTTGAATATTGCATGACAGATTTTTAAACTTAACACAGAGAAGGAGTTTATTATCTAAACATGCCATCTTTTCAAACTGAGAGTGTTCTTTTCTTTCCTCCCTTTCACTGGTACAAATCTACACAGACTCAATTAAATAATACTAAGGTTTCTCCTCCCTCCTCCCCAAATCCATTATCACTGTTCCTCCCCATTGCAGTAAAAACTGAAAATTGATCTTAATCTTAAATAACAAAAACAAGAAAAGTGTTCTTTTGTGTTTCTGGGGCAGCTTTAACATGTAGTCACCTTGAGGGATAGCACAGCCCAAATAATGCATTGATCTTGCACTATAAAGCAAAGGCCTTTGGGAATTAAAAAGCGCTGTATAGTGTGCAAGCTATGAAAACAGCTTAATAAAAAAAGAAAATATGAACATAAACATGAATTTAAAAACAAAAAAACAAGACTTTGTTCTGCCAAACTCAAGGGCGGCACTGGAGAATACACAACAACACAAGCAAAGTGGGAAAAATGCACACTGAAGCGTAACAAAAAGAATCACAGAAGGAACATAAATCACAACAATGAAACTTTTGATCGTTTCTTCAATAAACTACAACAATAAAAAAACTCTGCCTTCAGTGCACTTATGTGAATTTTGCTGCACTGTGTGTTTGACGAGCGCTATAGGTAATTGGAAACAGGGGCTGTGATCTAGTTAAAACAAAGCTGTGTGTAGGGGAAGGGTTGTGTTTACATTCTGGAGCTCCTGCATGGCTCCAGAGGGTCTGACTGTGACATGAGAGAGCACACCTCGTGAGTCCGAGAGAGACAGCCAACAATTAAGTAAGTACATGTCTTGGATTTTTTAGGCCTTTTGACACTTTGTACAAGCAAACATTTGATTCTCTTTAATAAAATCTCTACAGATACTGTAAATGTAACAACAGCACACAGCAGGATTCAAATCTACAGTTTGACCAGGTCATACCAAAACCTTTCATTTCTACTTTTTGAGCCATTTTTAGGTGGATTTAAAAGTCATTTTCCTGTTAAAAGGCGCACTTATAGTTCGCCTTTAACTTTTGGATAGAAGGTGTCCGATTATCTTCAAACACTCCTAGATATGATGCACAATTCTATTTTTTTCATTAGCAAATACCGCAGGCTGCCCACTCCCTGAGGCAGCAAGCTAGCTCTCAGACTAAGCTAGAGGTGTAGCAGTTGTAATAATTTTCTTCTCCTGTAACACTGTGTTTGGCTTCCACCAAGCATATCAACTGGTCATTTCTCTAGAACACGTTTTTGTCTTTACCTTTTTGCTCACTCATTAACTCTAGTTTTGCTTTAATGTTTTTTTTTTAGGACAGCAGGACTCAAAATGCGCATTCTTCTAGTCTCCTTGGATGCAAAAATGCATTTTGACCGCAGATTCTGTAATGAAATTAGAGGGTTCTTGGACATGTTTGGTATCAAACAGTTTTTGGAGAAAGTGGCAGTTGTTTGCAATCTACCCTACTTGAAGACAACCGTCCCTGCAGTGAAATTACTTATTTCCAATAATTTGGAGACCAATTTAAATCAGTTTGAAGGAGCTCTTTAGCTCTTGGTATTATGGCATCCTGTAAAAACAGAAAACCCAAAAACGGGACACTGGCATAAAATCTAGTTTATTCCTCAGAAGGTACAATACATGTAGGGGTTCACTTACTTTTGTATGTGACCAGTGTGTTTTTTATTTATTCAAATAACGAAAAGGACTACCAAGCTCAAATTTATGTCACATTTATTCATTTTTTTCAAGGGGGATCAAATGTTACCGAAAATGTTTAGGATACGAGCGCATTACGAATGCATTTTACTATTATATTACCAACCAGCAGATGTGAATGCAGTACGCTATAATGTCCTTTCATGAATTTATTTCATTATGAAAGACCAGGACAGAAATTTTAATGACTTTAATGAGGATTAATGTGCACTAGCTGAATTGGTTGTACTCTGTAAATACACGGTTATCAAGTTTATCCATTTGCTGGCCTGGAATAAATGACAGTGCTAGTCAGTGAGAATAATTAGAGCACTCACAGTGTTATTGCCCAGACAGGCTACTACATTTTATTCCATAATGACATCATTACCTCAAGTTAATTATGTGTCTTGCGAGGTGACATGTTTGATTAAACACATGAATGCACAAACAAATCAAAAAATTAGCTGTGAAATGGCATGCTAAATGGCTGGATTTTAATGGTGGAATTGCCATATTATTAGTTTGTCTGTGCTCCCAGGTAGAGCTGTGAAGGACAAATGCATAAAGGATGAGATAAAGACAGACATACAGAGACAGAAAGAAAGAGAGTTGCATCTGCAGTGCAAAATCTAAGGTGAATAAGAAACCGGGACACAAGGGGTTAAGCAGCACAAACAATAACATTTCAGGAGAAGATGTCCTTGAGGCAAAACCAAGGACAAGGCAATTGCTAATCTTGTATTCCCAGCATGATCAAATCACCAGGCAACAGATATAAATAAAAGGACAGGAAATGAGGAATTCACATTCAAGGGTGTCAGCGGCGAAATGAAGATTCATGGTGAAGAGCCCTGGTGAAGGCGGCAAAAATTAACTGCAAATAAAAGGGACAGACGGCCTCCAAAGTCCAGCGTATGAAGTAGGTTTGGTGGGAGAAAAACACACATGCTAGATAGGGTCTGGTAGATGGTGGCTGGGGCTGGGGAGAATGGGCTGCACTTTGTCATGGAGACAGGTGCTTTTATTTGACACCCAATAGGCTGCGCCCTGACTGGATATTCTAAAAATATGAGTCTGCGCATGATCATCAGACTGTCTCGTTTTTCATTCATTTCACACCATCATTTGTTACCACAAACACACAGACAAAAAAAAAACCTTTGACTTTGCCTGTTGGACTGGAATGTGGAAAATGAAATAGAGAAAATGTGCTGGACAGGAAACCTCTAAACTGCAGTACATGTTAATGCAGTTTCATATGCACAGGTTGGGTTATAATAAAATCAAATTGACCATTCAGTTCAGGTAAATATAGCTACACTGCTGGTGGTTAAAATCTTTATAAGTCCGAGTGCAAGAAAAACTGATAATATGAAAGACGTTTAATACGAGACTCTCACTTTATAAAATAAAAGCATAAAAAATGTTATTTGCTTCACTCTCATGCAAGCTGCAATCACCCAGAGTGGTGGGTAGTTCTTTAATTTTAGAATCAGAATTACAAGTTTTTACTGATGCATTATTCAACTTTCAAAAAAACGGGTTGCTCATTATAATGGCAAAGCCAAGGAAAATTATCACCAGCTAAATAAAACTCAGTATGTCCATCAACAATTGTTGGAACCCAAAAGCAGATCTAAAAGGTGAGTGAATACTGAACTTGTAATTGTTAGGTAGGCAGACGCAAGCTGCTCAATGTGTAAATAGGCATCTGTTTTTCTTTGTTATGCTTTTTCTTTTTTCACAATTTTACCACGCTGGCATCATCCTAAAAGGTGATAGTAATGCATCCCAGCTTATTTCTTTTTCTCTCTTTTGTCTTTAAATGCTTTTCATTTGCAAGCTACATTTTTATGCTCCTTCTCCTACTTAAAGGATATTAACCTCTTGCCATCGGGTAGTCACAACTGCCACAAGGTCAAAACTGTTTCAGTTTTTATGGAGTAATTTATAACTTTTGCAAGGTATTTTTTTTTAGATGTTTGATAAACAAAAAAAAAAGGATCTTTCCAGAACTCATAGTGTATATACATGAATATTAAACAAAGCCTACCTGTTTTTGCTCCTCTCCCAGACCATCCCACATGGAGGCTACTATTTTGGATACGTCTCCAAAAGTGGCATTGGGATTCTGTCCTTTAATGGCTGCCTGAGTGTCTCTGAAGAACAAGGCGTAGGCCGACACAGGCTTTGTAGGCTCGTTTGGATCCTTCTTCTTCTTCTTTTTTTGGGGTTTGGGCTTGGGCTTCATCATCTCCGAAGACGGTCGCTTCTCACCCGTGATCTGGAAGACCATCAGTGGCACAAAACAAAAAAACAAAACAGCTTATTGACACTGAAAGTGAGTCTACTAATTCGACTCGGAATGAATAATTGCATTGTTGATGAATGCTTATAGCGCTGTGCCCAGGTGAAACATGTAAGCTTCATTAAATCCTTAATTTCTTGTCTGTGTTCAATACCCAGTGTTTGGATATTGCAGCAATGCTTCACCGACAGTAACAATTTACACACACAGACTCTGGTTGACAGCAGTTTTTCTCCCTGCCTTACTTTGTCAAAAGTAACATCTGTTATTTGAATGTATCAAACCTTTTCAAATCTTTATTTTGCAGTTGTTCAGCAAGTCATAAATTCTGAATTTTCATGCTAGGGGTGAAAGGAATTTTAAATCACCTGCTGTATCTGCTCTGGCTTTGATGTGGTCTCAGAATGAATTGGAGAGAGCAAATGGAATTACTTACTGATAGGAGAGATGGTAATCATTTTTATTCACACACACAGTGAGAAGCACAGCAGAGATGTATAGGCTGGGAAATATATATTTTTTAAACTAAAGGATCCCCTTCTTGTTATACTGTATCACTGTGAGCTGGCAGTTAAATACACAGATGAATCTGAAACACTGTGGAAGTGGCAGATTCAATTATACACTCATTCACATTCCCCTGACAGAAACGAAGCAAATCCACAGAGACATTGGTTGGTGGGCAATTTATGAAAGCAGTTTTACAGATTTACATAAACCAAATGAATGTAAACAACTATCCTTCTCTTCTCATTTAAATGAATGAGTGATTTAAATGAAGGAGTGGTTGCTTTGGAACCAGACTGTAACTGAGAACATGGTAAAGCAGTGACAAAGTTGGGGAGGACTGGCAACAGATCATGTTGTTGTTGAAAAAAAGCGCCAACCTATTAAAACATGTCTCACATCTTCATTCATTATAGAAATTTAAAAAGGGTTTAATATCAGCTCCTGTGTGTCTAACAATAAGCAGCAAACCTAGATTAGAATGACAGCTATTCACTAAAGTAACATGGAAAACAGAATTTCCTTTTGCTATTAGGGCATAGATTTTGAACTTTTTGAAGAGATTAAAAGTAAATATCTCAAAAAGTTTCTTTTTTAAAAGCATGAAAGGAAAAAAATAGCCATAGCTCCAACTCCAGCAATGTTCGAGTTTTCGAGGCAGTCAAATAACCCAAGCACAAGCATGCCTATTCCTGCGTTCCTCTTAAACTCAGCACTGCGGATTACATGTTAACAACCTGGTACAAGCACTGCCAAGCCTTTATCGCCACTACTACATGCCAGAGAAGCCACACCAGTACCTTCAAATGAGGATCAGTCTCCTCTTCCTGATTGGAGCTTGAAGGGGAGGGTGTGGCCGATTTACTTCCGGGAGGTGAGGGGGAACCATGAGGCACTGCACTCCGGCTGACCTGTGGGTTTAGCTGGGATAGTGCACTCATGGGGTTGGGCAGTATCGGAGGTGAGTTGTTTATCAGGGTGTGGTTACGGGCGGGGTCATAATGAGCGCCATCAGGATGCTGGTGATGGTGTTGCTGTTGGTGGTGGTGCAAAGCCATCTCCTGCATCTGGGGTGAGAGAAGAACACCAGCTTTACTATCTTCTCTACTTAAAACTCCTGACTGCCAATTAGCCAAATATGCAAATGTTTCGAAGTGGAGATGACATGTTCTAATTGGAGAAATTGTGTATATGTGTTGGATAAAATATAAATATAATACAATGAACTATGCGCAAAAAGTTGGGATCGCTAGAGGGAGAGGTCTCACAGATAACCTCAGGCTGAGAGGTTTTCTTTCTTCACTGTCTCACAAAACTGCAGCTTTTCAGCCAGATTACTTGATCTGAAATTGACTTCAACACTGAGGTTTGTGCAGGGTCTGAACTGAAAATGAGATGCATAATAAGTGAAATATCTAAACTAAAACTAACCAAAACAACTAAATGCAAGATTAAATCAAAGGGCATGCTTGTTCTCTAAATGCTAATGACTTCTACTGTTAACTACTCGGATACAAAAAACTAAAATGTACTGTCTTTGACATCCCTGACTGATCTGAAGCCTGGAAATTTTTGGGTTATTGTTTCCTGACATTTTTGACAGTTAGCAGAACCAGAAAATACTTTGAATACATGATTGCTGGGAGGGAGCCTGATGTTTGGTGAGAAAGCAGAAATTAAGCAAAATGTATACTTTATAAAAGACTGAGAGCTCAAAGCAGCCATAATCCATCCATCCACTGATCCATCCATCCAGCCATAATTAAAAATTTTAAATCGATAAATTGATCACAGTTATAAAGCTACGAAGAATGCCAGCAAACCCTGGAGTTCGCCTGTGAGACTTACAGAGTGTTGAGCATCTTTTGAGCTCCATATTTTTATGGGGTTTGATGTTGTTTACGGCCACAGCAAACAAAATCAGCAACACTGCTCTAAAATCAGCTGCACACTACCTGTGTCAGACACACACAGGTAGAGACTCCAAATAAGTGTGTGTGTTAGTGATTATATGTCTGTAGTATGTTCTGCTACTCAGCTGGCCAAAAACACACAGAGTGCATGTTATTATTTAATAAGGAGAAAATCAACTTTACAAGTTAGCACCTTTTTTTAACTGCATCCAAGCTTTTTGCATATAAAAGCCACTCAGTGAACTGTATCCCAAAGCAATTTTGCACTGTTTAACCATTCATCCATATAACACACAGGCTTATCAGTGAAATCAGATTTCAATAGGTCCCTCTATTACAGCTGAAAGTACAATTTATGGTTCCTATTGACTGCTACAGGCACCAAGTGCAGGCCCCTTGGACACAGTAGCCTGTGTAGTATTGAGGCTAAGATTTACTCATTTACTGCTTCTGAATTTTTTTTTTCTTAGTATTTGAAAAGCCAGATGTCTCAGCACCTGGTCAAGCAATCACCGAGTCAATGGTATTAATGAACTGAGATGTTATGCTCATTGTGTTGTAAAAAGGAAAAGAAAATGTATTGCCAACACTTCTATAAGCACAAGCAGAAAAAACAGTTGTAAACTGCTGGGAATGGCCCAGGAAAATATACTTTAGTGGTTACAGAATCAGGCTCATAAAGTTCTGTTCTTAGCCATCTAATAAGATCTTCAACAGCAACGACATCAAAAGCTTTATTTCAAGATTCATCAGAACAGAACATGAACACAGACCAAAGGATGCTTTTAATGCAGGCATAAATGGGAATGTTTGGGAATTTACAGATCAGAAAGTGATGAACTAGCATTTGTTAGCTCTTTTAAACATTTATGAGTTAAATAATACATTACACATTAGTGCAGTGCTAAAAAGATCAAATTTAAAGGGCTCGAGCATATGAGGTCTTGATAAACACGAGTAGAGGTTCAGAGATGAAGGCTCAGCACTCTAATCATAATTGGTCCCAGTAGATTGGTAGAATAAAAATGCACAACAAAGTAATGTTGTGCGCAGCTCTGGCCTGCTTTGAAAACTCGTAATATTCACACGACATTAGATTCTGTGTTTGCCTCAGCAGCTGCTCACAAAAGCCAGCAGTGAACAAAGACATTCGTTTTGCATTTCAAATAACCAAGCTCAAACCTCCCCCATCCATGACAATCTCCAACTTCCAATCATAATTCAAAACACCATCACTACACTTCTTAAAACATGAGGAAATAGCTCCAGCAAAAAAAGTAGTCAGACAAAAAAAGGAAGGAGGAAGGAAAATGGAGTAAAACGAAGGAAACAGAAATCCATTAATTTTCCATTTTCCATGGACTTGCTCTTTAAGGGTCCTCACAAACCAAGAAGCACTGAAAAACCAATTAATCAAACATGAATGGCCTATCATAGCTATAGCAGATGCATTTCCATAGCAACAGCCTCCAGGCAAAATTGTCACCCTTTAATCTGAGTCACACCATGTTTAATGTAAACAAGAAGGAGACATGCAGAGCAGCGGAGTTCACAGGGGGAAGACGCCACAGTGTCGTGAATATATGGCCAGCCCCACAACAGTAGAGACAAAAAATAAATAAATAAATAAACAGGATTTACAGACACGCATGCATTGAAATTACTAGGGATAGTTAAGTTAGTTGCAATGTTTCTTCCTTTACTATAGATAAGAACAAACCAACAAACAAACAAAAAAAATGCAACCCCCCCCCCCCCCCCCCCCCCAAAAAAAAAAAACCCACTGACTCTGCTTGCTATTTGTTTATTTAATGGGTATTTATTTATGTTTGCTCTCATATTTCATGAACCCCATTTTCATTAAAGCTGCATGTTCCGTTCGAGCTAATGAAGCAGTAAGTCATCAGGAAGTAGAAACATAGAAACTATTCCACTCTTTGTGAAGATAATAACACAAGATGTTTTATATAAGGACAAAATTGCCCCATTCCAAAGTATGAAAGACTGACTTATCTTCTTATAGTTACTAAAACCAGATATAACAGATCCTGAACTCATTACTCAAGACACCCCCACTGTGATAATTTAATTGTAATTTCAACGTCCTTTTTGAAATTGTCTCAGAGTGCGTTTAGTTTGGCTTTCACCTGTGTGAGACAGAAAGACCAAGAAGTTATCACATAGCGCCATCAAGCCAGAGCTAAATAAAGCTAGTGGCAGACGGCTGTATAAATATTATGAAAGAATCTGACAAAGGTTGCTGGTTGCCATAGGTACTGTATGCTAATTCTTATTGGTATCATCCAAGAGGCTAGAAAGAGGTGGGAGTGCACAGTGAGTAACAGGATTTAGTTGGTCAGTGCTCTTTGCAGTTAGCATGTAACACATACTGACTTTCCATGGAGTCTTGACATGAAGAGCACTGGCTTTATAATCTGTGACACAACATAAAAATCATGTTATCATTTTGAGTGAGTAAATCTGGTAACTCATCTAAAATTTTGAATATTTTTTTAATACTTTTACAGTGTTGGATTCCTGCTCTCTGCTGGGTATTGCTGTATCTGTGCTTAACCTTCAGAAATGTAGCTGTTTTCTGTACAACACCAAGGAAATACGCTGAGGTAAAGCTATAAGAGAAAACATGAGAAAAAGTACAGAAACTATAAGAGAAAAAAGCCACACCACCTGAGTAGTAAAATCAAAGTTAGCAAAGTTAGCGAGGGGACAGTTAGGTATTGCTTTTTGGTGATGAGCAGCCAGGCAGACCTAAACTGTGATGTAAAGCCAGGAAACTCGGTGTGAACGTGTTCCTCTGCCATCGTTACGCCTGTCGTGTTTGTATTCACATCTTGTACATCATAGTCAAATGGGAGTCAAATAACAAAGGCTTTCCAATTATGTGTAGCACATTGTGTGCGAGATGGAATATCACAAAGCCATTGTTCCCCTGCTCCTGCTGACCTTACCTTTGAAATGGTTTCACGGCTGCTCCAATTGCCTGCACCATTTGATTTAGCTAAGGGGATTTGACCACCAGCACAGAGATGAGAGAAGGGGAGAAGAGAGTCCTATACACAGCTACAAGGAGAAAGAGGAGAGATGCGCACCAGAGGCGAGTAAAACAGCTAACCTTGCTCTGTCCTTTTGATGATTATACCAGAGTGGCATCTGTTTCATCATTTAAATAAGCTTGTTGATTGCTATGCAGGCTTTATTACTGTAGCATCATAATAAACCCATCTGTGGATGCTATAGGATCAATAAATTGTCATGTTTTAACTTGTTAGCGCCATCTAAAATAAATCTGTCAGTTTTTAATTAAGTACTTTGTGTAGAGCTGGAGTCAATTCACTTTTAGTTGACTAGCTTCAAATTGTAAATGAAAACCAAAAGTTAATTAAACGATGGGGCATTTTGTTTTCTCAATGCTACACGATATCTGTCCAATTTAGGTTTCAAATTCTTTCTCACTCCCGCCCCGCCCTGTTTCGATATTCACTGATCGATGCCCGTGTGAGTCCCGAGACTTGTCTTTCCTCACTCCCTGCTTGACTGGAGCCATCTTGTTTAGAGTGATGGCTCACTCACACAGGTTCACGGCTGCTATTGTAAAATCAGCCAGCGTTTAATTGAAACAAATGACTATAATAATAGAACATTATCCCTGCAGGCACCCAGCCATGACAGCTTTAATTAGAGGCGCGTTCAAGACTGATCCTTCAAAAGCACAGCCGCCGCGCAACAAGGTGGTAAACACGCCTTTAGGTGGGGGAGCCAACCCTGGGTCTCTCAGCCCTCAAAGCTACTTCTCATTCACCCCGAGGGCAAAGCGCTAACAACTCTGTTCCTCAAAGAGCCGTCGAGCCTCCCGCCCCTCCCACCTCCTCCTCACTCCATCCCTCTGTCTCTCTCCCTTCATCCATGTCTTTGGTTTATCAAGCTTATATATACCCAAGAGGGTCATTTACACAAGCTGAGAAGAAGAGAGTGGATTCATGAATCATACTCTACTTAACTATAAAGGCAGAGGCAAAATGCTGTATCTGCCATCTTGTGACATCAGACAGATGCTAAGTACAGAGACATGATGGGCAATAGATGCCAGGATGTTTTAGAAGGGGAATCAGTGTTGTTGTAAGAAATTGTTTTGAAAGTTGTCAAGACTACATTTTATTATCTATATTACGCCATAAGGCAACATGGCTTTGATTTAATGTAATGTGTGATGCCCTGTTTCACGTACAGTACCAGCCAACTGTATTTACTAACACACTATTAAAACCTCATTTTATTTATTAGCTTGGCAACAGCACCGTGTTGCCAAAACAAGACACTTTAAGGTCACTTTCAATCGTTCCAATTACATGCTAGTCAAAAGGAAAAATATCAAACACTTGCTCTTGCACCTCCCGTGCTGAACTGTGATCCTGTAATTAATCTGGCAGAAAAACAGCAATACCTCACAAACCAGCAGTATAAGGGAATAATTACGAGTTTTAGCACGTACTTTATGAGAGAGAAAAAGCAGTTTACTCAAAGAATGCCTTAAGTAGCCGCAGTGTTGAAATGGAATTTGCCACTATAAATCCCAAAGCCAAAAACAGTCTATACCAACACATAAAATGCAGGAAGGACTTTTAAACACACAAAAATGTGAATTAAAGTAATAAAAAAGTAAACAAGGATATTAATAATAATGATGTAATTAAAGTTCACCTTGAAGCATTTTCACTGGTGGCTGACTGTTGCTTTGAAAAGTACAGTACCACCGTGAACATCTCTCAGGGTGAATCAGTAGCAGCAAAAAGGCAGTGGTTGATTTGCAGATAGTAATGTCATGATGTCCCCCTCGGCACCAGCCTCCATGTTCCTCATTACTGCTAATGTTAGAACCTCCTTTGCTTCTTTCTCTCCTCTTTTTCTCTCTGCGTCTCTGCCTCTTTCCACCCCTCCAGTTCTCTTTCTAGTTCCTTATGTTTTTTTTTTCTTTAAATATTCTGTCTCTCTTGTTCTTTCTCACAGTCCCTTTTTCTCCTTTTCTAGCTCTCTCTCAGCCCGGGCGTGTCTCTGAGCTCACCTCACAAAGCACAGCGTCAGAGAATCAGAGCCTTGCCTGACATGACATGCAGGAGACGGTTGTGAGGAGCGGTAGGGACACACACTCTTGACAGCAGAAGGCAAGGCTCCTCTGCTCCCACTAATGAGACTCCTGACTGCCGTGTCAAATGCACTTTGTGTGCATGTGTGTGGGTGCGCCCATACTTGCACAACAAAAAAATTCAGCATGCAGAAATAATGAACACAGAAACAACAAAGACCATGCAATTCTTAAAGAAAAATATTGTGCTGTGTGCATCATGCAAGTCTAGGTCAGGCCAAGGTTATAGATGTGTGCAAAATCCTCTTGCCCAGAGACTTTCACACAGGTCTGACAGAGGCCATCTTCACCTCATCCTCAAGTTTTAAACATTATGGCAACAGATTACAAAACTTCTATTTTTATAGTGATTGCACAATAGGAGGAAGGTGTTTCTTGCTTAAGAACAGCTCAGAATGCATGTCTGGTATCAGAAAGGAAGGCAAACACAAGAGCAACTAGCTTGCTACAGCACTGTAATCACTGTGAATGAAGCCACACTTATAGACATTAACAGAAAGAGTGGCCGTATTGCGTTGAACTAGTGGCCGGTGACACAGCAGAGGAGGCGTCCGAGCATGAGATGACATGGGATAGTTCTCCACTGCCGCCACAGCTGAATATTCCTGGTGGTGAAAGCAGAATGAGCTGATGGATTGTTGAGATAGGGCATAGTGCAATATGGGCATGATTTCATGGCATGATAAATCTCAGCAGGGGCGCGTGGCTAAGTGTAATATGAAATCCCTTATCTTTGGATCTGCTTCATAACACTAGATATGTGCTGCAGCTGAATCTGCGTTTGTTTCTTTAGCTTCTGTTCTTTGCTTGAACGCTGTGGTTTATCACATCTATAAGAGGAGGACAATGACAACAACATGTGTGCGATAACACATATTTCACTCTGATGTTTTTGAAATATGATGTGATGAATTATCTAAATTGAAAATTGCCACTGCAACGATCTTCTTCTGTTACCTGTGATCAGGGTGATAAGTATTATTAGAACAGGTTTTACATGGCACTTAACAGAAGCTGGTCTGTGTTCGTGCAAAACAAGTTTAAATTACATATGCAATATAAATGAAATGCAATTTGTCCCACATAGCTGATCTTTTTAAAGTCCAGTGACTGTGTTATTTGACACCATCCCTTTAGAATTTTTGATTAAAAAGACAGAAATTAAGTCAAATCTTATCCTCCTCTTAGCTTAATCTGGTAGGTTAATTGACATAATCGGGGTAGAGAAAAAAGATGAGCTGCCATTCTGGGCTGCAACAAAAATCCCTCTAAAATGGTGAAATTGGAAAATAACCTATATTTCTTTTAGGATATTTCTTAATATACAACTACAGTTTCATATCACATTGCCAGAGAAATAAGGCACTTTCTCCCAAGAGATGAGAAAAGAATTGAATTTTTCCTTATCGGTCATCTATTTTTCCACAGAATGCTATTACTTGCTGCCTGCCGTTGCTAAGCAACAGGAAATATTAATAGGACCTTTTATTAGCTAGGCTTTACCCGTGGAGTACTAAAATGAGGAAGTGGAAAACATGAATGTGTTACATAAATCTTTGAACCTTTCAGGGTTTGCACAAGTCTCTGTTTGTCCAGTGATTTATGGCTGTGATGGTTCATTTATGGGAGAGGGAGGTGTGAAATGCCAAAATGGAACATTAGCCTAAGGGACAATTTGAAAATAAATAATCACAAAAAAGTGGGGGGAAAAAAGAAAGCAGTTGAAAGAACAGCCCTCCCTTTTCCTGTAGACTTCAAGGGGCCATCAAACAAGCAAGTGATTTTTGTTCCACTCGTGGCATTGATCATTCAAAATCATCTGTGCCCGAATCAACATTGGAATAACTAATACAAGTCCCATTCTATCACTGAGCTTGTTGAACTGTGGTGAAAAGCGACAGACGTTCCATCATTTTCTGCAGACGCTCTAATCCCTTTAAAAAATGACTTAAAATGAAGGTCTTTCAAAGGAGAAATAGGTTTTCTTCATCTGAATAAAAAGTATAGAATCAGGCAAAGCCCCAGAGAGCCGAAAGTCTTTAAAGGCAAGTCGAAAAAAAACACACGAGACAATTTTAAAGTCCATATGGAAAAAGTGTAAACATATTTAACTATAATCTTTCTCAGAAGGCTGGTTGATATAGTTTTTATTCTTTAAACTTAAAATGCGGACCGTGATTTTCTCTATAAATGCATCGCCATATCTCTAATCCACTTTTTTTCTGTTTCATGTTTATACAAAAACCAGCAGGTGTACAGTATGCGATAATACGTTTGCTGAGACCCTCCATCAGAGAGAGAAAACATTAAAACACACCTCTGCTCTCTTATCATTAATTCATCCCAGCTTGTCTGTGACAAGTTCAGTTGACATTGCAGCTCATATTTCTTTCACGCAGGCTTGGAGCGCGAGCACCTGCCAGGAGCACTTAATACCTCGTGAGAAAAAATAAAGAAAGAAAAAGAGCAAGCTTCCAACCAACTTAACGTGACAATCAAGATGGGATTAATACTTGATAATTAACCTCAACAAATGAAGATAAAGAGCTTGTGAGGAAAATCTTACATTGAAATTTTGTAACAAAAGAAATTAGAGAATGGAATTTGAATATGAATGCAGCAGGCAGATCTTTAGAGTGCCACAACCCTCATTACAAATAAACTGACCCTCATTCAAGCAGATTCACATTGCGTATTCTGAGAAAAGAAAAAAAGGGGGGAGATAATACCTGGATGTTTGATGAAACTAAGGCTGCTCGTGCATATAGAGCTCTCAGCTAATACTTAGCTGTTATGCATAACATCTCCTGGCTGATTATACATTCATCATCGGTTACATATTCAAAACATCACACTTGAGCCAGTTTGATGATGGCTAATACTGCATGCACAATTGAGGAACATGAAAAAAAAGATAATTTATTCCAGTTGCTGGCAACTGGGGACCATTATAAATATATCATAATTGAATATGAAGCTGTCCTGTTTAAATATATTGCAGATACAGTGGTCACAGCACAGGCATACGGTGGATATAAAAATATATGTATAGTTTAGTGTAAAGAGAGATGTAACAGAAAACAATGAGGCCAGAAATCAGCAGCAACAGAGATGTGTATCATTCTGGGCTGTATTGATAGGATCAATGCAACCTGAGCAAGGCTATTAAATGTCTAATGTGTTTTGGAACTTGTAGATGCTATGACAGTGGGGGCATTAACAGAGAGAGCGCCAGAGACAGGGAGAGAGGGGAGAGAGAACGAGGGAAAGTGGTGAGGTGGGGGGCTGGGAGGGAATGGGGGGGCTGCCAAGTGCATCAAAACATCGAGAAAAGAGCTCTTTGAAAGATATCAGGTTTGACCAGGAGGAGCTTCAGACACAATAACCATCATCCAAAAGAGAAAGGAAAGAAAAAGAAAAAAATCTGAATTGAAAATGGCCTCCTTACAAAATCAGGAAAGTGCAATCAGTTTTGCTTTAGAGGGTTTTGAGAGGCTGCAAAGTGGAGAAAATGAATAAATACCCCTGTTACTTTTATCAAATTAATACAGAGATTATAAGTGAGTGATCAATCAACTAAATGCTGTCTGGATAGGCAAGGTCTAAGGTTATGAGCACACTAACATATTCTTTTAAAGTATTTGCAATGTTTTAACTTCTGGAGATGTAAAAACTTTGAACTGACAAAGATTTAAGTTCCTCTAATGACCACTTAACTGCATTTAAAACCATGTTTACAGCCTGTTAAATTTAAAAAAAGAAAGTTGCTTTATACTTTATTTCTTTGGATACTGACATAGATTAAAAGTTGGGGTGTGTCCGCCCTGATTGACAGCTAGCTTTAAACACCAGTTTACATCACTTGTGTTTTTGTGTTGTTTTTTATGGATTAATCTCACATGTACACACATGTCATAGCTTGGTGTGAAGTACAGCCCATCCAAAAATCTGTGCTCATGATTTAATGTTTGCACACAGACCACCTAGCTCTGGTCTGTGTGCTAGAGCTAGCTTACTAACTACCTTGCTAATGTTAGCTGATAGCTTAGTACTCACTGGTCTCATCCATTTATGGTATGTTCTGGGCCCCAGAACGCAACACGCTGCCGCCCAACTTGACAGCAGCCAAAATGCTAAAATAAATAAATGAATAAAAATAATGGGAATAACTGATAAAGTTTTTTTTAAGTAATCTTATTTGTAAGTAATCTCTAGCAGGCAAATGCGTATTAACTGGCTGCTTGTCCAACAAATTAACCTCTAAATCAACTATTTTGTCATGTTTTGATATTTACTAAAGACTACAGTGCCCAGCTGTTTCATAAATGTACTTTCTGAATAAATTTAGCTTGACGTTTGTTACATATTTTCAAAGATTTACATCTTTAGCAGGAGGAAAGAAAAATGAAATCCCAAAAGCACCAAGCGTTAGATACACACACCCTTAATTTGTGTATTTTAATGCAATTTATTGTCAATAAAGAAAATGCAATAAACCTTCAGTCTTGTTCTGTATTATTCATGCTTTGGCATATGTGCAATCAATCATTTTTTATAAATTTTTAAGATCCATGGCCACAGTTGAGTGTTAAATCTGCCTAATTTAAACACTCTTTAGCCCCGCAGTTCACCCTTTCACAACAAACAAAACACACCCTCTCTGTTCTCTTCAACAGCGATGATCATCTGTTGCTGCGATGCTGCTTGAGTCTAAATCCTTTTTGTTATATAATTGCCCTATTTATTTCATGTTTATATTGTTGCACCTGCATTGGAGTACTTTCAAATGTCCTCATACTTGAATCACACAGGCACAAATTTAAAAACCAGAGGCTCTCAGCCTTTTGTTGAGACAGAATAACCCCATTTTACTCAACTGAATTATCTTTAAAATATCTAATAATGAAATCCAGGAGGTACAAAAACTGGACGTATACGCTCATTTTGAATAAGAGTTACTTTTTTCTTCTAGCGTTCCTCCCCACAATGCCCTGCTCTCTCTTTCTCCCTCTCTCCATCTCTCTCTCTCTCTCACTCTATCCTCACCCCTCCTTTCTTCATTCAACTCTATTGCACTCTTTTCATTGCCCAGCTCACGTATTGAATCTGCCTGATGAAAACAGATCTCACTGCAGCACCACAATAGAATGGCTGATGCAGGAAAGATGAACCCTAATGGATTTTTTTTTCAATGTGCTCAAGATTGAATATAAGGCCTGACCTCCAGATGTAGTGGATCCATTTCAACAGCAGATATATTGTTTATAGTAAAGACACAGAAACACACAGACACACTTGGACACACACACGTTGTTCAACGCGAGCAGACACAGCTGCACTGTACATTGTGTTTTTTAGCTACCAAAAATAGATTAAAATTCGAATGAACCTGTATTATTTATCTACCCATGTCAAGTGAGATATTCATAATGATAGCAACTCATGTTTGAACTGCAGAGTTTGCTTAATTACTCTGCTCAACAGACTGTGTCAAGGTGAGGCACCAATTTAATAGACACTCCGTTCTCAGCACAAATGAACCTCTGCTACGGTTTGGTAGTTTTGCCAGCCAGACTATTTGATTAAAAAAATTCAGAGTTCACTTTATATGCTGCTTTTTTGAAGTGAAGTTGAAGCAGAGCTCTGAAAAGATCCCCAAACGTATTCAAGAGCTATTTTACAAAAAGTCAGAAATAGCAAGATTTGGGAGTTTACTTGCAAAATGCAAAAGATCACAGATCATTTTAACTGTGGTGTAATGTCTCTTAACCTCTTTCCAGATTCGTGTGCTTATGTGTTAAAGCACACAAAATTTGAATTAAATTCATGTAACATAGAACATTTACAAAATGTGCTGAAAATAATTTTCGCCTCTGTTTTCAAAACCAAAAGCATCATTTTATACCAGTGCTATCAGATTCCCTAGCGGTTACCAGGAGCTGCATTACATGTGCTTTAAACACAAGTTCATCATGTGTGAGTTGAACATTTAAAATCTCATGCATTTTTATCACCCAGCCTGCTGTATTCAATCTATTAAAACCACAGAGTGTGGCCCTCTGTAGCAGTAACAAATATCCTGACTGCACAGGGAAAGACTGGCCAATCAACCAATGTCTCCGCAGTAAAGGTCATGACCAAAATGTGAAATGAATATGAAGATAAATGACATATGAATCTAATACCTTGTGGGAGTATTCCAGCATTAAAGTATATATAATGCAAAGAATGTTTAGATCTTTACTGGGAAATATTTTGATTGCTGCTTGTCTTCTGTTTATCACGAATGTTACACAATATGCTTGACCTTGATATTCATATATATAACATATATCTTTATTGTGTAGAATAACTAAAAGATACTGAGACATGGCCACAGACAAAACACACTGCTGATGTTTGTCCTTGACGATACCGTGAAAGAACAAGAAGAAAACATCTCCTTTTCTAGAACAGCACAGCTGTATGCAATACTATTTCTGCATTGTTTTATAATACAAGTCAGTATCAATAAAGCTATGAATGTTTAAAGTTATTGGCTTTCCAGTCATCGTCTGTCACACAAAAAAATCGTACATTAACACTATTAACCATTTCTGTTCTTTCTTTGGGACCTACAATCAAAACATCAGCCATCTTTTCCATATATACAGGACATTTTTATCTTTATTAATATATACATTAATTTGAACTTCAAAGTTTCAAATTCAAGCTATATTACACATTTAGGGCACTGTGCATGGTATACTGCTAAACTGCTAAATAGATTATCTGCTTAATGCAGTCTACTCATATGTTTGATGCATAAGCTTTGCAGAGCTCATTTGTTGTGATAGTAACCTGCTCTATTTCCAACAGTTCTCATGAATGCAATTATGGTTTGGAGATGCTAATTTGTAGAGGAGCAGTTCTGTGTGGAGCTGAGGGAGTAATCAGCACGTATTCATGTTTGAAGGCCTGACAGATTGACCGATGCCTGCTGTCGAGGCAGATATGATGCTGATGGATTTACCCACAATCCTTTTCTCCATGCATTAGAGCTGACATGGCAACTGCTGAACAATCATTCAGTTCCCTACTTAGCCCCATTTACTGTGCCTTGAAAACGACATTTTCCCTTGGTACAAGGCTGAGATATTTAAATTATTTTTGATGCTTAAAATACACAAAATGCTTTAAAATTACAAAAAAAAGTTTGCTCCATCATCATTTCATCCTATGTGTTGACATTGCTTGCTTCATAATTTGCATTTCTTCTTTTAGGCATGAGTCAGAACAAGTTAAGTTTAAGATTAAGACCAACACTCATCACTCCCAAGCATTAAATATTTTTTCTTACTGTGATTAAATGTGCGCTACTCACCGAGGGCATTTGGCTGGATACGAGGTGGCTGTCCTGTCCCAGCATGTTCGACATCATAAGTGTGGGCAGCTCTGGGTAGGAATACGGGTTGATGAGCCCATTGTGTGGCAACGAGTGACCGAGGTAGCCTGTAGACTCGTGCTCCATCAGGTGAAGAAGAGGAGGTTCGGGGTGGTTAGGTGGAGTGATAGGTGGGATCTCATAGTCTTCGTCCCCGGCTCCATTTCCACTTGAGGTGCCGCCACCTCCTCCTCCTCCCCCACTGCCACCTGTCTGACCTGTGTAGCTCTGTGGTGGGACAGACAGAAAAAGAAATAAAGTGAAATACACTGTGTTTTCATTAAGCAGAAACTGAAAATCAATCCAATTTAAGTCCCTGTGACTATTACACACAGGCTGCAAATGTAGAAATATACAGTGTTTTCTAGTTTTTCTACAGTAGACAATGCAAAGTGGAAATGGCTACTTGAGCTGCCAGGAGTGGTGAATGCCCTGCCCAGCAAACACTTCCATAAATGTAAACTTGCAGCTAAATTATTAATGTCACAAAGCAGATGCGTTGCAAGATAAATTGCTCTATACAAGGTTGGACATACGTGTCTCTGCAACTACAGGGTATGGGCAAGTCAACTACAATTCTCTACTCACATTTTAGAGAAAATCATACTATTGCAAAATTTACAAATAAATCTAATGGTTCCCAAACAGGGAACTAAAGAAAAAAATTCTGTTTTTGAGTGGATTGCATTCATTTACAACAAACAGAAGGACATTTTTTCCAGAAGTTACATGAAAAGAATATATATATATATGTGTGTGTGTGTGTGTATACTACATTATGATTACAAGCATTAACTTTATTGTGTTATTTTGATTTGTCAAGCTAGAAATTCCAGAAAGGTTTTGCAATCTTTTTAACTTCTGATCTGTCATTTTGCTACATTAGGTACAATTTTCCTTCAAATGTTAAACGACTCATTTTGGAACAAAAAAACAAAACAATGCTCGGCGATCAGTAATATAGCAGACCAACAGTCTCTATTCGCGTGCTGTCTCTCTAACACAGTAAGTCCAATCAGATCAGGGTTCTGCACAGAGCAAGAAGAAAAGAAAAATAGCAGGGAAATTCAACGGGGAATGAAAAGCAATTTTGTCTGAGACGATCCAACTTGACTCCCATTGTAATGACTGAGTCAAATTAATCATCACAAATAATATTCTGGTGTCAGCCATTCAAGGGTTTTTTAATAGAATTTTTATGATTCATGTCTAGCAGTATACATCAAACAGTCAGTTCTGCAACATTTCTGAAATCAATTCAATATCATCTTTGTGTAGGCTGTCATCCTCGGCAGCAGAGCGGTCATTTATCTCTCAAACAGATACTTTTAGAAAATAAGGGGCATGTGGAGATGGAAGGAAGAAGAAAGGATACGGGGTACTTTTTTTTCTTGTTTTTCTCTCAACCCTGTTTTAGTATCAAGGTAAGTGCAATGGCCTATTTTGTAATTTTTGAGCACATCAATTACAGATAAAGTAGTATGAATAAGCATTTTACATCCCTGGAATGAAAAAACCCAAGACAGTTTTTCTATTTAAATCCCACGTGGAGCAACGAGCACAAAGCCACATGAGATAAATTTAATTTTGTAACAATAAGAATGTCAATAAGAAGAGTCTAAAGCACACATCTTAAGCGTAATGGCAAAAACAGGAGGTTTTCACTGTTGAATCAAGAGTATAGAGACACACTTAGAATTAATCCTCTTTCTTTTTTCTCTCTTTCTTTTCATTTGGCGTAACATTTAGTAAACGATTGCTTCAATTTGATTTACTTTGTCCTGACATAGCCTGCAAGCAAGTTGATATTAATTTTCTGGACTGTCCTTTGAAGACAGATGTTTTTGTAAACCTTTGGGGATAGTGTTATTGTTTGGTCTAATGGACAAGAAAACGAACATTTCCTGAGATTCAATTTCCCTCATAATTGTTGGAAGGAAACTAAATTGTCTGTTGTAAACATTGGAGCTATTGTGTGAAGTGAGTCCCCGTGCGAGTCCCTCTGAGCCACCATGTGCTTCACTCTGACTGTAGTAGACCGCTATGTAATCTAAAGACCACCATGCTTAGTCATCACGTAGCGTGTTTATCAATCTTTTGTTTTCTCAGTAAATTAATCTACATCCAAGCTACAGAAACACTTTTCTGGTCCCATCTATTGCCTTTGATTGTGCAGAGGGACAAGGACTGAAGATATGTCATGTGTTGGATTGCTATGAAGGCTCATCCAGTGCCCTTGATGATAAAATGTAAATACCAAGGACATTCCCAGTTGGATTGTGGCAAGATAAATTATTCATATGCCTCTATTCAGAATGAGATTGCATGTACAAAGCCACATGTACACTCTGGCTAATGTATACTCTTTTCTTCTTTGAAAGTAAAATCCAAACCAAGGCAATGTATTTGATGGATCGTATAGACCAGCATGTGTCCTAGTATGGAAGTAGCTTTTCAAACATACAGCCCCTTTTTTTCCCCTCCTTTTTTCCTCTGAGGTACTCATCATTGGTTTACTTTCAATAGTCGGGACTGTTCTCCTTCAAAAAGCAGCAGATTCTATTTTCAACACTCTATTTTTCACCATCCTTTATTTTCCTCATCTGATCAATGCGGTACACTATAGGGAACATTATTTCCAATACACAGTATGTTGTCTTCACTGCGAGCGAATGCAATCTGTAACATTTTAATTAAGAGACAGATCTCTCGACTGTAAGTGTTACATACCAGCACACCTTTCATTTGAAAGAAACAGATGAATAGACAGTTGGTCTGGGACTGAGAGAGAAAATAACATTGATTGGGTAGCTTTCCAGCTTGTCTTTTATTTGGCACAGATCTCTCCCTCCCTCTGTAACACTGCCTGAGTATTCAAGGCCTTCTGGAGATGATATTGACTGTGGCTAATGGCTCATTATCTCTATATTCTTCTACTTATTAGATTATTGTTATGATGCCTGTAGAAATCAGGATTTGGGACATCGCCCACTTAATATTAAATTGAACATCCATTTTAAAATGCTCATCTGTCAATCGCAATTCATATGTTCAGTTAAAAGCTACTTGCCTTTTTCAACATTACATAGCATAATGTTGGACCTCCTGGCATAATGTTGCTCTTGCATAAAATTATCAGGCTATTAAGCAGCAACTGACAGATAATAAACTACTGTTTATTTTGATAACTAACTAATTGCCCTCTTTCAGTGACAACTCTAAATATTCTTCTTTCTTTTTTTAGCATTTTAAATCTGACACATAATGACAAGATAATAATGACATTAAACATTATTTTCAGCTGTACTCACAATATTTGCTTTTTTTAGCTTCGTCTTGAAATCAAAGGAATTTCATGACGCAAACATTATTTTGACAGGTGGGCCACAGACTGGGAATATCTCCACTAGCATGACATCAAGTGACACAGTAAGTGCTGTGTTTTCAGACCGGATCCTTGTGTTCCACATGGACGAAAGAGTCCGGTGTCCTCCCAAGTCAACGTCTGTTTCGCAAAGAGGGTGGGACCGTCGGCTCAAAGACAGACGATGACATATCTGTCTCACCGCTAATATGGACTTATCTTCTTATTGAAGAGCTTTGTCAAAGCAGTGATTTATGCTTGAAATACCCATACATCACCGCTTCCATCACCTCTGGCACTCTTCGTTCTGACACCTTCCCAAAATTCACAGTGCTGTACTCTGCAGGCCAAGTCAGGCCTTGTTATCTCTCACTCCATGCAGTCCGGTTTATGAAGAAAACAGTGGATTTATCTTTGGGATGAATTTAAGAGCATCATCTTTTTTATTCCCTCTGTCACTGCTCTCGCAAAAGGAGGCTTATACTGTATATTCAAAAATGATCCTGCTTACTAGTGTACACAAAGCTCTTGTTTTAATGTAATACAGCAAAGGCAAATAATGCTTGTCTGACAAGAGATCAGTTATTTTCAAATGCATAATCTAAGAGCCGTGAACTCTTGGCTTGCTGTTGTTGATACTCTTTCTTGTTTCTCTTAGCGTCTTCTTTAATCTATCCATCTCTTTCCTTCAACTCAGGCTTAATTAAAGCCATAGCTGTTCTTCTGCTACTATATCTTACAAGAGTGGGAATGGAAATGGGCAGGAGATCCAGTTACAGCCACCCTACACCTTCACTTTCCTCTTCCTCTCTTGGCTTGCCCATTCAGCTCTGTCCCTTGTGAAGCCCCAATAGTTCTGGCCCTATTCCACGTTCCTTAGACCCCGATCAGCCCCCTTCCTATCCATCCCTCTGTCATCTCATCTCCCTCTAAAACAGCCCAGCTGCTTTATTTATCTGTCAGTATTTTACTGTTCAGAAATCATAACAGGAACTCTGGGGACTGAGATGCTGTACTTGGGATCTGTTCAGTGAATGAGTGGCACAGGAGGGTGAGGAGAGAGGAAATAAACCCTTTCAAAGACATAAACCCCACGGAGAAACAAATGGGAAGAAAGGAAAATATGGAGAGAATAATTAAGGTGAGAACCAACTGTCTAAAGTCAAAAGATGCAGATGGCCCTATTCACCCCAGACCCTGAGCTGATTACTAACTAACCTACCACTGACTCAAACCAGTCTTTCTAATTGCACGTGTTTCTCCCCTTTCCTTTTAAGTTTCCCTTTTTCTTCCTTCATATATCCTGTTCCAAGTGCCCGTCTCACTTGTCAGTCAAGGTCAGGAGGTCATCCTCATCTGATCGCGTGTCAGAACAGATTAGAATCAGAGCTTTTGTGCCATGTCATATTTCATTATGCATTTGACTCATCTCGCAGGTCAAGAGGTCGCTCTGATTTGATTGGATGACAGAAATGATATAATTTGTGTTTAACCCTAGGCTGTATGAGGCTCTGAGTGGTGTACTAATGCATTTTGCAAAGATGGGGCAGACCCTCTCCACAAGCGACTAATTTGAAGTGGCACGCCGCAGAGTTGAAGGAGAGCCAGCGCTATTGCACAACATGCTGAGGTTATAAGGGAGGCTTTATCAAATAACAAACACAACCTCCCTTGTACCTCTGTTTCTTTCGGTTTCTCATATGCTTTCTTTTTTATCCCGCAAACGGATGGAAGTGCCGAGTAACTAACTGCCCTCTGAGGCTAATATTTTTTTTGGGGGGGGGTTGTTCCATATTAATTTGATCCAATGAAAATGTGCTACTGACCTTCCTTGCTCTTGCTGTCTCTAGTTCTTCTTCACTTCTTCAAAAAACACTTAATATTGGCAAGAGAGATAACTAATGGAGAAGTACTGTCAACTATAAGAACAACGTAACTGCTGCTGAACTTTCAATTGACACACAACAATAAAATCTTTCTTAAATAGCTGACAAACATGATAAAATAGAAAAGTGATGTTAGTTTCAAATTGAGTTATTTGCTGATATTTCTTTTGAAAATATCTGTATTTGCTGTTGGAATCACAGAAAGAGTTCAGGACCCTGTTGTGGTAATGACATGCAGATGCCATACAGTGAAAACTGTGATCCCCAGTAATGCGGTTGGAAAAAATAAACCATGGGTGCACAAGATAGCTCAGGTTTCCCAATAGTCATCTAGAGTGATTGTGATGCTGATGTTGATACTGGTGTGTGTGGGTGGAGAAGAGGGTGGAGAGAGTGAGAGGAGAAAGGATGAACCGGAGAGGAAGAAGCAGAAAATAAAGCTGCATGGGGAAAGAGATGAATCCCACTTTTCAAATTAGAATCCCAAACAAACTTATTGTGTGACAGTGTGAATTTAGAATTACAGTGTTATACTGACACACATACAGTATTATTTCCAGAGTCCTTTTGTCGCTTCAAGTTGGGAGCAGCCATGTCTCGTAAACACCCGAGCCTTTTCAGTTTTCTCATTGGCACACCACCGCTTGTTCAACAACACTTAACAACAGCCACTGGTATTGCTGAGTTACGACTACGCCAAAGAAGCAGAGAGACTCGACAAGGCCCAAAACAGCAGCCAGTCAACTGTTTTTTAATTTTTAATGACTCTTCAGTTATCTACTTTTCTGTGCCCGCTGTCAAAAATCATTATTAGGAGGTGGACAATAGTGCTACTGTGGCTGAATGACAAAACTAATTATTGTTATAGGAACAAGTAAATGGACAAAAAAAAAACCCCAGCAGAATAAAGCGTTGATGGATCCTTACAAACTGACTCTAACAATGTTCAAAATAACAAAGGGAGTGCTGATGGCGCAGTCATCCAAACAAATGTGCATTATTCTCAGAATTGTTAGGATCTTGTCACCCACAAATAACTCTGCTGCTAACTCTACACCAGGAGAAGGGGGTGTAAAGAGCATGTGGCGGGTGAGAGTGCATATGGCATTTGTGTGTCCATGTGTGTGTCATTTCAACTCTTAAATGCTTTTGTGAACATTTCTTAGGAATCCCCTTTTCAAAACAAAAACCTACTGTAAGAGATTGCACACTCTGTGTGAGTCCGGTGTCAGTGTGTTCTTAAGTGTCTTGCCTCGCTGGTTCAGAGTCAATGAGGCTGTGTATTGGAGGCTGGCACAGCTGGTGGGAGCAGGAGAATAACATCTGGACCGTCGTACTCCTGGTGCCATTGTTAATAAAAGGCTGGTTGTGAATGGAGGAGAGTGGAGGAGACAGCTCTCCAGGGTCAATGAACCTTCCTGTCTCTCACTAGAGTTCTGCGCTGCAAGTCATACTTCATGTATCACCAAAGTGTCCACAAAAGGAGTTACATGTACACAAGAACATGCTAGCCTTAACTAGGCTGTGTGCCGGTCAGTCAGTCGATCCAGAAGACAGCTACCTGATTTTGGTGAGCTCCCAGATTTTCTCTAACACAGCCTCTAGTCATTTGATTGTTTGTTTTTATTTTTTTATTCTTTTGTTTCTTCAATATTAGATAGAGATTACACCAACTGCTGTTAAGTCTTGCCACTGGGCAGCCATCTTGAAACGCCTCTGGGTGCTTATTCTTTTTTGAAGCATTATCTTAATTTACTTTAATTTTAGTGGTTGCCAGGTAATAAAACTGAATTTTAAAAAATCCAATAGCTGACTTTACCCCAAAGTAAACTCTTAAAAAGCTTCTTTTCCCACCCTCAGTTATACTTCTACCACCACCTCTGCTATTAACAGACTCTCCCATAGGTTTCAATTCAGGATTCTACTGTATTCAATGTCTCTGATGATGGTTTTCATGTATCTTGACTATGAAGTATACTCTGATAACTACAGGCTTTTAATCCATTAATATGCCATCAAGCAACAATTTTGCCAATTACATGACAAAATACACTAAGAGCAAACATTCAGACTTATCTAATAATTGCTTTGCGAGCTACTGTATGCACTAAATTAACATGGTGCCTATCTTAGGTGTACCTGTGTCAGTGTTGTCCCTGGATCATTAACAACTAATGTTGGTCCAGGTTCAGCACTACAAATTACCAATCACATTGCTACTATATGATGTCATAATTTTGTGACACGAAAAAAACAAAAAACTGCTGATCTCCACTCAAAACTGGTCACATGCAGTATTGAACCTTGACCAACATTAAGTATGTTGATCCAAAAACAACATCAACACAGGGATATCAGCTCAAGCAGCTATCATAAGCTTTATGCCTGTTTATTTATATTAATTAAACCTCAGGATATTAGCATAGTCACTCTTAGCAAGCTGTACTGTTAATGTGTGCAACCCCAAAGAGATGCTAATGTGAATACTAATTCTTGGTCATAAGTTGGCAACAAATTCAGATATAGAAGTTATTCTTTTAAGTATGTTTGGTTCAGTGCTAACCCAGATTAGTACAGTGTTTCCAGTTCTCTTACATGCCACATGCTTTCACTATCAGTCTAATGCTATCATGCTGACTAAACAAATCTTGCAACAAAATCAAGGGAAGCATCAAAGCTCCTCCCTTATGAAAAACACAAGTTAAAAAGGCTTGCAGGACAGAATTTGAACATCAAGCCTATTGCTAGATCACGGCACATACTGTTCCATAAACATTGCACAAGACAAAACATTATGTTTAATCCTGTCAGGTGTTAGGTTCTATATTCTGATGTGACGAAGTATTAACAGGAGCTAAAATGATATTAGTTGCTCACAGATCTTTGCAGGAGTTCATTAAATGTCTGCAGAGTCATAAAGTAAACTAAATCCAACATTCATGCATGAAGCACAATAACAGTAGCTTAATTATTTATGAATAAAGTTATGAATAGAGCCACAGTTTTACAGCTAAGTTGTTTATATCCAACAGTCAGAGCTTGACCATAGCTGTCGGCAGCTATGGGTGTAGTGAACTGCATGTAATTAAAGTAATAGTTAAACTGTCAAATAAATTTATATTTTTATTTGTACTTAACTTCTGGGACTACCATGAGTTAAAAAAATAATGATTTGAATATTTGTCTATAATACCTAACACGCCCAGTCCAACTTTCCTCTGTTAGTTTCTCTACATATTAGTCATTGTGTATAGGAGTATTTGCGATAACTAAAGTGATCTAGGGTTTTTGTTGAGTAATCAGTTTATATTTGAATGTGTCTCTCTTTCCAGAGTTTCTAATTTTCTTTTAATGTTCTTTCGTGTCCAGTATCTTAGTGTTTCCCTGTTTTCTCCTTCCTCTATCTCATCCATGTCTTTGCGCTTTCTTTGTTAACCTGTCTTAGTGCATCCTTATTATTTGTCTTTTGGCTGTTTTACTTTGATAGCTATCGTGTGTCATGTTTTTGTATTTACTTCCTGTCTTTATCTTCCTTCCTTTGTAATTTCCCTCATTGAGAACAGTGAGTGTGGGGTGGTTAATTATGGCCCCAGCGCAGTGCTCCCACCTGTGTCTTGTTGTCCAGTCAATCCGCTGTACATTTTTACAGAGAGGGTTAGATTGTGTGCTGGCTTTTGCGATCTGTGTTCTGCTTTTGCCCACTGTGTTTCCTATAACCCCATCCTATAGCACTACATAGAGGGATAAAACCAACTCACAAATACATTTAATATAAAACTATAAAAGCCTTTTTTTCAACATTTTTGCTGTGCGCTGTTTAACTAGTTTAATAAGAGAAATTGTACCACCTCATTTCTACTTTCTCTAAGCACAGGAAATAAGTCAACATAGATCGATAGCAACTCTAGGCTTTTTTCATACCTTGAAGATATTGCATCAATAATTAACCAGGTATTTTGCTAATGAATTGTGGCTGAATGGTTCATTTTCCTCTATAATAACGCATAACCTTTTTTCACATCCGTGAGGAAAAACCAATTCAAGGGAAACTTTACTAAAAAATTAAAAAATAAATGAATAAATACAAATAAAAAAAACAGTTATGAAAAGGCTGACTAGACACTGCATTTCCCAATTTCTATTATACCCTAGCAAGAGTGAGTGTTTGTTCCTTATTGTTTTATCCAATTGGGTGAAAGGCCTGCAGAAACACATTAAAGTTGAAATGCATTAGTTTCATCTGATCACCTAGGGCAACATGGGGACGGACAGCTTAGCAGAGCGAGGCCCTTATACAAATATACAGCTGTGCATTTATATATAATGCCATGTCAGATGAGTACTTCAAACAGAGGGCTTTTAAACAGGGCAAGAGAGAGAGAGAGGAGAGAGAGGTGGGGAGTTTCCAAATGACTGTAAAAAGGCCACGAGGACAGAGCTTTCCATCTTTCTGCTGCCGCGACAAATATGCCTGCACATCTTTTTGCTTTGTCTCCGCTCCCTGCTTCGTCAGCGAATGGCTATAGAAATATTTTGGCAGGCTGCTCTTTGTTTTCATTTTCACAAAAGATGCAGTGAGGGAGCGAAAGGGAGAAAGAGCGAGAGGGAGAGCTGCTGGGTAGGAAAGGTAAAGGGATGTTGTCAGAGGTTAGAGGGACATTTGAAAAGAAGGACAAGTACAAGGGTGTACATGGAGTATGAAGACAGTTTATTGGGAAGTGGAATGAAGGCAAAAAAAAAGCAAAATTGAGGGATCGGGGGAGAAGAAAAGGGTGACCTAGAAGAACTAGTAGAGGATTGAGAGTCAAAAGGAAAGTAAACCAGGTGAGGTGGGATAAAAGAGGCAGCCAAAAAAGGGTTAGAGATATTGGGGTGATGGGTAGAGGGTAAAGCACAAAGTAGGGGAATCAATAGGAAGAGGAGGGGGCAGGTGGAAGTGTAGTAGAGGAGGAGCCTGCCATTCTGGTACCCAACTCCAATCTAAACAGCAGGAGGAAGCTGTAAATCAGACTAATGCGACCAAGCTGTAATTCAGACCAGCAGTGCCAGGGCGCTAGTGCGGGGACCCCGAACGGCGGGAGTGTACAAAATGCTGCCGAGAGGCTTTAATCAGTGCAACGATCCAAAGATACGGTCTCCCCCAATCAGCGGGCTTCCTGTCAGTCACACACGACTGAACCGGACCAATCAGGCTCCACCAAGGTTCCAGACATGCTGGCTGGGCTTTGGGCTGCTGCCAAACAAGAGAATTATTCATCTAAACTGGAAAGGTGGAATGGGCCTTTAATTCAGAGCATAGAGGGAAGAGGTGATAGATTTGTCAAAGGTTGGACATAAAAGACTATGGGATCATGTTCTACAATGGCTCATCAGAAACATATGGTGGAAGATGAGAGACACAAGGGAGCTTTAGAGAAGGACTTAATCATATTCATAAGGGGGGAGTTCCTGAAAGTTTAAGCACCAGAATATGTGACAGGCATATCTGTTCAGATCTGTTAACAAGAGCTCTTATGCCAATAAATCTCTCATTAAACACGAGATGAAAAAAAATCACACAAAAGCCCCATTATGAGTTTAATCTGACAACTTGTTTAATAAACATAATGATGTTTACAGCTGCTGACTGTCCTAAAAAAAACCCCAACCAAACAAAAATAAAAATATTTCCATCGATCTTTCTCTAGTTCTCCATGTCTAACATGTCTAACAGATCTGCTGTTGGCAGTCACCTCTCTAATTACAATTACAACACCCATGGGACTTCCATAATCCTTGCCAGCAATGAGCTACAAAATAGTAAGTGAGATGAGAAATTGCATCAAACTTACCGTGAAAACATCATTTGAACTCCGAACATGTAAAACAGGCAGACAAACTTTCAAATTGCTCGCTATCAGAAGCTGCCTTTTTATACCTGCTTTTCACTCAAAGGGGAAGGAGGGCAATGCATTAACTTAAAAGTGAGCGGAAAATGCAAATGTAGTCCACTTTATCATCAGGCATTCAAACAGACCCTTTCAACTCGACAATCCATAATATTTCAGCTTTGATGATCAGGAAATGGCCGTGGCTCGATGGTAACACCGAGCTAGATTCTGCTCTGGTAGTGGTGTAGTAATAGAACTAGTGTGACTGGCTGGGCTACACACACTGTGCATGTTAAAGCCACATGCAGAGTCTTGGCAGTAAAGACGCTACAGCAGCAGCCAATCAATAAAACCTTGTTACGCTAATTGCGAGATCATAATCTCCATTCCTACTTCTGCTGAATATCCAAACAGTCACTCCATTAGCCGAATTATTCCCCTGTGCAGTTTCTCCATCTCCACCCCTCCCCCTTCCATTTCCTCCTCATGTTCTCTTTTCTGTGACATATTTCTCTCAAACAGCAGTTCTGCTAAATTAATTCATAAGTCAGGGAGAAAGACATCAAAAGAAAACATTGTCAAGGTAAAGTGCTGATGAAGTATATACTGTTTCTTTCACTTTGCTGTGGAGCTATGAGAAGGAATCTCTCACAGTGCATTATCTTTGATCGTGTCGCTTCGCACTGCTCTGTTTAGTTATAGCGAGAGGAATCTTACCTCAGGTGATCTGGTCTACTAAGACCTTTATGATACAAAAGCCTCTCTACTTAGGAGGTGCTCTAATCCTTGCCACTGTGGAGATTTTCTCAGTTCAAACCTCTGTGACAACACTAGGAAATACCAGAGCTTCTTCTCGTTGGTTACTCTTTTCTACAATGATGCCAGGACAATGGCCAGTGGCCACAGGGGCAGACAAAGAGCTTGTTGATGCTAAGACCAGGGTCCACGACCTTGTCATTGAATCACTAACACTTTGTCACTCTGCTTGGGGGGGAAAAGAAACTCTACAGAGAACTAAGGAGGGTCAGACAGCGATGCTCATGGGAACATCGATATGACAATGGCACTGACCCCATTTCCTTGTGACTCATCACTAGAACGTACCCATCTAAGCACTGAACAGTCTGATAAGGTTGCGTTGCCAGATTTACTCACCAGCGCCCTGTGAATGACCTATATGGATGTGCAAGACATATAGAAAATTAATTCATATAGGTAAACCACGTTAAATAGAGCAATTACATGGTGAAACCGAAGTGAGAGAAAGCCGAGCACTGAAAAACACACTCTTCACAGAGTTTCGAGGCAGAACTGCTGACCCAAATGCATTTAAATGCAACGGGGGTAGAGACTGAAAAAGAGAAACAGTGAGCAAAAGAGCAAAAGAGGGGGAGTCAGAGAAAATGGGTGAAAGATAAGTTGAGGGAGATAATAAAGCAGCAACCACAGAAAAGTCAGCTTTAGGCAGTATGATTAGTTTAAGTTCGAGATAGAACATACTGAGAATAGCAGAGCACACTGCTGTGTACCGCACCCAACTGTTCTGTAAGAATAACACTAATTTATAAAGGATAACTCTTGTTTTACCTAAACACTTGCAAACAGCACGAGTGTTAATGCCGTTACTTCTGAGGAACACGAAGCATATACTAGCAGGTATAGAATCGTATTTTTCGTGTCGCATTAGTGCAAGAAATGATTGCACTTTATCAAAACATGCTTTGATAATGTCAATCAAACTGCGGCTTTGTTCCAAATTTAGTGACTAAACACTGAAACAGAAAGCATGCATGGATATAAAAAATCCCTTTATTAGTGCTTATGATGTCGTTGATGTGAAATGCATGATGAAAATGAACTACCGAGTGGTAGTTTGAGAACATTACAAAGAAATAATTAATTGAAAAGTTAATGCATAAAACGACTGAGGTTACATTTTGTGTGTGCTGACCACAAAGACGGTGTAATGTAAGAATAAGTAGAATGGGTTAGTGAAATGCATGATTATTCAAATTGACAAAGATTTAAGATGTTCAGTGAACCGTCTCAACAAAGGTGCCCTCAACCTTTATTTACAGTGACTTTTTTCCAGCGCGATCGCACTATTTTAAAAATCTGCTTGGATTAAAAATGTAGCACAGCTAAAGAGGTGCAGATCAGTGATTTTTGGATTTTCCCATCTCTATGTTTTGTTGTCAGAGTGTGTGTCCACCCCTTAGGCCTCCCTGATTCTAGCTGTCAGAGGGAACGAGAGGCTAAACTTGGTGAAGCGGAGAATAGAGCAAGGCACATGTCAAATGTGAGGGGATCTTGAGTAAACAAAGTATAACACAGAGCAAAGCAAAATCGTCTCTCATCCTATCACCGTCTTTCACGCTATTTCCCTCTGTCTCTTTCTCTCCTGCTTCCCTGTTTTCTACCTATCTGCCGCTCACTCTTGTCTTCTCTAACAAACCGCAATGCTTCACCCACCCATCAGTAACTGTAGTGCTGATGTCTAATCAGTCAATCAGCACTACAGTAAAGCCACATGTGCTATATGAAATTAACTGATAAAAGCAGTGGTTAGCAGTTTTTTAGAAAGTGAAGTATCTGTATGACAAATCTGTCCAATAACAGCACTGTCCCACTTAAAATGACTTTGTGACAGTCCTATTAGTCTGAGCCTTTTGAATAAACTTTACATGTGTAGAAAAGACAACACAAGCAGCTCTGTGTCCTACTCTGGGCCATAAGCCAAACCTTAACAAACCAGAGCATTAAGAAATTTAGCAAAAAAGCAAATGCAACTGAAACACAGAACTACTGTAGCCTACGGGTTGGTTTTAATAATTGCAATTGACAGGGACAAATTCCCCGCTCCCCTGTGTATGTCAGATGGGCTTATTCCCAAACTCCACAAATCCCCCTGTCCAAACACAACCATATGGTCTCCCAGTTGTTCATGACCAGCTGTGCTACAGTGTATCTGGCAGGGTTGCCATGTGCTATAGAAGAGCAGCGACTCGCCCATTCTAACTTAATAAATACTTTGTAATGAAGCCAAAACATTTCTTTATGTCGGCTTTTGCCAAAATTGTGTGCAAAGAGAATGACTGAATATCAGGAATATAGGGAAGTAAAATTGTACGATGACTCTGTCACTTTACAGTAAGGTCAACGCTTTTTTTTTTATGGGAAATTTGCATAGTTTCACTGGTTTAGCTTCTCTGGTTTCTGTGTACTTAGCAGAAATCTAATCATGATAGGTTAGTACTGTGATGAATTGCTAACCCAGTGCCTGGGTTTACCTTGTCTACTGCACTATAAATGTAGCAGCAGTGTTCAGCTTCAACTTATAAAAGACAAGAACACTTGTTTTATGTTTTATATTATGAAGTAACCAATCATATATTTAATAAAGATCATGTCTTATATTTCAAGAATACAGTTCTTTAAAAAAAATATGCTTACAGTGCTTAATTTTAAAACAGGAATAAGCAGATTAAATTTCATTGTCAAGTACATATGTAAAAATGTTGCATTTATTACTACATTACCAATTTTACTGTTAATTGCTCTTTGAATGATTGTGACATCATTTTATTTGTTTGCATGCGACATATAGAATATAGCGTGTTCTGTGTGGCATATCTGTGAGTCTAAAAAAGAATAAAATATCTTTAGTCCACTTGCTTTCAGCTGATGTCACATAAGTGTGTGGTTCCTTTCAGTAACAGCGACTTATTGTACATTTCAACAAGAGTTGACAACAGTGAAAGAAAAATGACTTTAAGACTATTTAAAATGATCCCGAGGATGTGATATAACAAGAGGGAAGAAAAGAGCAGGTCTTCCATTATTAGAAATTTGGACTCACCTGGTTTGGCGCGAGGAACTCGTGATTGTTTTCGTTCATGTACATGTTGTCACCATCAAACTGTAGTACAGAGACACAGGGAGTGAGAGAGAGAGAGAGATGAGAAAACAGTGAGGCAGAGGCCAACAGATCACAAAAGGGATAAAAAAAAAAAAGAAATTCTGTCAGTCAGTGCCGATACAGAAAGAGTGTAACACTGCAGCCTAATGACTGCAATAGACCTCGATGCTCCGGTGAATGTCAGTAATTACAGTTCATTAGAGACTTGTATAATTAGGCCCTGTCAAAGCTTGTGTAACTCACACTCTTCCTCTTAGCTTGCCTACAGCCTGAGTGTGTGTTTGTAAGTGTTATGCACACCTAACTGCCATTATTCTCCGTGTGTCATGAAGCAACAAAGGCACAACAGAGTAATAATCGCAACTGCAGCCAACGATGTCTGGTTAGTCGGCTACCCAGTTGGTTCAGTCAGTCATTCTTGCACATTCATATCTACTAAAGAAAAGTTTTTTTTCATTTTCTTTCCAATCGCTCTAGAATGAAACGGTCTGTTGGTTGTGAGTGAGTCCACCACTTTTAAATAGTTTAACATTTATGGGACATATTTTCATGAATACAAAAATACAAATAAGTACAAATATCTAATATCCGGGGATTGTCCGTCTGGGGAGTTTTGCTCTACCACCATCATTAGGTTATTTTTTTACTTAATGACATTGCCATCATCAACTACTGCATGTATTTAATGCAAATTAACAAATGTTGATTTGTGTTAAATTAACATTTGCATTTAGTGCAACATCAGTCATCTATGTCTTTCTCAACATTAGCCTGCTAGTACTGCCATTATTAGTATATTGTTTTGCAAGCCTCTGAGGCTCTGTAGGTGCTGATTTGTAAGCATGAAAGGTTAATCAAAGGCAGCACTGATGGCAGTAAATAACCTTTGTAAGTCAGCTATTACGTAGTATTAATCAAGAAACTGATCTACTGTGCTATAATGTCTGCTTGAACAAGTACAGGAGTTTCTAGTTTAAATGTTTACAAAGACAAGCATTAAAAAATTATTTCTGTTAAGACCACACTCTGTTAAGATGAGACAAGTTTTTCACATGGAATTACATTTAAAAAACAAAAAGATGTAGATACCATGAAATTACCAATTGTTTTTTAGCCCCATTTTGAAGCTTCAACTTTAGCACTATGATCACTGCCATCTATGTGCTTTTTAGAGCCAGAATTCACTACGTCAGGACAAGAGACTCGAGTGCTACCCAACCTGCATCATTAGAATATGTGTGTGAGATGCACAGGTCTGCTAATTAATTGGAAGTCCATCCATCCATATTCCGCATATCTAATTCAGACTGGCGATTAGGCTGGAACCTACTCCAGCTGTCATGGGGCAAGAGGCAGCATGCAATCTTGACAGGTCGCCAATCTACTGCACAGCTAAAACAGAGAAACAAACAACAATTTACACCAAAATCCAATGTAGAATCACCAATTAATCGAACATCCATGTCTTTGGACATGTAAACTTCATCTAGAAAGGCCCCAGCCGGCCAGTGGATTCAACCCCAGGACTTACTTGATATCAGGTGATAGTGTTAGCCACCACACCCTTAATTCAAATTAATATAAATATAAAAAGAGAATATGGAACAAAACTTGTATAGTCTGTTTGCACAACTAACCACACTGTCAAAAAATTCAGTTGCATTAAAAACTGTCTAAAAGGCACCGACATCACAAACAAGGTCACTTACGTTTTCTGCCGTTAAACTTGTTATTTAACCAGTTTCACAGTTTCAGTCTGTGGGGACTGACCTGCTTTGGGAGCCAGCCTCAAGTGGACATTTTAAGAAGTACACTTTTTGGCACTTCTGCATACTGGATGCAATTCTGCAATTTTTCAGACCCACAAGTTGCTGATTGTCTTTGTTTATATTGCTCGTTATATTTGCAAATAAAAAAATCATAAATGTAAAGCAAAACATTATCAAATTTATCAAATTACCAGCTTGTCACTTAATACACTAATAACCCAAAACAACATGAAAAACATGACAAAAAACAGCCCAAGCCCAACATTTTTACCAACCCTGCCACCTATTTAGTAATACACACAAAGAGAACAGCCTTTAGCTTGTTTTGCACTTTGCTAGTTAAATCAGGACAGGACAGCCCAGCGATTTCATAGCTCAGAAATACCAAGCTAAAGAAGCCTAAAGGGGAGGTATAGGCTAGAGAAAAGGTGACAGTTTGAGGTTATGGAGAGGCGATGAGAACGACAAGGGTGTATCCTGGAGCTAATGGGGAAGGGGATAGCGATCTTGTGCAAGTAGGAGGCCAAGTAGGGAACATACTGTAGGTATTTTGGGGGGGGGGGGGGGGGGGGGGGGGGGGTTAGAGAGATACATTTAAAAAAAAGCACAGGGAGCATGAATGACACTGACATAAAGGAGGAGAGCAGAAGGGCTGTAGCCGCAGTAGTGGCGACAGAAGCCTGTGGTTGTTCTGGCTGTAGAGTGATTAACACTGGGGTCACAGCCAGAGGCCGCAGCTTGAAAGACACAGGCATATAAACATGCGCACACATTCACACACATGCACGCTCACTCACAATCTCCCAGAGGCCTTCCCTCCCTCTCTGTCTGACACTATTTGGCACCAACCATTTATGAGAAAACAAAACACACCTCAAGACAGCTAGTAGTGGCTGAGATGAATTACTGTTGCTACTGTAAGGTCAAATAACGTGACTGGTTTGTGCCTACAGTGAGTCAGAGTGGGAGGGTGTTTCTCAAGCTCTGGCATGGTGACTGAAAATGGACCCAGGTCTTATTGTAGCAATTTTTCACCACATGCAAAGTGTTGCAGGGACCAATTTATGCCAATCACTTGTTCTTTTTATCAATCCTGGGATTTTTTTTTTTCTTAACATTCCAATATTTCCATTTAAGTTATAGTCAGATTCAACTCCAGCACAGTTTTCATTAACATTTATTTCCATCTTCATACATAACACATTGAGGGCAACAAACAAAAGTACAAAGGCAATTCCTTGCAACATTATTCAATTCGAAGCTCCAGTTCCATTTCCATGTTATCATTCAGCCTCTGATGGAACTGTTACTTCTAGTGCAATAATTTCTGCCTGATAGCACTATTAGTTTGCAGAAGGAACAATCATTGTATTCTGCAATGAAAATACAATCACTTTCTTGCTCTTGGAGAATGATTTTACATGCTGTCCTACTCACATTGTGCTAGATGTCATGGTGTCTTAGGATAGTTTATTTCCACAACTGCAAACCAGATCTCAATGAGCAAAACAGGGTAAGTGCAAAACAATTATATCAAATGTCAAAGGAGCAAACTGAGGTCTGCAACCGTGCTCTTTCTACACAATGGGAGGAGTCTCCAAGGGCAGAGCTGTTAAAATAATAAACACCATCTAAAATCAGAGGAAAAGGTAAAAATAATCATTTCCTGGTACTGTGAGGTTAACAACTGGTGGGTGTACTGTACACACAGTTTTTACAAACCTCGGTTGTCATGCTGTGCTGATTTTTATTTAATGCTCTCACTCTAATCTGGAGTACGTCAAAAGGAATGATTTTACCTTTTGTGAAATGAAATTACTCCCTTTCTTGCCTAGACATAGATGAAACCATCAATACCATTCTCCTGTCTCGACACCAAATTGATGATAATAATTTAAAAAACAGGCAATTAGATTCACTTGGCTGAGGAACCAGCTCATCTGAGTAAAGACCTTTAAAAAAGGGTTAGAAAATCTACCAGTTAACACATTATCTCATTACATTACATGTTTAGAAAGAAGTAAGAACAAGAAGTTTTAGCAGCAATTATCTTTTGAGATGAGACTGTGTCCTGTCTTTATGCTAAGCTAAGCTAACCAGCTGCTCTTGCATACCTTTTCTTTTGTGTTATTAAAGGCCAAACTCAATTCTAATCTTTCTGAATGAGCTTCGTTCAGCCAAGCACCTAGCTGAAGTGTACTTGACCAAGACTCTGAAGGCCTAATTTGATGCTTATCTCTAACCACTGACCTCTGACTGCTAGCCTCCAAGATCTTTAACTGACCACTGAGATTCATTTCCTCATTTCAAACAGAGAGAAGACAGACAAGAGCTCTGACGTTAGAGTAGATGATGCTAAAAAACACGTAATTCATTATAATAAAGGCCTTTGGCAAACATTTAATCTACAAAAGTAATCAGGAAATTAGGGATGAAAATAAAGGAAAAATAAGTTGAAAAGTATACCAAATCTTGACTTTGTATAATCTGACTCTTAATTCGAAGATGTTTTCCCAGAAGTCATAATGTGTTCTATGTGAACATAGAAGCAGCGGATATATGAGGAAAAAGGGAGGTTTGTAAGAGAACAGCATGCATGTCGTGTCTCTCTGTGTTTGCTTTCCTGTGGCTTCGAGGTCATTAATCATAGCGGTCAAATCTACAGCAAAACAATTGAGCAAAGGAAAACACAGACAGAGAGAGGGGGGTTGAAGGGAGGAGGAAAAACAGGGCGAAGGAGGGAGAGGTAGAAAGCTACAGGGAGACAGAAGGAGAGAAAATTTTTGAAAAGATTGAGGCTTGAGAAAGAAAAGGGACAAGTTAGGCCTGTAGAACTGATGCAGCTGACACCAGTTTCTTGTTTGCATAGCAGAAATGCAAATAGAGAGCGAGGGAGAGAATGGGAGGGAGAAAATAAAGTGGGAGAGATGCTATAAATAACTTTGTGTTTGCGTAAAGCCAAACCAATGTCAGTTTGATGCAGGAAGTGCACCACAGTTGCAGAGGTTATAGAACAGTTGACTGAAACGCAGCATATCAGAAACTGAGTTTTGCAAAGCCTTCAAACATAGGTTCACACCTTTAGTTTAATCTAGTCTCATCCATTCATTAAATAATATTTTTATATGGGATAAATGAGATTTTTTTTAACTTTTAAATAACACTGGATTTGTTTTTTATGGATAGTAGATACAGTAATCTTCTGTAAGGAATACATTTTTTTGCCTTTATTTGTTATGTTCGATGCAATGAATGCAAATGGATAATGAACTTTCACAGTATCAGTTCTCTGTCATATTTCAGGTTTATACATAGCATGTAATTTTTTATTTTATAGTAGATATATAAATCTGTATTAATGTACTTTAAATATTTCTGTTTTTGTTTAGATAAGCATAGATTATATTGAGGATGCAAGTAAAACATCACGTTTTCATGTAGCACTGGGAAGCAGATGGAGGAGTATGAACTGAGATTATTCTAATTCATAGACAAGAATAAATATTTGTATTTTTCACCACAATCACTGGCCAAAAACAACTGCATTGTCATATCATTTGTACCCAATGGTTAAATGTCACAAACAATTTTTTAATGCTTACAGAACTTAAAAAAGGGTCAACAAGTTTTATGCTAAAATTCAACTAAATCAAATCAATAATGAACAAATAAGAACTCGACAGAGCTTGACAGATATAGGGCTGATTTTAAGACCTATACTTTAAGACCGATACTTGGTGATTTAAAAATGTGATACATAGGCTGATATTTATGTCCTTTCAGAAACAGTTTTTCACCTCATTTGTCATGTGTGGTTATCTATTTATTCATTTACACTGTCCCAGACTCTGCTTGGATCAGGTCGTTGTTGTGTTTGTGGCGTTCCAAACACTTTTTGTGAATATGAAAGTTGTAGAATGTTCCTCTAGGCAATATCAACACTTGTAACACAGATGAGGGGTGTTTCTCCTGTCTGTTCTTTACAGACATTTATTTTTCATTTGTCAGGTGTTTAAAAAGCTGATACCAGTAACTGGCAAATAGCTGACAGTGGCCAATAACATTGGGCTGCCAAAATACTGGTCGGACTACGCTGAAAAGTATTCGCCAGACCTGAGTACTGCTTAGATATGAAGGCTCTCTTTTACCCAAAATTAAAATCTGTACAGCCTCAATATGTTGGACTCAGGGGGGGTTTATCCATTTATTTAAATGGATTCCTTAAGTTCAATCGGTACATGGTCAACTCACTAAGCATTTTGAGATCAGTTTTATAGCAAATCCCAACTACTGTTACTATATAACTACATGACGTTCTTTCCTACAGTGCTGCTAACCTGTATTGATCTCGATGGTTTTCTCATAAGGTTACTGTGAGCCCAGCCGTGCTTTCCTGTATGTACTGAATACCAAATAACAGAACCCTTAAATGCAGCCAGAGATGTTTTAGATTTACAGAAAGATGAAACAGGAGAGATGTGGAGAAGAGGACTTTACCCTCCTCCCAGTCTTTTTCAGGGTTACAGCATGAGCCTCCCTAGTTTTCCACGCCAGCGTAACTAATCGCATGTCAGTCAATGTGCCGATGGAAAGAGGCAGCAGTCAAAATACCTGTGTCAGGACTGTGGTCATTAGAGCATTCAATGACTCACTGGCAGGCACATATACACGCAAACAGACACACAAACATTAATGCACACACACACACACACACACACACACACACACACACACACACACACACACACACACACACACACACACACACACACACACACACAGGCATACAGACATAACCAAAGTGCAGAAAATAAGTGGGATGGTGTGATATAAAGCAGTATTGGACTGCATGTGTTCACGTGTGGATATCTCTGCTGCTACATATATGGGCTTCTCTGGTTTGTATGTTTGCACACACATACGACATGAGCATGGGTGCATTATGTTTTAAGAGCTGGATGTATGCATTCTGCAAACTGGCCTTTGTGTTTGTGCACTGTCTCCTGTTCCATAACACACACATTGATCCCAGTGTGATAAAGATAACGAAGTTAGCCCTTTCATAATATTTATTTTCCCATAACAGACCTGCTCAGCCACGCCCAGTCATATAACTGCATGCAGATGAAATGTGGTCTTCATTACCTGAGAGCCTTAACACAGAAACTAGTGAGGAGAAACAGAATTGCCCTTCTTTCTCGACTGAAAGAGCACGAAATGAATTGAAGCAGCTGAGATTTTTTACATTACCATGACAAATACATTGAAGTGGGGAGGAGAGAGCCAAAGGGAGCGGCAGAGAGAGAGAGAGAGAGAGACATGATGGTAGACAGAAAAGGGCAGACCAGACAGAACGACCAAATTCTGCGAAGAAGAAAAAAAAAACACATCAGCTCAATTTGTGCTCGACTGTAAGCTGTGAGCTGAGAGGAGAAATAAAATAAGGCATTTAGCTGGGGATCATGTTAAACCATGCAAGTGAATGAGTCTCCTGAGGAGAGTGTTCCCTCTCTCTCTTATGATGGACTTAATTGCCTCTATCAGTGTTAAGATATAACATTTATCTCAGGTTTATTGCTCAGCTTTATGATCTTGTCCATCACGTTGAGGGGCTTCAAGAAGCATGCCACTTTTCAAATGACATCTTAAAATAATGCATAACTGATTAGAAAGCAACATGGGGGGGCATAATTTGTATCTGGAAGATGAGAACATTTTTCAGGATGAGCAAATCTGGTATGTGTGCAGGACAGTGAAGCAGAATGTTTTTGATGGTTTGCTGGTTGGATTACTCTTCTGTTTCTGGCTTTTTCAAAATGCATGGTTCACTGGACTAAAGGCACACACATCTCCCCCACCTCTGACCCCCGAAAGCTCTGGGTAGGTGTATGATTTCAGATGGCCAGACAATCGTACCATTGTGCTCCTGTTAACACAATGAAAACAAAGCTAACACGTCGCTGACATTCAGCAGCCCCCACTCTGCCTAACCTTGACTTACAACACAACAATATGGAAGATCAAGTGAAATATAACAAATGAGATATCAAATCGCACTTAAATCATGCACAAATCAATTGTGTTGATTTTTGTCTCCACACGAGTATTTAACACAGAGTCAGAGCTTTGCATGATTTTAGAATGCCACATCATTCATATATTATTTCATTTCTTTCAGGTGTGGTTCTGATCACCTGAAACGGGCAGCTACTCATCACATGAAGACTTGAAAACCACATCTGCTTGTTCCATTAAATCTATTAAATCCACTTGCATTATATCATAGTGTTTACCACACAATAGGAGCCTTTCAAGGGCAGTCCCGGAGGAAGCCAACAAAGGACCCTCTCTTTCAGGGACTAGTCAAGTAATTCAGAAAGAGCCAAACACAATTTTTTTGTGTGTGCATGGATCTTCTCCACCAGACCAACAAGCCACAATTCCACTAAGTCAAGAGAAAGGCTGTCAGAAAAGAGGAAGAGAGCAAAAAGATACCTGCTTTTACTCACAACTGCCTTATTTAAACATGGAGAAATGTTTGCCCATAAAATAGTGATCCTGTGTGGCAGAAAAAGCATAGACCTAGAAAGAAATGTTAGGCAGTGATTTTAATGTGGTCCATCTGTAGTAACCGGTGCTCTATTGTTACATTCACCTGAAAGGTAATGTTTTCAATAACCTTATCACAACACATGAAGATGGATAATACAAAATTTCTTTTGGGTTTTTTTTTTTTTCAAAGTAAATCCTAGATTTCTACAAAGCCTGTACATGAAAGCTGTGTTACTATTTACACTATTAGGATTTGGCAACTTAAAAATAGTTGAACGTGAATGTTTGACCTGTTGTAAATACCTTACATTTAAAAACTCTGATTTTATTAAATGAGAGAATGAACATCAAAACAGATGAAGACATAAATTAATGATCAACTAATCAATTAAAATTTACTGCTTGGTATACTGTGACAAAATATCAAATCTGCCTTTTTGTTAAGAAATAGAGATATTTTGATTGAAACCTACTGGCCCTTTTATACATCATGCACAAGGACATTTATTACTTTCTCAATTAAAATCCTGTGTATTGTCTTGTTTTATTCTGCAAAGTGTAGCTGTTAAAGAATTTTAAAAAACAAAAAACAAAAAAAACAACCCAGTGTGCCGGATCCCAGTAATTTAAAAAAAAAAAAACACAGAAAACACACAATATAGCACCATCAGGAGAAAAAAAAACAACGTTTTTTGTGTATTTGGGAACTCACCATGTATTTAAATCTAAATGCAGCATCCAGTACCATCTACTTCTGTCAATAGGGCTCAAAATAATTCACTGTTCTTTCATTCACTGCCATGCTGACTCCACATCCAGCCTCTGCCACTAGCATTTAGGCTGAATTTTCTATTACCAATCTAATTGCACATTCCACCCTGACAAGAGCTCATTAAACCTTAATTATACACATGTTGTTTTCTACAAACATCTCCATTTGGGTCTCTCTGCCTTGTAATTGTTCAGCAGGGACAACCAGTTGAGATTTCGCAGATTGAAAGTGAATAAGAGAGAGCGAGAAAGAGAGAGAGAGGTAAAAGGAATGAGAGAAAGAAGGAAGGGGAAGAAAAAAATACCAAAGAGAGAGAAAGAGAGGAGTGTCTGGAAGTAGGTCATGCCTCTCCATAAACAAGGCATGGTTTCTAAAATAATATACCCATCCAGTGGAAGTAATGCCAAACAACTGAGTGAATGTGGAGCTCATGTAATATTTACAGAGCACTAATACATAGATGACAGGTCTTTTTCTCAGCACCCCCTCCCCTCCCCTCTCCAAAGCCAGAGGTTTCTTTTTTTTCCCCTTTTCATCTACTTTTTTTCCTCTTGCCATTTGAATTTCAGAGAAAGCCAACTACATTGATATCTCTGGCATGGAGGGGGATTGGCGAGTGTTAAGATGTTGAGTTTTCCTTACTTTCTCCCTTCTTTTCTGCCTCTTGTATCGTTCGTAAGCCCCCTACCACCAACTCCGCCACCACCGCCACTCTCTACATCGTTTTCCCCACATTGGCTTCGGCTGTGATGTTTTCACACATTTGTTAGATTTTCGTGGGGGAAAGTGGGCCTTAATCCTGACTCTTTGAGGCATGGGCGATGATATTACTGTGGAGAATCGGCCTTTTAAAGACTTCTTTAAACTCCAGCTGGTGCTCTAAGGTCACTGAGCACTTGTTCGACATTAAGCCCAGCGTGATGTTTGTAGACTAGACTAACTGGCTTTGTTGACTCCGGGCCGGGCTTTCTGGGCACCTTGCATTGCTACTGCAAGAGGAAAAAGCTATGAAGGAGTGGCACGTCTGCATGTCCCATGAGTTTGATAATTATTATTTTTGATATTGAGATTGATGGTAGCCTACCTGATTTGGCAAATACAGATGCTCAGATAAAACAATTAACATGGATAATGAATTTAAAGCAATATTAAGCCTTGCAAAGTATTTCTGACACACACAAAAAATATATATTTTAATCATGAGTGAACTAATTGTATGGCAGTCTCTGCAGACTGCCATACATTTAATAACACAATCTTACTTTTTTGGAAGAAATATATCTGTGAGGGGGGAAATCAAATATTTTGTATGACTATACATTATGTTCTGTTGCATTTCACTTTACATGTTTTCTCAAATTTCCAAAGATTTCCGGCTTATCTTTGACCTATCTTTATTGGCTTTGGACAAGTGAAGGTGACATCAGGGATCCTGAGAAGTCAATACTAGAACTAATCACCAAATGTGTAAGTTTTGGAAAAAAATTCTGGTCTAATGCCCAAACGTTGTATTTGTGTTACTATTTAAATGTGCTCATATTAAATTATATTACCTAACTTTTCAGTCTCTAGTGGCATGAAATGAGAAGTCTCTCACAGACCACACAGTGTCACTACCATTTAGCACCCAAAAAGCAATAAGTATCCACGCTGAGCCTCTCAGTCATCACCAGGGATCTTCTCAGCCTGTCAGTGTTGACACTTACTCTGTGCATCATTGATACCCACCCAGCAGCAGGAAATAAATAGCCTGTCATCAGACCACTTCTGCTTTGCAATAGGCAATATAACAATTATCTTGGAAACGTTTTACAACAGGCACTTATTTTGCATCTGTTTTGTTTGTTTATTCAGTTGGTTAGTTAAAATATTCCATTCAAAGCACAATTACAGTGGAACATCACTCAGTTCTCACTAACATCAAACACACTGACTGTGCAGTGTGATGCGAGCCATGTCAAGATAAACAAACATGACTTATTAAACAGGAAAATGAGTCACTCTTATTATCCCAGCGTAATAAATCAGGAAAACACTAATTATAACAACCTGTGCCTGATCCTGACTGATTCACCCTTGCTCTCTGGCTTTCGGTCTGTGTATGTACAGTGTGTGCATATATGTGTGTGTGTGCGTACGTCTGTCACATTCTTCTCCTGCTGCTGCCTTAATAGGCAGTCTCTTAGATATTCGCTACAGAATAGTGCTCATGCAATATTAATAACACACCAAAATATGGAAGCTGGAGCCCCCACTCCTTCTCTCACTCTCTACATAATTGACTATGCAAGGCTCCAAATCAGCTTGGAAAAAGACACAGAGAGACACAAAGTAAGGAAGAGAGCAGGAGAGAGGGAGAGAGAGAAAGGGGGATGTGGTGAAAAAACAAAGTCCTGAGTCCTGAAACGATCCTGTCATCTTTGCGTTGCAGCAGATTCTGAACCTTCACCCTATGTATCACTGTCAAGGCAGTGGAGCTAAAACAACAACAACAATAACAACATCTACACGATAGCTCAAACAGTGTGACTCCCTGCAAAGGATACACTGATGCTAATTCAACCTGAGCTAAACAACCCTCCACTCAAGCATATTTGAGAGTCGTTGTGCACGACTTTAAACACTCAATTTTTAATTATTTCATTGTATCATTCTCAGTAAATGCAATTACTCTAGTTCCATTATAGAAAATATAACTTGAACTGGAGCTAAATTAAAGCAATCATGCATTCGGCATATGTAAGGTTACCTCTTAAGCTTGAGTGATGTGCCAGCGGGTCAGGCCCACAAAAGTTTGTTCCATTCAAACAGTTGTGCAAGAAATATAAGGCATGTATTTAAATCTATAACATTTTCAAACAATGTTGAATAAGTTGATTTGCACAAATTTAAGTTACTGCTATTGGCACTATAGCAGGAACATTTGTGTGAGTGGGTTCTCCTTTTATCAGTTCTTATGTGTGCACATAAACACATGCAAGCCCATCTACAAGCATACAGCTGATGCAATACACATTCCCGCCAATGGTTTCACACAATCCCAGTAATCTATACGTGGTGGTAATGCGCCAAGATTCACAGCAATGTGCCAACAAACGCAGCGCAATAGAAGCCTGAAAGCTAGTATGCATGGGTGTAAACAATGCAGGTTTTAAATACTCAAAAGAATTAGATTCACGAATGTCTTTTGATGAAGAAAATGCGTATAATGGATTTTTTTAACCTCACTGATATGCAACATTTCAGTGAGAAATATAGATATTCAAACTTGTATTTTCGTTTAGACGTGAACATCAAAAATCTAGAAAACAGCATTTTCACTACACATCAAGTACAACTTGCAAGATGGACAGTAGGATAACATCAGCACCTACGATCTTAACACATTTCCCTAAAACTAAGAATGTAACATCAGCATCCACGTCACTGCATTGTTAGCTAAGCTATGTAACAGTAAGTGACAATACTGTAAGCAACTGAGTCCTAAAGCATACTGTAAGACTGTAAATACCCCCACTCTTTCTCTATCACATCCATACATCCCCTTCCATAATCATGGCTTCAGAACAAAATCAAAAGGACCACATTCCTCTCTGAATTTGTAACATTACTTAGTGCTTTAGATTGTTTGGCACCACAGTGGCTCATTGACTATCTTTGCTTCTCCAGCAGCAACTGGATCCAGGCTTCAAACTTGTATAGAGTGGGTAGGTTTTCTCTGGGAGTTCTGGTTTCTCTTGTGTTGATGCTCAGTCAGTGCTGCCTACCTTGGCCCAGGACACTCACTAAACTTGATAAAAAAAACAAACATCCTTGTCAGTAAGTGTAGAGCTGGTCCGGAGAGAAGCATTCAGCCATTGGTGTTGGGGATCTTGTCAACACTGATGGAATTATGAACGTAGAACCGTACCATCAGATTTTGATCCATCATGCAGCACCATGTGGAAAGTGTCTGATTGGCAACGACTTTTTTATAAGTATGACAACAATCCCAAACACACTGCCAGTGCAGTAAAAGCATACCTGGATACAAAAGCACACAATGAAACAGTATCAGTTATAGGTTGGCCTTCCCAGATGCCAGACCTCAAGTTAACTGAAGCGGTATGTCAGAGAATGGAATAAATGACAGCCAACATCCAAAGAAGAGCTTCGAATGTCCTTCAAGAAGACCGGAGAACTATTCCTTTAAAAATTAAAAGAAAGCTTGCCTAAGAGAGTTCAGATTGTGTTGAAGAACAGAAGTGGTCATACCAAATATACTTCAAGCTCTGTTTTTCCCTTATGCACTGTGCTTGCTGTATGTATGTATACTGTATTCCCACGTATGCTGGTACATTTCTACACCTATTTCAGGGTTTCATAGCAAATTATAAAGAAATGAGGGGTGGCTTAGAACTCGATAAAGTGTTTTCAGCCAGTTCAGTGTCACAACCTGACACTCAATAGCTTTTTTAATCATTGTTCGCTATAGTATGGGTGCTCACCAGCCACCAGGGAGAAAACAGGATCAATCTCTGGCGTAGATCCCCAAACCTAGTTGACTTGAGTGAGTTTAGGTTAGATGCCTATATTAATCAAATTTTCAGATGATTATGTATAAATTTGAGAATACTTCAATACAGTTTTATTTTGTTTTACTAGTGAGATTCCATTTAAGTCAACTAATACAACAAAAGCTCCCGTCTATATTCATTGTACATCTGGGTATGAGAAGATTACCGCAGAGCAATGCAGATCCCGCCCTCTACACTGAACACTTTTATAAAAATGAACCATACGCACTTAGAGCTGTAATAGATGTTGAAAGAATTAAAAAGAAAAAGAAAAGGTTGCGGGGGCAGAGTTGGTGGTTGGAGGGAGGGGAGGGAGGGGTGGGCAGTGCACCTTGACAGGAAACATAGAGGTGAAGAGCAGGAGTTGGAGGTTAGTTTGACAGAGAGAAAAGAAGTGGTGGTGGTGGTAAGGAATGTGTGTGTGTGTGTGTGTGTGTGTGTGTGTGTGTGTGTATGCTTTTTCTTTCTTTTTTGGGGTGTGGTGGGGGGGGGGGGAGGAAGTGCCAAGCCCACTTTTAACTGAACTGAGGGTGGTGAGTGGTGGTGTGGTGGGGGACAGAGATAAAGATCAGGGGAAAATAAAAGGGGTGTGCAAGGGAAGTAAGAGGGGAGGAAGGAGCTGGGGTGAGGGGGGGCAGGGACCTACTACACCTTTACACTTGCTCTCACCGCAGCACCTGATAAGTGCAATGGAAAAACGTCTGGTTTCCTCCTGCATGTTAAGTGGTTTATATTCTCCTCCTCTCCATGCAGCCTGTAGCTACAGTATGCTACTGTACTGACGCTGTACCCAGGTAATAACAGACAAAAGGAAATGACATACAAAACCAAAGGTGAGTAAGAAAGAGAGAGTTGGGGAGAAAAATAGCACATATTTTCTCTTTTTATAATGTCTGTGTGTATATGTGTGTTGTGGTTTTTGCGTTGTTTTTTTGTTCTATTCTAATTTGCGCACGTGTAATCTGAACACAACAACTAGACAACATACAAATCTTCTTTCCACTGCTGAACATTTATCCATAACTTTGAGCGTCTTTATTTTACAAACAGCTTCCACATCGAGATTTAGGTGCAATTTAATTTGCACAACAGCGGATTAGATGAAGGTGGATATATATCTTTACCACCTCACGGATGTCCTGACAAGGAACTCATTCCCATGATTTGTAAGTGGGTCTCTCCACTGAAAAGCATTAACAATATTCACTTTAGATAACATATGATTCTGGGCCCTGGGAGAGGATGGGTTTCTTAGAAATGCTTTGTTAGCACTCTCCCCCTTGATAAATGATTTAGGACATGTGGCCTGAGACATCAATACAATCTCTGTTGTAATTAAAAAAGGTGCGCACCAACAATATTACACAGCTTTCGCTTTGTCTGCCTGTCTCTTCTCTTCCTCTCCCTCACTCCCCCACTTTTCCTCCCATTGAGCCCTGGAGCAGTGAAGAGATAATTCAAAAAGCACTTGCATGGAGTGAAACATGAAAAAGGGAGACATATGAAATTAAATTCTCTCTTTTTGCTCTATTGTTCTTTCATTTTCTCTCCTTTGTTACATAAATGCATTAAAGCAAGGCAAGCTAGATTCTAATTATGATTTCCGCAAAAAGATGTTTTATTAAAAAAATGAAAGAATGGTTTCACAAACAAAGTAGACTGACTGTTCCAGCACTTTGTCAAAGTCAAAGTACTGGAGGTGTTCCATCACTTAACTTCAATAAACGTAATCTTTTTTTTCTTTTCTTTTTTTTGTTTTGTTTTCCCAACCATGCCCATGAACATTTGTATAATAAAATAACAGAAAGAATGAGACTTTGATGTCCAAACACAGCAAAAGATATAGAAAAAGGGAAAAATGTTTAATTTTCATACATAATCAGATTATTCTTTTTCACGTGAAACAGGTAGAAGTATTATTTCCAGAAAGGCACAACTTGGCTTTCGTTCTGTGTCAAAACAAATGTAGTAGGAGTCGATTGGTTGACCAATCATTTGCACAACCTACGCTACTTTGAGAAGCTACCAAAGAAATACCACACCAACCACCATGCCGGATGGGTGCTATTTTTTGGTCAATAATGGGGTGGGGATAGGAGACTCTTACTATCACTATTAGAGTGAGTGTGGGAAAAACTATAGGCTTGGTATTAGTCAGGGGTGGAGGGTGCAACGCATAGTCAAAGAATGAGGAAGAGGTTTAAGTCAGGAATAAAGTTTGAGGAATTGTTAATTGTTTGGTTAAGTTGTTTCCTGGAAGTGATTTCAGTCCAGACATTGCTTACTGCATATTTCAGTTGTTTTCATGCAGATTCTTTTATATTATCAATACTTGTAATACTCGGCAAAAACTCGATACGTCTTTCTCATCTGATGTCTAGGCACTCTTGTTGTGCAACTAAGGGAAGTTCCTCTTCAGAGGCTTGCTCTATGGTTTAAAAGTGACATGTAGGTGTGGGTGAGACCAATGGGTGTGTGGGTGGAGGGGAGGCTGGGAGAGATGAGTCTTACCCCAGTAGAGGGCAGTCTCTTGCCGTCAGGGTTTGGGCGCATGGGCAGGGAACTGTAGAGCCTTACACCTCGATCTGGAGCACCGTATCTGCTCTGGAGGGGGGGAGAGAAACAGAAAGACATTCAGTACATTTTTTTTTTAAACGGTAATGAAAATATACACATTTTAATAAAATCAATTTTGAAGTCATTTAGTTTCAAAGTTTCTCTACTTTTACTGTCTCAGCCAAAATACAGAGCTCATTCAGTCAATAAACACGTTTTTTTATGGTTCTCCTTTTGTTTACCAGTGTTAGTTCCATAAATTTCTACCAAGTCACAAACCTGCACATTGGCTGCCAAGTTAATCACATCACTTCATGGTGATGTACTACACATAATAACTGGATAAAATTGGCTCATGGAGCGGCACTAATGGTGCTAAGCTGTTGTGTTTGGTAGCCAGTGTTCCTATGCACTGGTTCACTACTGGCTCCATCTTTTTGTACATTACACAACTGATAATCGGAGTGTAGGTACTGGGTCTTAAACCTGCCAGCTCCTCCCCATACTGCCCCGTGTGGATTTCAGATGCACCTACGAGAGTTGCGGAAAAGCCCTCAGTACTTGGGAAGCTAATGATTCGCACAAAGTGATCTCTGCCAGGGAAAGAGAGAGTGTAGCTCAGTGGGGTTCACACTGTGGCCCACAGCCACAGCATGGGTACCTCGCAGGATTTACTTCAAATCTAATGCTCTTAATCTCTTTGTCTTTATCAATCTCCTCACTTCACTCTCAGCTAGTACGCACAGCACTGCGTATCTGTTATTCTCTCGATATCCTGTTGTTTGCACATTAGCATCACTCTTCAGTAACATGCGTTCAATAGGTTTTGTGTTGTTTCAGTCATCTGATTTTTAGAATAGTGAGAACGCGTGCTTTGTGCGTGTTCATTGATAAAGTGGGCTACATCTATTTTTTCTCTCTCGACCCGCTTTTAGCTTTGTATTCTGCCTGTTGTGAAAATAAAAGCTGCCATCAGTGATGTAGAAAACTGCCCCCTCATAAATAAGAGGACAAGACATAGTTTTATATTTGGAAATAGCTACAGCAGCTGCTTGCTTTGTATAGTACATAATGACTTTGCCACAATCAATCCATATGGTCTGCTAATGAGGATATGATGCAAATTGTTGAAAGAAAACACACAATGCAGTAATTAATAAATATCACATTAACTTTCCCTCAGATCACTTTTCTTCTCCCTTTAACACACAGACAGGGTGCATATGTAGAACACCCAGAAAGACATAAATACATTCAAGGGCATTAGCCTGAGAGTGTTTTGTAGTGAGACATGCAGTACTTAACAATATTTTTTTTAAGTGGCATGAACTAACCACAGCTGGCCTTTTACTTCAAGGAAAACATGTGTAAGAGCTTATAGACAGGAAAACACATATAGGTGTAAAATAGTGACTCGGCCCCAACTCTTATAGGAAAACACCATAAACACACTTTAGTATATTGTGTTTATGGACCTAAATGCAGAGTGATTGCCATGGGATGCAAGCCACAAAGCAACATATGCAAAAGCTTGCATATTCATATGCAAAAAACAGCAGACTCGAAACAAGAGTATGATTTACAGTATACTATGTAAGATGCGTACTTTATAGATCAGTAACTGTTACCAGTATGCTGATCAGATGTTGTGGGCTGATCACAGACAGTGCATAGTGCACGCTATCCCCCAAGGCAGAGTGAGAGTACTTGCTGTGTAAGGTTTTGATTTCCTGTGCTCATTATGAAAGGTAAAAACAGATGAGTAGACAGCAGTGGCCATCTTGTCGATGAGGTTTGCATAATGATGATACAGCATTAGTAAAGATAAGAATGTGCTGTTTTGACAATCATCACCGGGGAAAAAGAAAACAGCAAGCCATGTCTACTTAATCATAAAGCAAAAATCTGGCATGATTCCATGTGAGATGTGACTCGTGTTTCTTAATAGGGATCAGAAATCTGACCTGATCTGCTTGAACTAAAACATTTTCTTCCAGAGGAGCTACTGTACACTAACTCCATCTCTCACTGAAGACCTTTTTTCTTTTGGGGCTTGTTAGGTAGCTTGCCAGCATCACAGCTAAATGAATTCCTTGCCAAACAGCTTCTTTAGCCAGCGAAGGAGCCACAGTAAGTGAATGTTTGATATTTCTCCACTGTGCCAGGCTAATCTGGCCCTGTGGCATGCCATTACGGGGCTAATAACAGCTGTCTATGGCCCGGAGGGGACACAAGCAGGCCTGGCTGTGCTAACTGGCCCTGACAGACTCATTAGGAGCGCTGGCACCCAGAACAGCAAAAGCCAAACTCCTCACATTTCCTTGCTGGCTCACAACAGTTTGCAAGTGCAAGAAGCATTGTTCTTTACACTTGTTCTCTGACACCTTTCTTTTGTTTTCTACTCACTTCAGAGGCTCTCACCCCTCTCTTTGACTTTTTTGGTCAGGTTTGGGTTTCTGTGACATTTTTTGCCAAACCAGATGTCGTACCATGTCTACTTGACCTCGGGTTGAATCTAACCTCTTATTCTCTCTCTCTATTTTTTTTTTAATCCTGCCCACCCACTCTCTACTGCTGACCAAAATAGAGCAGGCAAGATTCACTTGTTTGTTCATGCTATTGTAATCTTTGCCGAAAAAGTAAAAGGAACATAAATGAATACATAACTAAATAAATGACTCGGAACTTCTAACTAACTTTGTTTATCTGCCACAGGAAGACGCTGCACCACACCAGGAAGACGCTGGCATCCTCTGAACTTTGTATTATATACAGTGTCTGTTTGGGGACAAAGGGGGTTTCCCCAGGCAGACAGCACAAGCAAACACTGGCCTGCCACTCGGCAGGGCCAAGCCAATCACTACAAGCAGAGCAGGCTGACAATAAACACAAAGGTCTAATGGCAGTGGTCTGCATATAGAATCATTAATAACTTGGGAAGCATGCATGGTTGCAAGACTCCAGCCATGCATGTGAAGGTGAGTAATTCAAATATCTGTCAGCGTACCATTTAACATATATTAATGCACCATCAATGCACATTTTCCATGTTTTCTTATCTAATATAGAGGTATCCGATTTTTATCCAATACAATTTAATTTCTCGAGTCATATTTTTGAACTGTCAAATAATCTTTCTCTCTCTCTTTTTTTTGCAAAGCGATATTAGCTTGTTTAAAACACAGTGAGCACTGCAATAGATTTTCTCATTAGAAATCAACACTGGCCTTCCCTTTTTATAGGCTGCACCACTGGGGGACTGTAAAGCCGAAGGAGCAGCTGTGGGGGTATGGTTACCTGTAATGCTAGCTGTTGCATGTTATATTATTTACGCAGATCTGGACTTAATGGAACACATGTGCATCTGAAACCGACATTCTTCCCAGATTAGTTGAAAGCCGGCACACACCAGACTCTACCAATGAGAGGAATGCAAGGCCGAGACAGGCTTATGAGGAAACACTATCACTCATCTATAGTTTAAAATACTCTCAATGTATGCGTGCATACACACACACACACACACACACACACACACACACACACTGTCATGCCTGTACACACATTCTCTACTGATATATCATGTACACAGCACTTTGTATAGTAAGCACTCAACAATGGGTGCACACTGACATCAGAAGATCAATAATACAAAACATTACACTCATTCAAAACAGTCAATCAGTCTTTACACCCTTAAAATGGCTGTTTCTTATGCTCTACTAAAAACTTGTCAGCTGTGTTGCATAAACATAATATCAGTCGGATTTATAGATGTGGTGGTCTAACACTCAGTAACAGAGTATGAATCACTTTTTCAGTGGTTTTTTTTTAACAGTCTGAGAGAAAACCAGCTGCAGGATGCAACATCAGTTTGCATATTGCATTGTGATGAATCATTTTCTTTCATACACTTTTCACAGTATGTGATATAAGTTTGAGGACAGATGTTACAGGTTTTTCTCATTTGTTTGTGATCTGTGATTCTAACACTTACTAGTGTTTGTGTTACATTTTTAAGGAAAAGCTGAAAATACATCTATATTTGGAGGGGTTGTATGTTCTGTAATCCTACTAGAATATTATTACAGCTTGCTTTGATTTTTTTTCCACTCCTCAACTTTATGTAACTAAGTTTTCTTTGCAGGGAACTTGAAAAGGATTAACTGACATCTTTTGATGTTAATTTATCCACAGTCTCTCTGCTACCATCTGTGAGTTCCAGCCTGCAGACCTTGAAAACACTGACATGTAAGTGCTGTTTATTTCAAAGAGAAGGGTGTACAAAACTATATCAAAAATAATAATAATAATAATAATGTGCTGAAAGAAAATGCATTAATATGTTTCTTGTGTTTAAAGACGTTTCAATTTTAATAAACGTGTAATATAAATTTGGTTTAGATATTTCAGTAAACATTGAACTCCGTTTAGCTGTATTTAAGTACTGTTATATCTTTCCAAGAACTGCGCTCAGAAAGACATTTATGTTTTAATGTCAACTAAGGCTTAAACAGCTCGACCATAACCAGGACATGAAGCCAGGGGCTACCTGCCTCAGGCCAGCACTGCCTCTCAAACTACTGATCACACCACTGGGAATATCCAGCCAACGGCAGCATTTAAGCTGTGGCTGTTTATAGCTGACCGCAGCTTTTCCAGCGACTATATGTTCATTCCTACTGTAAACATGTCAGTTTGTATGATTAAGGCTGCGCTGGGAAGAAATGGCATTATAACAATTCGACCAAATAATTATTATAAGTAAAATTAACACAGTTTTTCCTTCATATTATATCTATACTTGGCTTTGTACTTTCCAGTAAAAGCCAAGTATAGATAGTATAGCTTTGTACTTTCCGATCTCCTACACCCCTCACTTTGCCTCCACCCTTTGTCTTGTCTTGTTGTCTCATCTTGTGTTTACGTTTCTCCAATAGTTTTTGTTCCACTAGTCAACACAGATCATAATTTACGGGTAGTAGTGTGTGTGCGTGTGTGTGTATCTCTCCACTCTCTATTAATCTGTATATTCGTTTAGCTCTCCATGTTCCTTTCATTGATTTTCAAGTCAGTTTGCAAGCATTTTACGAAATTAACATGCCGTGTTAATTTGCAACTGCACGCTCCTGATTTTAAACACGGAAAAAGTTTAGCGCAAAGTGACAATGAGGAGGTAATGTTTGTATCTGTTTTCTAGCTACGCTCAAGCCAAGATGCCGTCTGCTGCTGGTGACAGAAATCCCACAGTTTCTCAATAACGTGGTAATTCACTGTAATCCAACCTGGGCCTTAATCAGAGTGACTGCAGCCACGCTGTTTCACCCGGTGAACAGTTGAAAATGTTGCGAGAACTATAACTAATTGCGAAAGTTGTGGTTATGCATTTGGCTTTTCCCTCTTTTCTCAAACTTTTATGACACTGTGTTTCTTTCTTGTATTGTTTTTTCTGTTCGCATTTCTCATGCTTTCCTGACTTCTTGTGTCTACCTCGAGGCATAGAGGGCTGTGACAGAAAGTAGATTCTGTATCTACTGAAACAACAATGTAGAGCTTGGCTGCATGTTTTCAAGTGAGATAGGAGATACAACAGAGGCATCTAAAATTGTACCCAAGCTTAGATACTGCATACAGTCCACTGACTGGATTACAGAGTGGATTAAAGCCATTGTTAACTCTTCACACAGCAGAAATAAAAGTTTTAGAATTTAGTCTTCAGTCAGAGATCAAGGATTGTTTTTTTTTTGTTGTTTTTTTTTGGGGGGGGGTTGTTAAGGATCATCTAAAAAGACTAAAAAGCTTACGTTCAAAATTAAAGTGAAGGTAATCAGGCTTTTACAGTAAAATGAATGCACAGGACAAGCCATCATTAAACTATATATATCTCTCATTTACATCAAAGGCAATTACAAAGATGCCACAAGGAACGTTATAACACTACACCCTTTGCAAAGAATAACTACTGCAATAAGTCTTAATGATAGAAAAATTAGCTCACTCTCTCGACCGTCATTTTGTCTCTCACGGTATCGCACACGCACACACACACACACACACGTGCGCACACACGCACACACCTGCCCTTTGTATTATGCCTGACACAGAAGTGAGCGAGATGGAGTGCATTAATAAAGTGCAGTCAGAGCCCTTGCCCTCTCTGATTCAGAGAGAAGAAAAGGAACTTTTCATTTTCCTTTATCCTCTGTTTTTGATTATTTTCAAAACCCTTCATCTTTATAAGGCTGTTTCCTGAGGACAAAAGAACACAGTGTTACAACAATACAAGTTACCACCAACAGATGACAAGCAGAACCAGCACCTCTGCTGTGCACTGGACACAACTAGTGTGTTACAGGCAGAAAACAGATGGCTGGGAGAAGCTTTAGCTAATACAAAAACAGGGATTTTGTCATTTCTCTTTTTTTCTACAAATGAAACATGCAAAGGCTAGATTACTTTAGTACAAACAGAAGCTGGGCAGAATGATTCTTTAATAAATTAGGATTGCTGAGGAGAGCAAATACTCCCAAATCTCAGGCTTTATAGGTCACTAAACTCAAAGGGAAAAACTGTGATATACTGTAAAAAGTTTCCATTAACAATACTGAGCTGTCAGCACTGCCACTATAAACATACTGCATGTTGTTACAATAGCTGTAATAAGTCATGAAAGGTAGTGCTGATATGATTAAACAATTAGACTGTAAGAAATACATGTAACCCACAATAATTTTCCAACTATATTATGTTAGTTATGGCTATAAATACTGAACTCTGTGGCACTGGCTCAAAAAATCTTTAAACAATTCTTAAACCTGTTTTTTTTTTTAAAGAAAATCTCAAAGTTCCAGCTTCTCAAATGTAGGGTGACTTGCAGAATATAATTTTAAAAGGAATATTTTGGGATTTTATGCAAAAAACAAAATTCTACTAACTCTAACTGTCATTTTCACCCTTCAAACACTAAAAGCATTCGTAGTTAATACTACTGTAGTCAGACCTTGCAGTCTTTTATTTGCATCATGCTTTGTTCTCATGTATGTAAACATAGTAAGTCCTTGTTGAGTGGTAACTGACCTGGCTAAAGCAACAAAGACATATGTTTATTCCAAACCATGACCTCAGCAATTACAGTGCAGAGCACTGCTCGAAATGATAGAAAGCTTTAGACACAGAGTTTTTAATTAATTAGTGTTTTGTTTTTTTGCTCATTCTTGTCTAGAAACATCATTTTCACATGGTCTGAGCTCAAGAGGTAGTTACGGTACAATATCTGTGGTAGGAAACTCGGTTTCCGAAACATATTTAGAAGTTCAATCACACATCGTAGAAAGACTGGGGCAGGGTTGGGGGGTAAAACAGGCATTGCTGTAAAGACAGAGCTGGGAAAGTTAGTGCAACGCAAGCCAGAAGAGAGAGAGATGGAGATAGAGAGATACAGAGAGAGAGTTAGTTGGGAGTTGATATGCTGACTACAGGCAGTTGATTTGGTTTCAGAGAGCATTGTTACGGTGCTTTGAATTAATGCCTCCCAAAGAGTCCAATTGTGATTCTTGGGCTGTGCTGACAGAATATTTGACAGCCCGGGGTGAGCTGCTGATCTCAGCTGAATCCTCTGTTCTGTGTGTGTGTGTCTGTGTGCGTGAGCGTGAGTGTGTGTGTCATAACCAACACATGCACACACCTACACATGTTCAGATATATGTTGACGCGCAAAAACAGAAACTGATCCGACAGATTTATCAAATCAGAAGTGACAGTTTGCTTAGCTCTAACACACAAACACAAACTACTAAAGAATGCAAACAACTCTCATACGCAGGTAAATTGAGCACATTCAATTAATCGTGATGAAAAAGTTTGACCAGCTGTTTTTTCCTCTCTCTCTCTCTTCTTCTCCCTGCAGGAAACATGCTGTCCCTCTGGGCTGCTGAATAAATAACAAAAACAGACAAGCCCAATGCTTCATTACAACAATAGGAAGAAAAGAGACACTCCATCAAAATAAATCCGCTGCACAGTACCAGTCCACTCTGACAGCAGCACAACATCAAGAAACATTATTTGTCAAATGTAACAAACGAAGTTGCAGATGCTGCAGATACATTAATTGTCGTCATCATGTTAAGTCTGGAGATACCTAAGTCATATTACTCACTAATGCATCAAAGAATCTCTGTACATCTTTTTGTGTTTTCTGTGCTTTTCTTGACAACTGTTTGTCTCATCCAGTTTGCATTTATTGGACTAAATGAAATATAGTATTCGGTCTGAACTTGCTTCGGAAGAGTTGTCAAGGCTTTGTTTTGTGTTTTGCTCTCAGGACTACTACACTGGAAAATGGCAGCATCTGTCAAAAGCCTGCTTGTGCTGCATTTATAGAACACTGGTGTAATTGTAATCTCTACCAAAAGCCTGCATTTTAGTCGATTAGGGAACATACATTTGTTGTAACGTCAGCCAACAGTCTGCATGTGAAGCATTTGAGTAAACTGTCACATCTACTGATAGTCTGAATGTGATGTTACAGATAGAGTTCACATCTGTTAATTGCAGTGCAGGGTTGCTCCCCCCCACCGCCCCCACTCTCAACTGAATGAGTCTCTGCATCAGTCACATGAGGCGACACCACACACTGACAGAACTTGAAACCTGACTTCACACAACGAGAAGAAATTCTTGTAATGTATCAGGGAAGGGAACATGATTCATATTTTAGAGTATAAAAACCTCTTAAATGCTTTGTAAGTGTGACTACAAATGAGGTATGAGACAACTACAATGACCTAAGTGGCAAATGAGTCAGTCAATATAAGTATTTATAGTTTGCACTAACTGTCCTTCCCCTTTCGCCATGTGAAATCGTAAAAAGTTTAGTATCAGTGCGATTAAACTAAATTTAAGAGATCATGTTTTTTAAATTATGAGGTTTGGAGAGGATCCCACAGTGAAAACAAGTTCTAACCTGAGAAGCCAGTACTTTAAAATTAACTGGTGAGAAATGATCAAAGAAAGGGAAAAAAAACAATAGAAGGAGAAAGATGCTAGCAACTAATAGCTGACTAAAGATTATATGTGCAATGCAGGTGTTGATTTTGTGGATGGATGCTCCTTCATTTCTAGGTTTTCTCTTCTACCTCTCACTTTACCTATGAGATCCATTTACAGCACCTCTCCACCTTACTGTCTCCCTCTGCTTTTACATCTTTCTCTCTATCTTGAGTGCTGTGCCTCACCCTAATTAGAAATTCCCCCTCCGACCAGCTGAAATTGAATTGCCCATCATTTGCATAATGATAGCTCACTGGGCTGATGGCCGATTTACCATGAGATGAAATGTAGCAATCACTTAAGAGAGTGACCATGAGGGAGTGTGGGTAAGCGGGTGCATAAAAAAAAGGAGGAAGAGTGAGAGAGAGACAGACAGCGAGAGAGAAAGAGAGAGAGATGGAGGTGAGGGAGAAAATGTGAGAATAAAAAGGGATCACAAAGATAGAGTGAAGTAAAGAAAAAGAGAAAGAATGAAAGTCTGAAATCCGCCAGGTATTTAGGTTATTGTCTCACACTGCAGTCTTGCTGGGAGGAAGGCTGTGTCCTCAATATGACAGTAACTGGACACAACAAGGACACATAAGGGCGCATATGTAACACATTTTCTCTTTTACATGAAACCACTTGTGTCTTTAAACTCTAATTATGCCACGCCATGTTTCAAACAGAGCGACTATTCTTCTGTTTTCCCACCATCTTAAAGGTCGGGATTTCCGGCCACATGCCTTCTAAGGGAATTAATATCCTCAATGATTATTTCAATTTTTTTAAAAATCAGTAGCTAAAATAAGAGTCTCAAAGCAGTTGGCTGGGAGAAAATCAAACGCTCAATAAATGTATTTGCCTTTTCTTCTCACAGATACAAATTCAATAGACACACTTCATGAGGAAATAAGCAGTGCAAGGTTGATCACTTCTATCCAGAATTATGTTTCTTTGCTCTCAGAACAGGAATAAAATAGTCGAAAGCAAATAATAAATGTCGACGACCTCCATTGTTGATGTTAAGCGTTGAGCTGTTGTACACTATAATTAGTTTCTTGCGTAGATGCCTGCCACGTTCTGACTTTTTTTCTTTCTGCACGAGATCAGGAACTCCTGAACCACCCACAGTTTATAAGAAGTGGCCACACTGTCAACTGTGTAGTTGTCAGTGAACGCCCTATCAGATGAACAACTGCCACACCATGTACAAATTACTGTAATCAATGATATGATAATGACCTTGTTGTCTCGCCTTTTCTGGGCCATCAATCTCACATTCCACTAGGCCTGGAAATTTGATTTGTAAAAAACCCTAATAAATCTTGTGTCAGTGATGTCACGTAACTACAGGGAAATCTAATAAAAGAGCCTGATCAGTGTGGTAAAGTGACAGTGAAGAAGCACGGGGCCGAGGCTAATGCACGCGGCAGTCTAAAATCTCAACGCCGAGACAAAGTTACCACCGAGGGTCCAAAAATAATTGCTTATTCATGGGAGTGAGTGGGCTGAGACAAGTGGTATAGAGGTCATATTTGTTTCTAATAGTTGGAAGTCATATGTGGAACTATCAGGTTGGAAGCTCTGCCCGAAGCACGATAAGGCCACTGTTTATTGTCTAACTTCCACTCTCCAACCTGAGGAACCCAAGACTCTCACACAGGGTACTTTCCACCCCTCAGCCATTACCTCAAAGTGTGTTTATGAGCGCGAGAGAGTGTGTGAAGTATATATGCACACATAAATGTGCATTTGCGTGAGAGAGCTCTCATGAAAGTGTGAGCGTGGTCTTTGGTTTCCATCACGAGTCTTGACCTAATTAAAATGTCATGTCAATGCTCAATAACTGACAAGTCATCAGAAAGCGCACCGAAACAGTGCTCACAGCACTCTCAGTGCTCAAATCATTTATTCAATTCTTCAATCTCTTCTTCCTCTGTCCATCTCTACATAAGTGATCAGTGATCAAATGTCGCATGTTAAAGTCAGCCAGCCCAGACAGGAGGGAGTTAAGTCTCTTATCTCTCCTCCCCAGAAGAAATTCCAACTAGAGGCCTCGCTCTGCTGGTTTCCTGCCTTCTTGCCCAATGCCCTATTTTTACTCATTGGGGCTCTAGAATACCAGGGGCAGCTTTTTCCTTGTCACTAACATATTTCCTGCCATTCTCACTCTGACATTTCTCCCCTCAGCACGCTTCGCTCAAATCGTTCCCCCTCTTTATGGGTCATAACCTTTCATTCAGGGATGTTCATATTCAAATGTACCTGCTGAAGCCAGAGCTGCTGCACGCTCAACCATCATTCTGATAGGTCTTTTTTTCCTGTTTTAAGTAGGTGTTAATTTCACATCTTTCTGAGTGCTGCCAGAGACAATCAGTTCCACTCTGCTGTCAGGCTGTCTGTAGCATACAAAGGTGAACGCACGGGAGTTTTGGTGCTTTAGACTTTTGATAAATAAAGTCAAACTGTTGTCTCTCGATTCAATTCAGTTCAGTTCAATTCGATTTTAGTGCCAAATCCCAACAATACTTGCCTCAAGGCACTTTATACTGTAAAGTATAGACCCTACAATAAGACAGAGAAAACCCCTACAGACCAGATAAGGTGAGCCTATCTGTTCTTTGCAATTACATAAAAGTGCACAGCAAATTTCCACATTCTCCTGACTCTTTTATCGAAAGAACTTATTTATTTAAACTCTGATCAGCTATTAACCTTTCACTACGACAATGCTACATTTTGACAGATCAAACTGTCCCACCAAAGCTATAAATCAAGACAGATTTTATACTGGCTCCCCACTTTATTGAAGTGTTTCATAACCGTGACAAGATGAAGTCAAACGGTCTACTTCAGCCCATGGAACAAAATGCGAAGTCGAAGAGAATTCAAAGTAAGAGGCCTAAAATACAAGAATGAATGGCAGTTTAATGAACGCCCGGGGAGACATGATATCAGTGGCTGGCTCTTTCACAGGAGCTTTCATCCTATTCATACACCAACATAGTGGAAATGCAGGTGGATCGATGCTGGTTAAAAACACTAATGGCACATAAAGGGAGCACACTTAGCTACTGTGTTTCTTTCTCACCAAGGTCTGATCACTACTATTAATGGAATGCAGCTCTCAGTAAAGAATATCCAGCCAGCTACAGGTGAAAAAAAGGCCCATTGTCTGATTTTCAAGGCTACTCTTCTTACAAACAGTGGCGCTGACATTCTAGATGAAGAGAGTTTGGCTCCTCATTCATATCTGCAGCAATAAATATGCTGATTTTCATTCAGTTGAGTGGGATATCATGAATCCAAGACGGTGGACACCTGTGCTCAAATCACACCGTCTTATTGTACTGCTTGTTTTTTGTCCCTTTACTGGCTGCATTTGTGAATACCAATATTATTTCCCAGTAAGAGATAAATTGTATTGAATGGTTGCCAGGCTGCAGGAGAGAAGACTGCTCAGCTGACTAAAAGAGCAATTCTCCATTTTATCTCTCCATCGTTGTGTGTGAATGTGCGTGTGTGTGTGTGTGTGTGTGCGTGTGTGTGTGGCTTAATGCCATCCCACAGATGTAAGTCTATACGTGCATATGTATGTTTCATTTTGACAAGAAGCAGAATGAGCCAGAGCTTGCTGCATGACTAGGCCATGTGAGGAAAAAGTTCACGTGATGCAGGCAAATACAGCCAGTCTTCAGCAGGATGGAAAGACTGTAATCAAACCATAAATCAGAAATCACTGAACTGCCATGCACCCAACCCTCTCCCTCTCCCTTTCACCCTCAGTTTAGTTACTACCTCCTACTCTGCTCTGCAGAGCTCCCTGTATGTAATCTTATATACAGCCATGCACACAATGCTGGAAGAGGGGAAATGAAACGAAACATGCATAGAGGTTTCTATCATCTGAAGTTGGTGCAAGAATAAAGGTCATGTTCATACCTTAATTCTGAAATCAGCAGTCAGATATTAGGATTTTTTTACAAGCATATGCAGTCCATATTTGTATAGCCATGACTTTCGTAGTGAGCCACCTGGTGTGCTGTAATATCAGGCAAACAGTGGGGTCATTGTGAAGTAGCTGTGTGATATCAAGGAGAGTGACCCATTTAGAGCCCAGCTACAGAGCTGACAAGCCTCTGTTATGTCTAGGACATCTGGAGGGCTGGAGCCACTCACTCCACTGAACTCCACATACAACCCAATCCTTTCCAGAGTGGAAAAGATATGTGACATGATCATGGATATTTGACAAGCTCACCTATACAGTAGGTACTATTCAGAGGCGAGGGGATATGAAGCAGTAATGACACAGATGACGATCTGTTACGGCACCCTGAAAATTTGGAAGTGATTCAAAAAAAATTTATGATGCTGTTTGGCCCATCTTGCAAAGATTTTACAAGACTGGAATAAGGGCACAGTGTGATCCGCTGCTCAGCAAAAGTTTTCTGCAAAGATCAAGCGATCAAGGGAGAAGTTCTATCTCATTATTTAAATGAAAATTACTTTTTCAGTAGCTGATTCAATCTGGTGATGTTTAAAAGAGGTCTTGCATAATTTGCAAAATCACTTAAGCAGGAGAAATAGACTGTGGGAAGTAAAACTAAAGAACACCCAGTTAAAAAGAAATGTTACTATTCGTGTATCATACACAATGGTGTCCAAAACAACTGAGATTTGTCCAATGAAGCTGCAGCGTGCCGCATTATATAAACGAATACATGAATGTATAATGAGAGGCCAAAATGAGCCAAGGAAAGCACTCTGAACAAACCCCCCAGGGAAAAGGAAATTATTCCGAATAGACGAGGACACAATTCAAATAATATTGGGCAGAGAAACTTTTTTCTCTCGTTATTTAAAATCCATGCTTTAAATATAAAAACCAGAACTATCCTACACGCACTGAGCGCACTTGAGCATTGAGATAAGGATTTTAATGGATCAGTTTTTTCACTCATTTCAAAGCTTTGCTTTCATATTGTGGCCTAAGGTAAGATTGCTGAGATTATATACTGTATAAGCAAAATGCTAGCTAACCTAATATATTTGATGGTTCAAATATGAGCATAATATGAGCATTTGCTCGCCACAGCTTGCACAACGCAACGCCAAAAAGCTCTGATTATTTATACAATTCCACTGTCATTTCACTTTTTGTAGCTCAAACAATAATTTTGTATCATGAGGTAATTCATTTTTGTATGGCGAGGCAATTGGCTGCAAAGATTGAATCATCAACCCTTGTTTCATTTTCCATGTAATTAAATCAGCTATTGAAAAAAATATGTAAGCTGGCATACGATTCAGGGAAAATTAGCATTTTTAATCACAGTACATTACTTTAATAACTCAATAAATCTGTGACAGCTGGAGCATCTGAGAATGTTGTCACAGCTACTTAGTTCTGCATTTGCAACTAATACAGGACGAGAATCAGCTCGAGAGAGACAGAGAGAGACCAAAATGAGAGAGTGGAGAGAAAAGAAATCCGGCTAAGTGGGACTGAGAGGATGATAATGCAGAGGAATAGGAACAAAAGCATGGCAGGTGAGGTGAACAGAGCCAGGAAGAAAAAAAACATCACTGCAGACTTTGGCACAAAACGGGGTTCGGCACTTGTCTTCCCTCGTTCAGTCATTAACCGTTAATCCCCAATTAGCTTATTTGTCGCCTCTATGCCATACATGAGACCTGCTTACTCTTCGTGTTGCTTTGTTGCTTTGGTATGTTTGTGCAGCTTAATGACTGTAGTTGCCAAATACACTAAATAAAGCTGAAGGACTACGGAAAATTTCATTTAATTATGAAAGGATGTCAAGAAACGGGGATCATCTAAATGCAAACAGCACACAAGCAGGCTTGAATATAGTGTTTCTGACAGATTACTGGATAGTTTGTGAATTTTTGCATGTGGTTCTAATCCTGCTTCCAGTGCAATTCAGTTGTCTTTTTCATTCAGTTAGAAACCTTTGCAAGAGGGATTTTATTTATAAAAGATTATATTAAATGCATCAATATTATATAACCATATCAACAATACAACATTACACTTAATTAACTTTGTTATTGATTAATCATTTTATATTAAAATGCTCATTTGTACTTTTACTTTTGGTTTTGGGAAACTAAAACACAGTGAGATAACTAAGAAAATCGCCAAAACCTCAGATTTAAGAGGATAAATCCAGCAATGTAACTACTACTCAGTCATCAAAAATATTAGCCGTTTATTATCTGTTGATTGTGCGATTGCTTGAGCAAGGTGGTGGGTGGAGTTCACTCAGTTGAACTGCACGACATTACTTGGTGGCAGTCAGCCTTCCTGGCCTCTGTTGGTTTTGTTTTGCTAGGTCTATCTTTAGTTTCCTTTTAGTTATATAAAACAAATATATTTATAGCTACAGATGCTGTGTGGTCTCCTATCCATTGTCCAGCTTTGAGTATCGAACAATGCAGTAATATAAATAACAACTTTACCTGTAGCTTTTCCTTTTAACAAAGTGAATTTTAGTGTTTGAAAAGCATAAAAATGCCCAGAAATTCTCACTCTGAGCTGTCTTGACAAGTACTTTTCTATTTAGTTTTAGAAACATGTTGCTTAGTGTGCAATCACACTGTGGTAAGAGCATGTAGAACAACGACTATAATGAAAATAACAGTGAGTGTCAGCAGGTGCATAAGCACAAATGAAAGTGAGAGCTGGTGTCATGTCAGCACGTGCATGCTTGGGAAAAGGAACTGCCTCATCTTGCTCGCATGTTTATATGGAACTGTGACAATGTGCTGTCTAGGTCCACTTATTTTATTATTTTTATTCAGTGTAAGTTTGCAAAATTGCTCAACAAGCTCTTTTTTTCTCTGTCTGCCAGATAAAGATTTATCTTTCAATCGCTTCCTCTCTCTAGAACGTGTTTGTTTTGTAGTTGATTGCACAATCACAGGGCTGCAACAGTAGAAAGCTACATTTTATAGCTTTACAGTATGTTCCTGAGTCCAGATTTTCTCAAACACACACACATACACACACACACACACGCACACCCACAAATACATGTTTTCCCAGAAATGTATCTAAGACAACAACAACAAAAAGCCTTTGCATTCAGAGGCATATGAAAGCATTATGGCAAAGAGTCAATGCCCTGAAGGTGTATTGGCATATCTGTGCCCATTTGCTCTATCTCTGCAGTTCCATTGAGGAGCCTTGTTTCCACTGATACCCAGCCGTTTGATTCACTTAGCAGGCTTTGTCGTGTGCATCCTGGATTAAGCCTTAAAAAAACAGCCTGAGCACATACACACATGCATGAGCAAGAGCCATTAGCACAACAGTGGTAGACCCCACTAATTAGCTCATCAGCTCAGCACCTCTCTGCCTCGCTTCACAGATCTGGTTTCAAAGTACACTTTCCAAAAGTGTCATAGTGCTAAAACGATGGTATTATGGCATTGGACATATGAGTATATTTCCATGGGCTCTCTGGGGATAAGCAGCAACACAGACAAAAAAAATCGACTCTGTGACCACTAAAATAGCACCCAAAGAAGCTAAGTTGATTTGACAGAACACGTACAAGAAAAAGCTATTATAACGCCATGTCAGGCTGATTTTGTAAGAATGGCTCCGCTGGGCAGCTCGATCCATTTGCAGATCAGGGAACAGTGGATCAGAAGCGGCTGGATTTTTATAATACTCCACAACAAACACACAACAACCTAACAAACCTAACAGCTCACACTCTCCTTGTGGTTCTTCGCTCTGACGCTCCCTCCCTTCCTCTCTCTCTTTTTCTCTTGAAAGTTAACAGTGCACGTACCAATAATCTTTTTATTTTTATCTTTGAGGTTTATGCTGCTTTTGCGGTCATTTGAAGAGGTGGAAGATCATTTTGCACACCGTGAGTGCTAAAACAATCTTAAATGTCAATTGCTTTTGCTCTTCATAACACTAAAGGAGAAGAAATGATAACACGGTTATCACAGTTTCTCTTTTTCACTCAGTTACTCATTAAAGATTCAAATTATTAAAACCTAAAAACTTGTTTTTCAGAACCGGAGTAATGTCTAGTGTAAACTGGGGCGGTAAATTATGTGAGAACATTTGCTACCATAACATTTATGGTTTATTATATTTGCCAAAAATTGCAGTTCCTCAATTTCACAGCATATTTATGTGCTTATCATGTTCAAATTATGCCATTCGGAAATATCTCTTTCACCACAGACTGATTACTTTGTGAAGCCTACTAGGAGTGTTTGTGTAAAGTAAACACCAGTTTTGCACAGTGTCCTGTGTTGACTGGGACCAACAACTCTGCTTCACATGTCACCATATATATAACATTATTACAAAGTCTGCTGCTGCTCAGTGGCCTTGTGGTTTCTGATATGGCAAAGCCAGGGAAATGGCAGAGAAGCCAATCTACACTTTATAACTCAACCACACATCAATAATAGAAAAAAATAGATTACAGTAAATCCATGGTTCAAAAGCTGCATACCTTTGAAATGTCAAAGGGGAAACCACAACGGATAACTCATCTCAAAACTCATTTCAACTGCACAATGCAAGCTGTATTACAAATATTCAACAGCTTACTGTTCCCTCCAGGTATTTTTCAGCAAAACACTCTATACATTTTCATTTGCAAAGAGAAAAAAAAAAAGAAATGTATTTTTTCACTGGCAAGCAGCCAAACCAATTTAATTACATTCCAAATGGGCACAATCTCCACAGAGCAACCAGCTCATGTTGTATTTTTCAAACTTCAACAGCCTCCTTGACTTTCTCAGAGTAATTGAAATCTTCCACTCTTCCACCCTCGTCATTATGCTGAGCAGCAGAAAGTACAACAAACCAAACCAAAAGGAACAAGGAGATCTGGCGCTCAGAACGAGACGCTTTAGCCAATTTGTAACTTCATCAGCACGTCTTGATACAGTTTCTCCTGAAGTCAATTAAAAGAATACTAGATGGTGTATACCTAAAAGAACTGACACCTTCCTCCTGCCAAAAACATGGTGATTAACCCATGAATGGTGTCAGCATATCCTGGGGAAAGTATGACGAGAGGTGGCTATTTCCATTTTGGATAATTTCCTCCAGCCTGATTCAAAAAGACTCTTTTTTCATTAATTACTTATCAGAATGCAATAATTCTGCATCTAAGGTTGCAAGTTTTTGTAAACAACAGCCTACGGTGCCAAGAGGTAAAGTTAAACAACAAAAAAAACAACATAACAACAGTAATTACAAATACAACTCGAGATAACAAGACAATTTGGATTCAGATATTTTTTGCTTTTTAAAATGTTTCAAATAGTTTTTGTTTTTAATTTTCATCACTGCAGCGATGGTGAAAACATTTCCAATTAATGTTTCAGTCCTTGATTAAACATCAAAAGATGCCTTAAAAGAGCTTACTGGCAAATTATTTAAAGTCTCTTGGGAATTATTTTTTTATTATTATGATGGTTTTTTTTATTTTTTGAATCCTTAGAGAAACTATAATCTCAGAGATGTTTTCTATTCTACCCCCTGGGTAATTACAAAATGGCAGGCAAATAAATCATCACACTGGCGGTATGTGCGGATGTCTGTGTACTCTACAACTAAGAAAAAGGTCCTGAGGTGACCAAAGTACCTGGCATGGTATCAGACCTGCTATGCTATGTTTTCCTTAGTTTGCTCAAATAAATGTCAGCAATCTTCAAGAATTACATAAATAACAAATAGAAACATATTTTCCATTTTCTGTGAATGGAGATACTCAAATAATAAATATAAAGTAATTTAAGCGGTTTTTTTAATGATATCTACCCTCACTTAACCAGAGGTCTCTCTCTCTCTCTCCTTAGCTCGCTTTCTCTGTCACTAAATCTGTCTGAGATCCCAGCCACAAGCAAGTGCCTTTGTGTCAAAGATTAAGTGAAACCAGGAGTGCCAGCAATGCCGCGTTTGCACTGTGAACACACTCAGTCTCAGCTGCACCAACATATCAGAGTACTCAGACATAAACAGCTACTTTAGATCAAAAATAAGCTAAGGTTAAAAAACTTTCATAAATGTAAATCTGTTATCTATTTATTTAATCTATTATATAGTACATATATTAAAAGCAAGTGTATAAGCAATGCCAAATAAGACTTGGCACTACTTGAGAAATGCATTTGCATCTGCATTTTACTACAGGGTAGCTCCTGTGTAAGATTAAGTGTTTTTACTACATTAAATTGTCACTGAAAATGATTGGGTAGCACAGTCTGGCTATCAACACACAGAGAATATAATTCCTGGAAAGTGAGGCAATGCTACAATGAAAACATTATGAACAAAGCCCAAAAGTGCCAGAGGTGGTTTACAAGACAGAGGCAAAAAGAGGCCTTGGGGGGACTGTGGGTTTGTAGTGATAGGGAGGGGAATCTCACACACACTCGGCTCAGGGAGGCACAGAAACAAATGGCACATGGTGGACGACCAATCGCTGGTGGTCTAACCAGCTGACTAACTTCCGGTGCAACCCATAAGTGACTCAATAATGATTTACTGACAAGTCAAAGGTTTTTAAAAACAAATTTAAAAAACTGTCTTTTGGATACATTTTACTACAAATCATTTGAAAATATTAACAGTGATGGCACATCAGCTGCTAATGCTAAGCTGCTCATACTATCAGTTACAGTGATCTGTGGCTTGAAATGTTGCTACATAACAACACATTTCTGTGGTCTATGAGCTCACATTTGCACTTGTGTTTATTTGTGTGATGTGACTGCATGCAAGAGCGTCTACTTGCAAGAAAGTGTATGTCTTTGAGTGTCTCTCAGTGGGCCTGTGGTCTTTGAGTGTGGACCTGAACCAGCCGTCTCTAGTTCTGTTTGCACAGGACATGCCTCAGGAAGCTAAGACAACTGTTCGTGTTTGCCCAGGCTTGCGAACTTCTCTTAATACACCCGACAGCTGCATTCTTTGACACTCTGTTTATAAGTGTTTTTATACATTTAGCCTATGGAATCTGTTGGATCATGCCATCCTTGCTGACCTTTTCTAAAGAAACACCCATCAGAAGGAGAAAGGAGGACTATAACGCCAACGAATAAACCATTGGCCAACTCTAACAAGTACATTCTTCCTGACTTTCCTGTTCCTGTCTCCATTAATACAACAAACCTTTATTACAACCAGCACAGTGATAATTTACCATCTCACAAAAAAGCAAGCAAAAAAAAAAGAAAATCTAATCATTCCATTAAATAGCGATTTGGAGCCTTAACAGACTAAACTAAGGATGTTAGAAACACCACATCTAAACCTGTTCTGTCATAATTTGCACGCTCTGACCTCTCAAGATCCCCTAAATCGCTCTTACCCGTTCTCCTTTCACTCTTTCCTCTCCTTAGTGTTTCATTTCCTGCCCATCGACCTTAGTCTTCCACCATTTCAGCTACAGCCTTTACTGACAAAAAGTCACGACAGTACCAAAACATATGCTATAACACAACATTCCTATAGAGATGAAATGAAAAACAAATTAGTGGATGAACTCTAAGACGTTTGAAGAGTGGCGAGTGTGAAAGTGAGAGATGATGAGATCCGTCTGTGCTTATTTGAAATGTTGATATGGTTTTCTCGTACAATGGTTACGCTAATTTATGTACCAAAGCCTGCTTTACACAAATCTGCCAAGTCCAATAACTGTGCTCATAATCTCCAGCATCTAGAATAATCACTTTGTGGTCTATTTGTTTATGAATGAAATGAAGCAATTATCCTAATGAAGATCAACTTTCTTGCTGGGGGAATTGTAGCATTTCAGCACAATGAAAATGTTTTGTCTTTGTTGCATCCATGTTGGCATGCTGATTCCTTAATCATAAAACAATGGGAACAACCCAAATTTTATTGTATGATAATTAGGAACATGCTATTCACAGTTGGGATTCTAAAACTGTAGCAACGAAAAACTGAACTACGCACTTCCTGACCTGAAGTCTAAACCACATGCATGTGGATGCTGCTAAATGTCAGCAACAAGTTTGGTTGTTGCTATTGGCGAACCAAAAACATAAATTTGCACAGCAAGAGATCAAAAGTTACTATTGGCTCATTTTTATAATAAAAAGCCTTCTACGCAACAGCTTTTATGATACTCACTACTATGTTTGCCATACTTATCTCTGCTGAAGCATGTTACATTTGTTTTGTCTACAGAAATACAGAGACCTCACTCAACAGACATAAAAGTGCAACTCAACTTAAAGAATGAGCCTTCAAGTTCAACAAAGAATGAATCAAGGGTTGTATTTCTTTTTCTGCAGTGCTGATGGAAAGCAGATGAATCTGCTCTGAAATGCTACTGTAGCACACTGAAATACTGTCAGCTTTCCCTTCTCGTCAGTACAGTGAGCAAAGAACAGGGCACAGAAATAGTTAAATAAATCAGATAAAGGAGATCTTTCTCCCTCTTTTTGCTTCCCTCTCTCACACACACGCACACACACGCACAGACATTCTTTAGTGAAATCCATCAATCAGCATTTCATGCAGTTTGGGTTTGAACCACACCAAATGCACTAAAACAATAAACGTCTGTCTTTCAAGTCGCTATCTGGACTGGAACACATCTGGTGGCAAGGCTCATTTTGGTTTCCACATCGTTGAATGACATTACAGACTCAATGGCAAGCTGAAAAATAAAGTACCCCTAAAAATCTCTCTCCAGTTTCCCTCCACCTACAGACCCTTCTCTTTCTTTATGCACACACCAACCTTCTTCCCCCCTCCCTTCACTAACCGGCTAACCTCTCAAATGCTATTCCGCCACCCCATCCCCCAACCAATCAAGAAGTGAATATAAAACAGCACAAGGAAACTGGGCTGCAGGAGGGAGGTGATAGAGGGGGTGGGGGGTGGGGGGGGGGGGGGGGGGGGGGGGGAGACAGCCAGTCAAGGCAATTGCTACTGAGAAACTGAGAAACCAGTGGCCTCCTGAGGTGAAGACAGTTTAAAATGCCTTGCCACATTGGACTTGACTTTACACAAGTCACAAGTGCATGATGCACACACCCAACAGCCAGCTGAGGAGCCAAGAGTCAAGCCTGACTGTTGTATTTTGGTTTCAAGGGGCTGTGACGATAATTAGGGTTAATGTGATTTAATGAGGGGCACGAGTTGAACTGGGGCTCGGCCGATTCACTTCGTAATCAACGTCAAGATTGAAATTACTCTGACACCTTATGATGCGGCTGTGTTTCGCAGTAACTTACAGCTTGTCATGTATGTCACCCAGGCTGAAAACTTGATATCAGCCTCACTCTAAAAGCAGTCTGGTGATAAACTTACTGAATGATAGATTACAGGCTGATAACAGCGCAGAAATTACTCGAAATGCAATAGTATATCACAAAAGTATATTGGGAGGAGTTTAAAAAATACACTGTCATGATTCAATTCTTGGTAATATAATCAATCATCAACATAAATAGCCTGTTTCTATGGGCCTCGGTGATTAAGTAGATAACGAGGCAGGATAAACTATAGAATCTATTTTCAGCCATACATGACTTATGACCCTCTTAACACCTCTAGTAGCTCTGAGTCATGTCTGGTCTAGATTATAAAGTACAGAGCACTGGAGTGCTGTAGAGTCTGGTTGACTTCTCTATCTTGTAGGTTAAACTCGAGTCCATCGTGGTAAATCCCTGTAATGGATAGCTGTATCCCCTTATTTGCTCTCTGTACAGACAATAGCTGTCCTTAAAATACCCCATGAAATCCAAGGCAGATACAGCTATAGAATAGAAACTACAGTATCACTGATGTGGCGAGATTGGGGCTTTTTCTTGTGATGCAACTATACTGTAACATAGAAACATAGCTAAACAGACATGAAGCCAAACGAGGAAGCTTGGGTTCTGCGTGTAACACACTTTTGGATTTAACTCAGTTGAAAAATGCAGTCGTACCTCTATCTCGCTTTATTGTGTTTCAAATGCGTGATCTAAAACAAAACCCTCACACTCCTACTGTAACAGTCCATGCACACAACACAATCTAAGCCCCACTGCTCCAGAGAATAACACTGTAGCTACTTATCATTAACTCAAAGACACAATCAGCCCCAGGCGATCCAGCTTCCCTCCATAACCTTTTGACATTGCTGCTGGGAAGGTAAATGAGAGAAGAAGTTAGACACAGCGAGGGGGGTGGGGGGTTGGGATGTGGGGAGACAGAAAGACTTCATTATGAATACAGCTAGGAAGTGGTTAGACCAAAAAATAAAAAATTAAAAAATAAAACAAGAGAACTTTACAATGAAGACAGTTTACTGATTTTTAAATCCAAAACATAGTCTTAATTCCATGTGCCGACTGCCAGTAACTGCATTATAACAGCAAACTCACCACTTGTAGTTCCAGCAACACAGACTGCATTTTTCCCTCTGGTGTGCATGCAAGCCATGCATGGGTTAACATTTTCCCAGTGAGAATAGTTGGGATATTGCAACTCGGACTGGCCAGTCAGCAGAATGTTATGAATGGGCACAATGAAAAACCCCAAGTCCATGCTGTCGACCCAAGAATGCTTGCCTCCATGTAATTAACTTCGCTCTGTGTACAGAATGAGGTACTGCTGAAATAACTCTTCTTATTTCTGTTTCTATTACTGTCATGTTTTCAAGAGGGGGAAAAAAATCACATTCTGAGAATTCAAATGGAAAATATTTTCGCCTGTCCATACTTTGAAGTATCCTGTGACTAATACAGTGATTTGGATAGTGCTGGAAATGGAACGGACCACTTAAAAAGGGGTGGTACGTGCTCTGCAAAAGCTGGCCTCATTGCTTTTCGAGTGGATGAATGTCAGCTAATGGTAATGTGTATTCGTGTAGTGATATAAAATAGGGCATAAGATTAAACATAAGATAAATGTACAAATGAGGTTTACCTTAAAACCTGTTTCATACATACAGCTCACCTCAAAGTGTTTTAGCAATTAGATTTGCACTGTGCACGCATGCAAATATACGCACACGTGCACGCATTTAGTGCTAAATAAAATCTCTAAATAACTGATAGTGAGTTGGAACAGACTGCAACTATGTAAAGAGTAACATCTGCAAACCATCGAATTATAAACCTACAGTATAACTACAGTATAATTACATGAGAGGCTCCCTCTTGGGCACTGTGTTGTTAGAGGGAAAAGGGATGAGGGGAAAGTGGAACATCTACAGTAATCTATCCAACTTCATTTCACCGGAGTGATTCTGCCTCGGGGTATGCACAAGTCATAATGCATTTGACAAATAGTCTCCCACTAAAACAGGCATTTGCGAAGAAGTGGCCTTCAGCGCTGGTATACACAGCTGAGTGTACGCTGAACAAACAAGCCTCCCACTCAGCGAGGAAAGATACAGAGAGGCTTCAAAAAGATTAGGAGAAATCTTGGGCGAAAAGTAAAGATGACTCACAGTGATTGTGCAAGTGCAGGACAATGCAAGTTGGATGGAGTTGAGAAGAGCAACAGAGCCGTGGGGTTCTTAACAAAACACAAATCGATGCTTTTCTCATGTGTTGTTCTTTGCATTGTTCTGAAATACGGGCGCACAGGTTGTTTTTACAATGAAATGCAGAGAATCATCATAACGGTTTTAAAGAATATCTTTATCCTTTTGGTTTTTGAATGTGAACTTGACTGAAAAACAAAACTAAAGCATAACCTTCTGATTAAATATTTGGGTGATGCTTACATTCTCTTGTCAGTTTGTTAGCACTAATGTAGTCATCAGTCATGCAATAAATCCTACCTTCAGATTACAGTGCTCAGTTTTAGTTCTTACAGTTGTTTTAAAGAGGTGTTGATTTAACACAGTGACTACAGTATTTAGTTTGCAGTGCTAGCTATATATACTGACTACACTGTATTCTGCCCATCCCATTTATAACACAGAAGAAAAGGCCAAATAATGGAAACACCTATTATGAGGTTCCTGGAAGTTAGCTCATGTAACATAATTTAACAAAAATTGAGCACTGTAACCTTCCTGAAGGTAAACTGTGCTGCAGGAATGTTTTATTGTTTGTATGTTTAACAATCTTTCCTTCCTCTGCTTCTGATTTCTAGAAAAAGTAGAAAAATAGAGTAGAGATCTGATCATTGTGTGTGCACACCATTTACAGTCATTCACACAAAGCTTAACAGTCACCCTCAGAAATAGATTTGACTTTACACCACTAGAACAGGAAGCCATACACTTTTTTATATGTGAACTGTCCCACTTTGTATTATGTGCACTTCCTGGTTGGTGTATTTAATACTGTACTGTAATGCATAATTACACGAGTGATTGTCAAACAAGCTGTATATTTATATATATATATATCGGTGTGAATGTCTTCAGGAGGCCACGTTTGGGAGTTTTGTGCCTATTTGAAAACATGCAGCTCTTAACACTGCTTAGAATTATGTTTGCAATTTACCATGGAAAAATTAAAAAAAAAATATCAACAGCAATGACTAACTGTGTTGTGAATCTGACTTTAAGAAAAAAAGAAATCAGCTTCCTCACTTGCAGATGAAGTGGCATTAAACAGCTGCGGTACCTCTAATACTGAGCCACTCCAGCATGTCAACTCCATACTTGTGAATTCAAGGCGCCAGTAAGATGAACTATTGCCAAAAATGTCTTATAAAGATCCTGTATCATTATTCAACAGTTACGTGTAGAAGCAGGAGTACAGTGCAGATAATGTGTCACTTTACATCATAGTCACAGCTGTTACTTTAGTAATGACAATGTTATATGATTATGTCCTTGAAACTCAAACCTGCTCCTTACCGGGCCAACAGCCTCTACGCTTGCTGAATCATGATAACCAATACAGTTCATTGTGTTAATACTACAAGAGCTGGGACGCAGCCTCAGTCAGAAACAACAAGGTCCTACTGTGATCTTCAGTAGATAGCACATCTGCAGCTACTACCTGCCTACAGTATATGTGTTTAGCTAACCACACACACACACAATTATACAACTTTTTCAAAATCACAGAAAGATTACAAAAGTACTTCTATCTGAATTCTGCTTCTAGTGATAGACTAAATTAATGTGTAAAACAAAATCGAGCTATAACTATGAACACTTCATTTGGATTTTAAAGACTGATGTTGATGTCCCAGTGAGTCAGGAGTTAAGGAATAACTGCAATCCTTGTAAAGCATTCGCGTATTGTAATTCAAATCTCTCTCCAAGTATGTGAGTGTTGGTGTAGAAGAGTGTGTCCATGGGCAGCTAACCGCATGTGTTGGACATGTATACATACAGGTGACTGTGTGCATGAACAGGATAGATTAACAATTCAAATATTGTACTGAGCTATAATGTTTCACTTTGTCATCAGCAAAAGCTAACTGCCTGCTGGCTTTCTTCCAGGTGCTAAGGCAAGCAAACCAATGTGAATGGCTGGGGGTATACTGCCTTCTTCTAGTTCTGCTCAGTAGTTACTGGCAAATGTTTACACAAGTTTTACCTTGACCACTGCAGTAAAAGAAACTTGGCTCGTTACTTGCAACTTGTAACCTTGGACTATTAAGTAGGTCTGTATGTACATTTCTCACTTGTAGATTCCAAACATTTTTCTGCAAGGAAAAGAATCTGCAATGGTGTCCACCATGGACAGAGTGCAAGAGTAAAAAGCTTCTCTCTTTACTGTAGGCCCAATATCAACAGGATATCAATAACCACATAATTCAAGAAGGAATTGGAAAATCCAAAATGCACTACTGCAGATACAGCCTTTTCTTTCCTTTCTTTCAAAGAGGATGTTTTCAGAGATAGATGATCCATGACAGGTGTTAGCACTTCAAGTTGTTCAATAAACGCTTCTTTTCCTACTGAATCGTGCGTACAGCGCAGTTAATTTTTCCAGCACTTCTTATCAGTGCTAATGTAAACACAAAAGCTAATATAATAATCAAACTTTAACCAAACACGGAAGGCTTCTTTTAAAGGCAAAGGCGAATAATAATTTCTAAAAAGTTATTATGCGCACAATGATGTGGTTGAATTTTTGTCCATACAGGTGTTGATAACCAAGTATGCCAAAATATACTAGTGATTAATACTAATGGAAAGTATTTTACCGAGCAATAATGCAAAATAAAACAGACGAAAATGCCAAATCACGCTGCAACATGTAGAAGTATAGTCTTAACCAATACGCATAGCATGCTCTCATATTTCGACACAATATTTATAATTGTATTTCGGAGTAATAGTGCACTGGCCCTGTAAAGTAGCTGGAAAGTGTGTTTCCGCAGTTAATTCTGAAGCGTTTAGACCATATAGAAAACATTCTGCCGGTCTATATATATTAGAAGACAGGAGAAAAATAATGCACACGTTCATTTTGTCCATTTGTCAGTTTTGGTTGGAGAAAGCAATCACCGGCTCCTCCGGTGCGCCAGATAAAGTGGTGCGCTCCAACTCTGCTCACAGGACATCCACAGCACAACGCAGCCCCAGTTTATTCACACTAACACACAAGCGATTTGCAATTAAACGCCACCTCACGTGCACGATCTCAAAGCAGGTGTCCTTTTTAGCAAAGTTTATGAGTCCAAATACATTAAAGAAATACAACGAAGTTGACGGGGAAATGCAGCCTGTCACTCACTGATCCCGAGGGAACCAAAAGTGCAGCACTTGTCACTAGAGGTCTTCAAACAGCGTGCCTGAAAAAATACGACCCGTCTGCCACCATGCGTATTCAATATACATCATGAAACTTATGGCTGCACATCTGACCGACTAAAGTAACCGTAATCGTTTACCTTGTTGGAATGGTAATAGTCCAAACCGGAGTCAGTCGGTAGCGTACATGAACCCACGCTTGAAGGGGGAGCTGGATAAAATCTGACGTCCATCTCAGAGTCCGCAAGACTGACGGCATGAAAACGTAGCTCCAAAAAAAACCTGTGCGACTTCTCTCTCTCCTGCACACACACACTCACACACACTCACTCACACGTCTCTCTCCCTCTCTTTTTTTTTCTTTTGTGTATCAAACCGAACAAAAAAGTAGTACGAGAAGATGTTCAGTCTTTATATCCGTCCTACAGTTACTTCGGCCCTAACTGATGCTCTCATATATAACATCCCTATAAAGTTCACTTGGAAAGAGGGAAAAAGAAAAGACAGCTGCCCGCCTCAGTAATCTCTGAAACTAGGAAGCTAAACAGTGTAGTTGTTTGACAGCGAAACAAGCCGGGCGTGCTGCAGGTGAAGAAATGATCTTGTCTACGGTTTCTCCCAAAACGCCCGCTCTCCGTTCCTCGTTTCCAGACGCGCTGTAGCTTTGTCATGTGGGAGCGCTCTGATCCATCCATGCGTTCCCGTCCACTCAGCAACTGCTAGGCTGCGACCTCTACCGGTCAGAGGAGGACAGGCGAGAAAAGGGTCAGTGGGGCTGGGAGGATTGACGAGGTATAGTGAAGAATAAGTCTTTATTAGTGAGTTTAAGCGACCCTCAGATAGTGGGCCAACGACAGCCTCTCTGCGTGGTCGTGAGAGCATCACAAGTTGATTTAACACTGGGGTGTGGGCATTTGGCTGATTCAAAGAGCTGTAGAAATGTTTTAGTTTTTTTGTGAAATTTCTTTGAAATGATCAAATCAGCTCTTACACAGGCTCTGTTCATCTTTCTAAAAAATGCTTATAAACATCTAATCTTTACTATTTAATTAATTTTAGTGTAATAACAATATATCTGACAGACACAGAAAATACAAATGCATTCAATTCAATAGGAGTTTAAAGCCTTATGTTGTATTTTCATGAAAACATGAATTTATGCTTTGAGATTCCTGATATGACCCTGAATTTAAATGACATACTTGGTATGATGTGCAGCCTAATGCTGGCATAATTTGGACCATAAAGTTCACGGTGAATCTCATTAACTTTTTCACTTCACTTCATTATTTAAATGTTGTTTACAGCAGTTTTGTCAAATAAATAAAAAATATTGTTATGTATTTTGATGCATCTCAGTGGCTCGGCAGCCAGTGGAATACATCTCACTTATAAATAAAGGAATCTCTGTATCTCTGTGTATCTTCTTCGCATTTCACAACTGTTCATCCGTCCAATTTCAAACTCGGGAGTTTTATCTCAGTGGACCACAGAAGCCATGTGGATGGTCAGTGGTCTCATATTGTGGTCTCATTTATCATCTACCTATTGCTAGGTAATAGGAAAATACTTGACCTCACATATGATGTCACAAATCTCCCTTCTGTGAAGGAACCAGATCACCACTGATGTGGCACATCAGATAATAGAAGACTAGAAGTCCCAACTGTGCTGAGGGGAAACAGTTCTCACCTGATTTTGTATAGCCTGAAGGTGCAAAATAAATAAATGCCTAAAGGCTTCCATCTACTGGGACGGAACCTTAGCTGGGAAATGGGACAATATGTTGTTTTTTTGTTGTTGTCTTTTTTAAGCCACCAAACAGTAAAATTAATCATTTTATGGGACAAAACTTGATAGAGGTCATAAGACATTGGGCATCATCGAGACTTGGAAAACTATTGTATTTGACACTTATTGTGTTTTCTGATAATTTAATATGCCAGGGTTATCTGGTGTGTTGGTTTTTGTAATTTAATAATGCTGTTGAAAGTTTGACAGTATTTAGGTTGTGTTACAGTGGAATGTAGATCATTCAGAAATCTGTGAGTACAGTTGGTTTTTGATGCCTTAGCTAACTATAGTAGCTGGCTAACTATGGAGTCATGGCTATGTAGAGATAGAGTGCTAAAATCATTCTCTGACACAGCAAAACCTAACATTTTTAGCCACTTTAAGGTATTTTACTGGTGTCAGGCCTCTGTTGCATTTTGTAGGGATAAATGTTTTCCCCTCCACCTGACCTGATTTTCTCACTATGGCGATATAAATTGTTGCTCTAATTTTGACCCTTGAATTCGCACACATAATCACATTCACACACAGCTGGACAAATAGAAAACATGCTCACACAGCAGTCAACACAGCATGATGCACACACAGAACAACCATAGCTTTAGCGAGGTACAGATAAGAAAAAATAACCTTGCTCACAGCCAAATGTGTATTTTTACAAATGGGATGAAGTGGTGTTGTGTGCTCAGTCTTATGGCTACGTTCAATTTATTCTTGCGTTCTTGTGCAAAGTGTGTATTTTATCTCTCACTTTGAGAGTGTGTTTATGTTCACCAAGCTGCCATTGTTATCCCAGTGGGTGACTTTTTGGCCCCCTCAGGACTCTGCCCATGTCCATGTTGCTAACACACGGCATGGTGGCTCTGGCCCTGGGGTTTGAGCCTGCGTTAATACCAGGCACAGATGGGTTGCACCATGGGCTTGCTGTTGCAGTCTGCCATCAGCTGCCAGCTCAGGCTGTCCTGACTCCAATCTCATAAGGTTAACTGTCACAAGGATACTGATTTCTTCCAATTCTGTACCTCTGTGTTGGATTCCTCTCTGCCTGTCTCTCACTTTCTCTCTCACCGTTACTCGTTCACTCAGTCGCTTGCTTTTACAGCAGAGGATACAGTACACAGGGTTATCTGGCACATGAGGACTCATGCCTTCATTGGGAAAGAATGCGTGTAGTTTTTTGCATTACAGCCTTACGTAAAACAGAACAGCGAAGGACTCGTGCCATATATTAGGAAAATGGGTGATTAAAAAAATAAGTAGTGGAAAAAATTGGGTAAGTGGAAAAAAGTGCAAGCGAAGGATGCCGGTAAAAATCGAGATGAGGAGAAATTAATGTGTGGTGGAAGGGCACAGAGAATGGTGTAACATGTAAATAAAAGGGAGATGACACACAACTGAGGCATAGTCAGGAAAACTTTAACATTCAAGGACAAAAACTTTCCAGTGTAAAATGCAAATCATGTCATCCGGCTTACCCTCTATTCATCCATTCAGCGCAATAGTGGCACAAACATTTTTATTGCCACGGTAAGAGCTCCTGCTAGCATCAGGAAATGAGAGGAAAAAATAAAACATTAGTTTCCATTAAGGGTTATAACCTTGCTTGTACTTCGATGATGTCAGGAGCGCTGGTTTAATAACTTTATCTGAGCTGTAGTCATTTTACTTTTCATAAATTGCTAACTAATTTTTCAATGCAGAAATATAACATTAAGATGTAAATGACTTTAAGACCTCAATAATTTTCCTTTTTAAATAAAGCAGTAAAAGACCTTACTAATGTTTGCAGGGCTTCGTGCTAAACGCAAGCAATCAACTTTGGAGAGAAAACATTCGTTTTTCGGTAATTGACGTACAATTTCACTTAAAAATAAAGCACTTACTGATAAGAGGCAGAAGACAAAGACGAAAACACTTTCTTCTTTTTCTACTCTGCCCCTCAGATCTCTCCGCTTCCATTTAAGTGAGCTTTTAATTTTTCTTCCAGATAGAAATGTGCACTGATTATCAACAATTGCTGCTTTGCTGTTTTTTAAGTAGATGTTTAACTCACATATATCACAAGGTTCCCTAAAGAACACAAAAAGTGGACTCAAAATTAACTGTGACTTACTAAAATATCACAAAAAGTAGCAACTTTCTACCTTGTGCAATATTAAACCTCTAAAAAAAACAAAACAAATTATCAGTTATGTTGATGCAGCACATGTTTTACCATCATCAGCTTTTCAGAGTCATTTGTTGACTTTGGACTGACATGTTCTAAGCGGATTCTTACTAAAATACAAAAAAAAAAAAAATGTGATCAAAAGTGGGGTTTTTCCTATAACAATTCAACTATATTCTTTGATGATGTTTAAACATCAGTTGCAAATTCAAACGGCAAAGACAGTGACTGAATTTTAAATGACCTGGTTAGAATTCTAAGTCTATCAGTATGAGAGAAAGCAAAAAGACAAAGACAACAAAGTACAGAAATAAAAGGTGATTCATCAGTTCCAAATGTGAGTCAATTTGCTAGATTCTGTAACTACAGGGAGAATTTGACAGTGTGTCAGTGAGAAATGTTCTAACAAGGATGCATAATTTTGCTATTTATTGGCATTATCCCGTGACTGCAACCTAAATGACTATATGCTAGGTTATTTGCACCTATAGCAGCTTAGCAGCAACGGGAAATATGTTACACATAAACCATTCAAGCCTATTAAAAAAGTCACTGCTGAAAACAACAACAAAAAAACATACCTTACTTATTTACAATGTAAAAATAGACTGGTTTAAACACAAGACCACTCAAAAGGAAATGGTTTGGGTTAAAATAATCACTTTGTTAAGGTTAGGGTACCTTGGTCATCGTTCTTACTGTTGAAGTATTTGCAGGCCCCTAATTTCTCTTTTCAGGATCTACTTGATGAAATTTAAATGCTTTAATTTCCAAAAAACACCTCTCATACTGTACATTGCTGCATCACCTCTTTTCACCCTCTCGCTAACAGAATGGGGAATAAAACCACAGCAAGTCAGCTGGCCTTATCTGGACTTAGTGCAGGCAGCTGTTCATTCTCTGTTTGAGGGTATGCCAAGCTAGCCTCTAGGCAAAAATGTGCCCGTGTGTTACACAGTGACGTAGATAAGTGACAGATAACATTTGCTACAGTTTCACCACAGCTGACTTTGAAGTACATTTTCTCTCATCTGCTGGATGTGTGTTACTCAACATCAACTGTATATAAACCAGTGGAATGGTATTTTCCTTGAGTAACAATGTTATCGACGCATTGCTTTTTACCATTTAAAGAAACATTTTCCATTGCTGACAAACAATTTAAAACAGGAAACAAACTCTCCAGTGCTAAAGTTCAGTGTGTCACCAACCCATTCAGTGATTAGTGCTTTTGTTTCAGTGTGGACTGCAGTGTGTTTTACACAAGCTCTTTTCAACCCAAAGATGATAATTACTTTGAATAATAAACCTTTTTTCAAACTACATGGCTCCTAATGCATCAAAATAAAACCCAAACTAACGATAATGGACGGAGATCAGTGAATAAGATGAAAAATGCCTGGTTTGTAACAAAAAAATCCTCTAGACACTGTACCTCCAGAGGTTGTACCGTACATTAAATTCACCATTTCTTAAGTGGCCTTCTCCTCCTCCTACACAAGAGAACACACATTAGCCTACTCTTTCATCTGTAACAAATAAGCAGAGTTATGCAAGTGTTATTTAATGTCACTATAATAAGAGCTTCAGTTCCCCACTAGTTATGGGAAGTGAAGCTGTCAAGGTGGAGTTTCATCAGACACCACAAGACTTTTGCTGTTGGTCATTTTATGCAAAATATTAATGCTTATTCTTCTGTAAAACAGAGGCCAGTGCTTTGGTTTCAGGAATTACCACGAGGACCTCTGTAGGTCAAGTGTTATCTTTGCTATCATCTGAGCAGAGCAAGGTTATTTTATGATTTTTTTTTCCCGTTGCATCCACTTACATTGCTTTTAACCAAAATTTGCAGTCCTAAATGTTGCTGCTTACCTCCCTGATTTAATTTAGCACCCTTGTGAATATTGCAACAACATTGCCTTGGTCCACTGTTAGCAATTCCATATAAGGTTGTCCCGAGTACAGCAAACAGCAAAGTAATGGTAAACAGGAAAGAGTTCAGTTGGTCCATTAGGCAGAGAGATGACTCATTAATGACCTGAATCTACACAGAAAACTGTTTTGCAGTTATTACACAGAAGCAGCATATTTGTGTGGGGAGGGAAAAAAAGTCAAACCCATGGAAACTGATTATGCTAAAAAGACTCACCTTTGCTTTGATTTGTGTCATTTGTGTTCTGCGAAGCACTTTGTTATAGAGCAGCTTGTGAAAATGCTTTGTAAATGCCTTTATAAATGCCTTTATAAATGACTTTGCCTTTGACATTGCCTCTCATGCAATAAATTTCACTTTATGTCAATTTAAGCTACATCAGACTGGTACTGAGGTACTTAATTTTCCACTTTCATATTTCCACTAAAGTCAAGCTACCTAAATAAAAAACCATTTAGGTCAGTAAGTTTGGTTGTTCTAACTCAACCATATACCGAACATGAATTTCCGTTTCTCTTCAAAACTGTTCTACTCTGATCTTACACAGAAGACAACACAAATCCAGACAAGTAGGAAACAAGACAAACAATGGAAATGATGACATCACAGGATTAGGTGACATGACATTTTGGGTAACAAGGCACCATTATTGCTCAGATGCACGGTTACAGCTAGACTTCCTAGACACAGCAAGTAGTTTCGTGTTGCGTAAAATTGAAACACTGACCACAATGTTACAAAGGAATAGATTTTTGCCTCAGAAAATATGTGCACGTTGGTTTGACCACCAGTACTTTTCATTTGCTTCCCTGTCCGACTGTGTTTCTGCAGCACATAAAAACTTTTCCAATTCAGAAACACTTTGTGCCAGAGCTCAAGCGAATTAAAGTGTGCAAATAAACTATTATGTATGTCAGTTCCAGAATAACAACAATTATACGCAGCACAAAGGGCTGCTCAATGGTGAACCTTTGCTAACCTTTTCTAGCCACTGACATTCAATAATGGGACTATGTTGTCTCTTGTTCCTTTGGACAATCATCCATTGAAACAACTGCCATTCATGCAGTTTGCTCCACCCTCTGCGTGACCCTTTTTCATACTAGTAATTAGCTGCTGTTGAATTTCTACCAGATGCAAAGCAACCATGTACAATATTGACTATTCATGTGGATATCTATGGCAGTTTATTAGATTATCATTTGATACACCACTCTCAAGTCTGACATATAACTAGTGCATTGTGATTTGGTTGTATTTTTCTGAAAGAAATGAATTTTAAAATGTCAAACTGTTACTGGAATTAAAATTTAGCTTTGAATTAAGGTGAGAAAATGTGCATGCGTTCCTTTCTGTTTTGATGCAAGAAAATGGAAACGATTCCTCCAAACATCTGTGCACAATTGCAAAAAAATTACTTTTAATCATGTTTTTATAGCTCAATCATCCCCTCATCCTCCCATTCCACTTCTGAATAAACCCTCTTCTTCATCATCCTCTCATTCCCCGACCTTCTACTTATGTTGCACATGAGAAATGAGAGGGGGATGGGAGGTAAGATGAATGAAACAGGGAGTGGGGAATGAAAGGGAGGGGGGAACAAGAAGAGAGCAAGATTGGGGAAAATGCCCTTTGACTGGATTTAAAAGTCTGTGGCATTTCATTTTCAGAGAGAGGAGAGCTTCATCTCCTTCAGATCCTTTAAGGGCCAACCTAATTGATTAATGTTTCCATCTCATTGAGAAGAGGGGGGGTTGTGGTGGGGGACAGGGGGGCATTTGAAGCTTAACTGGAGCCTTTTACATTCCCAAGTCTTAAAACAGAACCACCACAAAGAGAGATGATGACAGAATGAAAGTCGGAGTGATGAAACAAAGTGTAAAATTCCAGTAGATGAGTAAAATGTTGAAGGTCAAAATTGTTTCAATCTGAACATAGAGGGATAAAAAAATAGTCGTGTCTTACCCCATACTATAAGCTCCCCTTGTAATGAAATAATGTACGTGTTTTTAGCGAGGTATTCAGTTTTCAAAGAGGCTGTTTAGGTTTCTGCACCTGTCATCCAGCCGGGCAGCAGCAGGCACTTTATATGATTGCAAAATCTAATGTAAGAAATCCACTGCCCTTTCATTGAAAGTGAAGACTGATAAAAAAATAAAAAAAACATGTCACTGACATCAAATCTAAAGTAAAGAAGGAAAATATACTTTTATATCTTGATAATTTAGTGCTTTGAACAGGTGATGCTTTCCCCAGTAGCAGTATTTATTTTTGACACATGATACATAAAGCCTTACAGTAATTTCCAGCCTTCCATGCCCACGACCCGAGGCCACGAGAACACAAAGCTGATCATGGCTGAACAGAAGTAATGGAAATTAATGTGAGGACAGACTCATAACATGATAGCTCTGTAGGCTCAGGTGTAAGCTGAGGTATGAATCTCAAAACTCTCTGAATGAAAATATACCATGATTACTTGCCCTTTGCATGTTTTTGACACCAACATGAAAATATTTATATATCGAAGACTCTACAGGCATTTCCAATCACACAACAAAACCAGTGGAGAGAAGCCAAAACAGTACTGACCTTTACCCAACATGGTATATTAAATATGAAAGGTCAGCTTCCACGGTTGGGGGAGGGTGGAAGTTAAGTCTAGCACATAGCAGACACAGACAAAATACTGTAATATCTATCAGGCAAATCCCCGAGCTGCCTTCAGAGGTCATTTGAATGTGAAGGGTGTTGAAGCAAGAGGAAAGCAAAGATACATAGTTCAGCAGTCCTTCCGCTGTTGTTGAACATGAGGCATGCTGCTCTGCAGTTGCATTTTTATAATCCTATTAATCATGCAAGCTTCTGTTACATCTGCTCGACTTCCTGAATCAAAAAAATTGCAATTTAATATAATTTGCGGTATTTTTTTTCCCTTAAACTAAATAATACAAGCTCCTCAATAACAACTGTACAATTGAATTCTGTTCAGTGTAATTAAGGCTCAGTTTTATAATTCAAATGTCCTTCTGAAAACGGAGTCAGCTATTTAGCTGCCAATCACTCTGCTCATCGCTGAATGCATGTAGTCACCACACAAAACAAAATTATTTCCCTTTATGCAAGCAGCTGCTTTTCACTCAGAATAAATTACTGTACAATAAGTTTGATGAGAGCCAGACATCTGTAGCTATGTTAACACATCATTTAATATTAACGTAAATTCTAGATCTTTAAATGTAAATCAACACATTGACTATAATCACATAGAATTTATATGTATTTCTTTCCCTCACAGAAAAGAATGCCTGTCAGCTTGGGAATGAGTTTTACTTGGGTATTATTTTTTTTTATATTAGATTGCTTTTAAATTACATTTGAACTTAAAAACATAGTAATTCATTTTATTGAGGTTTCGCATTAGTAAAAAACAACATTTCAAACCCACAAATCTAATCCAAATCCATTTTTCTTATTAAAGCATTTACATGTTTGAAAACAGAAAAATTGTTTTGAAAAATTAGATGCTCTTTTTGACATACTCCAAGTCCCTTCATTCGAATCACCAAGTGAGCGCTTTTGTTTTTGTTTTTTATTTTTATTTTTCTTTGATTATCCATCTACTTCATTCTGAGATTGGGCATGCCAAACAGTTTTCTTCTCTCACACAAATATTACCACTGAGAAAGTCATAATGTTATGAATTAATAACAGTGATAGCAGAAAACAGAAAAACTACCAAATGGTCTTCATTAAAGAATAACATCGTGTACTACGACTTTAAACATCCATAGCAAAAGCCTTTGCTCCAAATGAGATTAAAGCACTTCAGTTTCCCCTCAGAAACTCTTGAGCTGCGTCCCAATTTTTGAAGATCACATGTCAAACCTGCAGCTAATCCACAAATAACATGTTAGCATCAGTCCAAATGACCCTTAAATTCCAAGCATTTCTAAGTTACTTATTGCTGTTGCCTTGTCAAAGACTGGGGTAAGAGTCACAAAGCAAAGTTTACTGGAGAAGTTATGATGGTGCTATAAACAACCCTCAAATACTGGGCCATTGTAAATTGTAGCTTCTATGGTATAGCTCATCATGTCTACACTGTTCTTAAAAACCATGGTGTTTATGTTGGGTTTCCATTATTTACATTTTGTGGGAGGTTTTTCATTGGTGCTGGTCATGTAACAATGTGATAAAAATCTGAAACAAAAGACAGTGTAAATATAGCATATTAAAGTGAGGATAGTGAGGACTAGTTTGGTCTGAATTTGAGCAAAAGAAGTAAGTTAGTAAGTAAAATTATTTATGTAGCACTTTTCACAGACAAAAATCACAAAATGCTTCACAATACAAAGAATGAAAATACAACATATAACAATGTAAAACAATAAGAAAGCCGCATTCATCTTACATCTTTACAATAGGATGGTACTGGTTGACATACTGTTGTATGTGGACTAGATGCTGACGGACTGGAGCTGTGTGGTGATGGTTTCATAATTTCCATTATAACAATCAGAAGACTAGAGAAAGCAAAGGACTCCTGTGACTTCCTGCTTAACAGTATCTCTTGTCCTTGACATAAAGGACTTTCTTGAATATATCTCTTTTGTTTGTCTCATCTTTTTTTTATTATTTCATGAAAAGTGTTAAGGATGAACAGTGGTAGGCACAGATGGATTGATTAAAATGCCATCAGTACTGAAGCTTGCATGCAGCATATTTTGAGTTTCCAATATTCAGAATATTAAACCTAAGAAATATGATTTGAAATTGCAGCATTCACTGATGTTCGGAAGGGCTTGGTAACTTGCTTTCATAAACGGATTGGCCATCTGGAGAGCTTGGAGTTTTCCTGGTGGCTAGTCGACCTGTGGGTCAGGCAGCAAGCCAAGCAAGGCTGATACAAAAAGATTTTAAAACGTCCCAGACTGTAGCTTGATCTGACAGCTAGAGAGGGACAGGGGTGGGAGGCTGAAATATGAGGAAAAAAATTAAGACATAGAATGTGAAAAAATATTCAGTTAGAAGTGCAAGAAAACTATTTATCGCCATATAGAAGGAGGAACGAGAAATGCCATCAGTGCAACAAGTGTTACTGCTGTTAACATTAACTTCCTATATAGCATGCTGTTCACACTTCAGAGCCATCCTACAAACTGGCAAACATAACCAAAAAGCCATCTTATAGCATTTAAAATGAGTATTTTGTACATAAAGCTAAAGACATAAGCATAAGCTCTGCTAGCAGACCTTACTTAGAGTGCATAGTGTAAAGGGTTAAGTTGCTGCTTGTACAGAAATTTCAATGACTGCTTTAATTTAAAACATGGCAATTTACAGTTGCATTGTAATTTTATTTTATTGTACCTAGGGGTAGAGAAAACCAACAACAACATAAAAATTTACTTGTTGCTGGCACATTTATTTCCTCATATTGTTATGACGTATAAGGTGCTGGGATACAGTTTCCTAACATGCTTCTAACATATTTTGTATTTTGGTACCTACAACTTGATATGATGGGATAAGATGACGCACACCAATTTATGCACATTTCACATTTGAGGTCAATACATTTTAAGATTTTTTAAGGCATTGAGATGCAAACAGCAAAAAAATATCTACTGATAACACATTAAGTTTAAGTTGTTTTTTCCCCCAATTTATAACCCAGTACAATGAAAACTTGTTTTCATTGTACTGGGTTTGTAGGATTTTAATTCAAGTAATATTATATTTTTTTGTTGATGCAATTTTTTGCAACTTACAAACATTACATTTTGTACATTCTTACTGTTCTTCTGGACGTAGCGTGTACTGTGTATTTGGGACTGTATTTGGATAGCAGCAGTGGTTTTATAGCTACACTGACACATTTCAATAGCTCTTTTTACAAAATGGGTTGGCCACAGAAATTCCCATTATTGCATCTTCTGAATTATAACCAAGAGGTTGCTGTGAATGGTTTTTCCAGTTCAGTCGCTCATTTTTCAGAACTATGACCATGGCATTAACCTTGGTTAACCACACCTTCTAGTAATTATCCATTCGCATATTTTTTTCTTTACTTTGCTAAAAATAAACAACAAAATGAAAAATAGTCAGGGGCAAAACAGATATGTCACTACAGGCCACAAAAAGAATATCCGCCTTAAGTCGACAAGGAAAAGAATCTAATTTTTCACTGTTTCATTTTATCGAAGTAGACACAGCCTCACACTGATCTGAAACACCTACACGGGAGGCATTTACTCATTGCTTTCTCTCCCCCTTCTCTTTTCAAGTTCAATTATGTGGCCGTTTCTCACCAATATTATCACCAAACTAAATTCATCATTTAGGATTAAAGCTGAATCTGTGAGGAGTTGTGCTGCCATTTTGCTTCTATCCACAGTCAGGCTCTGACCACAAATGTACAGCTGTCAAAAACTTTCACCTATAATTAACAGTCAGTGCTGTCTGTAAAAGCAACTGAGAGATAGAAAGATTTCACCTCACAGACTGTGCTGGGGAGAGGTAAATCCCCCTTCCACCATACTTTTAGTTTCATGTATCTAAGTCAATTTCTTTTGGTTATGTAAAATCAAAACATAATTTCAACCACCGAAGCATTCGCAGGCAGCTTTAGTGAAGTACTGCAGTTTATTGAAGGTGGTGCTTTTTTGGAAGCATTTTTCAAATTAATATTTGACATTCTGCAGACATTTAATTGCTTCCTGTAGTTCTGTGAGTGACAAATGAAACAGCCATCAAGCTCTTAAGTCATCAAAGGACTTTTTATTCCTTTTGTGGTGACTTGGAAACATTAATTATGAACATCTGAAATAAAGAATGTCTTTATTTCTTTCTGCATCTTACTTGCGACAGGCAACATTTCTACCTGCAGTACATAAGCTTAAATGTGGAGACACCATCACTTTAGAAAAGCTAATCTCATGCAGCATAATCAAGTATACTTTCTCACAGATTCTCTGAGAGCAATTTCCATCTGCACAAAAGATGTATCTTGAATTTTAGATAAGTGAAAAGAGGAGAGGATCTACAGATTTATACCATCTTGTAAAGTTACATAAGCCACTCTAGGCTCATGACATACTTAAATAAGCAAGGTTATGTAACAGCTCTATAACTGCACTTTACCACTGAATAGCAAAGCAAATTAAGTAGGTGCACAGGAATTTACAAGTGAAGCAAAACATTGTACCAGATTCCTGCTTTTGTTCTCCGTGTGCATTAAGCTGTGTTTTCACATAAAAAAATAAAGGTACAGCTGTAAAGTATTTCCCCCACTGCTGATGACTCACAGGAAGTTAAAGGGAAAAGTGAAAAATAAGTCAAAGCTGCACAAACAGAGCATGCACATGCACAGGCACACGTGCACACAATGTTTCTGTTAAGTTTATGCGAGACGCAGACAGATTGGCTGTGTGTTGTACCCATCTATTAAAGGGGAAAGGGGTGTGGTTTTAAGAGCTGGAAGAAGTTATTTATCACTATGGTGTGTAACCGTGCCCACTTACAAATTCAGAATAGTGGCTGTTATGAGTAAAGCCTTTCACCGAGTCATTAATATTTGACAGAAAACATGGCTTTTTTGTCAGACGAACATTTTTACCATTTCTTTTCTCTGCACTGATGTGAACCTTGTGTCACGGTGCATTACAGGGTTTTGCTTTTATCTTGCTTGGCTATGTTACTGCATCAGCCACACACCTCGATGTATCCAGCTCCCTCCCTCTTAGATCATGAATTGATAGTTTTTCCTCCTGTTAAAGGCAAAAACCCCCGCCTCCTCTACCATTTACCAATACACCTTAATTATTCCAAACAACTGTTTAAGTACTGTCAGTTAATCATTGCAGCATGTGATAATTTGTATATCGCGCTTCAAATATGACGAACATGGCAGTTACATTGAAGACAGATGCAGCCGTGTGAATAACATTCCAAGGTCATGTTTTCTAATAGCTCATCTAATAACTCAATGACAACTCATTTCTGTTTGGATTAATACACTACATGCTATACACACTCCACTAACACACTAAACCTATGCGCTATAATATAAACTGTATTAGAGCACTTCGTTTTGTCAACAAGACAAACAAAACAAATTGCATTCACCTGTGTCAGATTTACAAAGATCAGAGGGTTTCTTCCCATTTTTAATGTCTGACATAGGTTCTAGCTTGACATAACAATAAAATAAACACGCATGCAATGGGTATTATTATGTGCAATAAAATGGAAGGTTTAGAAAAATTGAAACATACCTTTCCTGTAACTAACTGGGAAAATTGATTAGGCATATTTAAATGAAAAGAGGTGTAGAATCTATTCTGCATAAGATCACATAACTGTAATCCTATATTCTACAGTGTAAGCTGTGTCATAATATATAAATATAGATGCATCTTCATCACAGGTTTATTCCAAAAACTATGTATCTATACATTACCAAAGTACAATATCTATAATAGTATTATCATTTATAATGTGTACATGTTGTCTTGATGCATGCTCAGGCATACAAGCAAGGAAATCCTAGACTCGGTTTATCTGTATGGAACATTTTCAGTGGGAGAAACATTGTATCACTCATCACAAAGAGTTCTATAGTTTTTCCTACTGAAACTATCTGGATGTTTTCAGTTCGAGAAAAGTCTGGAGAGAAACTTCTACAACTTGCACTCCTGGTGAACTGTATGCAATGTTTCTCCCACTGAAAACATTATACACAAATAAACAGAATCAACTTTCTGGGATGTGATTTAAGATTCTTTACCTTACACTGAAAGAGACTGTAGGACTCTCTGACTGTAGCTGTTGTCTTTTATGTTATGCGTTTCCCTATATTTCACAGTTCCCAAAGAAGTGACCAGGAAATGATAGCCACAGTTATAGTTATGGCCACAAAGGCTGTATAAGGAAGAAGTCAGGGTGGTATGATTGTTGAGAAAACATTGTACTTTAATGCAGGAGAGTTAAAATGTCCAGATTCACTTACTGAAAAGATTCAAATGAAACAGACATCTTTTGCTCCTGGAAGAACTAATGCTATATTCATACCTTTTGCAAGATTTGAGATCTGTATCATTCAAAGTCTGATGTCATCAAGTCTTCGGATGAACCGAGGTATAAATTTTACATGAATAGATACAATTGTTTTTATTTATAAAACCACATAATTCACTTACCAGAGCACAAAAAAATATGATCTGATATGATGATAATGACAAAGGACTGGGAATTAAGGGACTTCTATTACAATTGTATCTGTTTACGTCCCATTCACTAAAAAGTTTATATTATAAGGAAAATACTTGAAATACAGATTTGGAAACTCAAATTGGAAGTCTCCATTAAAAGCTCATTGCAAACGAGCTTGTGCCACCAGTGAATACACAGGTTAGAATAGCACACTTTAACTGATGAATGTGAACATAAGTCCTGCAAAGTTAAACTGTTATTATAAAGATAAACCAGACATATGCTTTAAATACACAGAGGCTAAAGAAATGCTTCCTCACTGTGATTGGCTGCCTAGAAGACATGTAAGGACATTATTTCAAAAGAAATGTGGTTATTTCAATAGCCCTTAAACCAACTTCTGGTTGGTTTGCTTCCAGAAAATGGCAATTATAACAATAACTGTTGCAATGTTAGAACAGAATAGCATTTTATTGTTATTATTCATGTACGACAAAATTGCAGGTGCTCTGCACCAACTGTGCATGGAATAAAAATATAAATAGTAGGACGGCTGGAATAAATAACAGACAAGAGGAGTATATACAAAACAGGAAAAGGGCACATAATATAAAGGCACACATTAGAGGACACAGTGCTTGTTATAGTCTTGTTGTTGAAATAAGACAAAGATGTTTGTTGCAAGTGTGTAAACATTTAGTATTTTGTCTTTGTTGAAAGGAAAAACACAGATATGTTTAAAATGCCTTCAGCTTTAATTACATTAATATTTTAGCTGAGAGTACAGGTCTGTACCTACACATCCTATTTTAACACTTTTTACACCAGAGTATTGTTTTAAACTTTACAAGGGGCTCATGAATCAGTAATACTTCAAGATCTCCCAGAATGACATACAGTACATGTTCATTGTTGTGGCACAGTAGTGAACTGGACATTTGCAAGAATTACTGGACACACGAGGTACAAAGTACAATTAATAGATTTGTCCAAAATGTATCTGAACATAGTAAACATAGTGCTAAGTTGGAGCTCATTTACGGTAACTATGGAGATAAGTATAAACAAATCCTGTATGATTTCCTCTCAAACTTTTCTTTATTCTTTATTCTACTTAAACTAGTTGTCAAATAAGGAAACATTCTAAATGTATGTCAAATAAATAAATATAATAATAACATATTGAAGAATAAATATTTATTGCCACTGAGCTGCTAGCTGTCTAGAAAATGTTTTGGCAAACCTTGTTAAAAGTCATCTTTTAAACTGACAGAGCAACCAGCAGCAACCAGAAGCCCCTTTTTACCACATCTAAAGTGTTACTAATGGTTGTGGTATGATTCTCTGTACGCTCTATTTCAGCTCTGATACTTTTTCCACAAGTCCAGTGTTTTGTTTATGTATGTACCCGCTCACATTTGTGGCACAGTAGTTTATGACGAGGTGTGAGAGCATTTTTTACTTCGTTCATCTGGCATTTCAAATTGCACACCGAGAAGAAAGCTTCCTCGGATTTCACTGACATATCCAAACAAAGGAACTTAAATGTGTCAAATGGATCGCACAGGATAAGTAAGTAAAGTCAGTTGCATTTTAAATATGAAAGATTTTTTTCATTACGTATTGTTAAATAACACACTGTTTGTTAATCAGATAGCTAAGCTTGTATTACTATACAATAATGAATCTTTTCTCTCATCTATAAGACAAAAATATATACTGATTACAGCAAATTAAAGTCTAATGCTCATATCTAGTCAGCAACAGGCTCACTGTAACTATGCTTTCAGCCTTTTATTTCCATCTATAATGCGCACAGGTGCAGCTTAATTCAATTGGAAGATGTTGCTCTGGTTATACACAAATAATACACTTCCCTGTTACCAGCAAAGTCGTTGTCATGGAGATGATGAGGCTTATATAAGCTCAAATGTATTTTTGTTCAATACAAGTGTATTGTCTTTACTGTGCTCATTTCATTATGATTTGTTTATACCCACACATATAATGGCAAATTGATTCAACAGTCGCTGTCTTTTCCAGCCAGGCACAGCAACGCAAAGAGATACACTTAAAAATGAATGTTTTTTTCTCTTTTTTGTTGTTGTTGTTGTTGTTTTTCTGGATGGCTAGTAAGGCGTAAGGGATCTGCTCTCAGTCAAAGCCATTTTATACCATCTGCAAAAGTTGATAACTGGCATTTTGTATTTTCCCTCAGTATCACTTTTATCTGCATCACTGTCACAAGCAGAGCTACAGCTTTGATATTAAAATCACAGACGTCTGGTTTTGTGAAAAAACAATGAATGATTATAGTTCTTACCTTTCAGCCAACTATGCAACAGTGATGGAAAAAGATCGTCCAGTGGGAGGGGTGTCATTCACCTCACCTTTAACCTCGTGGCTGTGTCTAGATCCAGCACCTACCAGCTTTCAGCAGAGGATTAAACAGCTAATGACAGAGAAGTGCTGTGATTGACAAGTTAAGGTTTCCTTCCTCGTCAGAAGGGCCTTTGTGTCTGTCTCTTGCCCATTTCTTCCCAGAACTCACATTTCACATTCCACTGTGACTTGAACAATTTCTAAATTTCTTCATTGTGAAATAGCTACAAGTGAATCTGGAGCCACTCTATTCACACCTTAAAAAAAAACCTTTACATTGAATAATGAATAAGTCTTATTTAAAGTTCTCACACTGCTGTTTGTCTGCTTTGAACCAGGTTTTCTCACATTGCATGTCCACTGTTCATCAGTGCAGCAAACATCTACAGGCTGCTGCAGTCATCGTCTCAGATGAGGGAATTTTCAGCCTCAGTGAAACATGTGGGAGTACGTATTTACTGTATATTTATTTTAAGCCTTTGACGGTATTTGAATTGAAAGAAGGGCTGTTGGTGGTGGGTATCACCACTTGTAAAAACTAAAACAACTTCAAACAAAAGATTTTGAATAACCCTGTTTAGATATGATTTTGTCTGGAGAGCCCCTAGTACATTCAAAGCTAGCACTCCTGGTTCACTGGCATACATGTAGTGCTGTACGGACATTCTAAACATTTTGACAGCTAAGAAAAAACACAATGCAGGATGTGAAGGCAGGTCAAAAAATGAAGTGATCCTCCTACTAATGTTCCTGTCATATGTTCTAAAATGTATGGCGTGTAAGTTAGCGCTACATCAATAGAAACTGACAGAGAATAATAGCATGAAGAGCAAAGCTGGAAGGACTTGTCTGTCTGTCTCTCTCAGTCATCTGGACCAACCTGTCCACAATCACAGCCTCTTAGAAGATTTGCTACTGGTTGGGGAATTTGTAGCCGAGCGATGCGTCAGGGGTTGTCATATAAAATGTAAGTGCTTTCCCCCTGAGTAATTTAATCACAGACTTTTATGGAGGCATCAGGCAGCACATTGAAAGACAGAGTGAAAGATCTGTAATTGGCATTCTTTCATTCAAAGTAATATATGGAATATGTGGTATAATTACAGCACCGGTAATGGTCTGAGGATGACTGAAATGCTAACGCATAGCGATTGGTTTAATGTGTGTTCATCAGGGGGAATTTGCACCATATTGACTTGTGACTTTTCCTTGGTGGTATTTCATTTGGACTAGTCAGATATTATGGTGTGGCTTTCCTAAGCGCCCATCTACTCATCTCAGACTTTGGAACGGTGAAAAAGTTTGGCTTCTTAATAAGTGAAACTTAGCAGAAATCTGAGTGAAAAATAATGTGAAAAAATGAGTAAGATGTGTGGGTGATGTCTGAGATTAACTCGACCATCAGCATAAAGCTCCTGAATAATCTGAAAACCCACTTATGCGACCGTGCTATTTGAATAGATACTTTCATTTCACCATCTGCTTGACATGAAATTTGATGACACCTTTTTTTGTGGCAAAGTTTACGGCCAATATTTAAATTTGAGCATTTAAATGAACAAAGTACAAGGCAACTGATTAATGGCTAGTATATATTTTATTTATTTACTTATTGGTAGGGTAGTTTAGGCAAGCCTCATATTTAAAAATAAAATACATTTTATGTTTTCTCTGATAGCTTACATTAGACTTACATTTACAGTTATTGATATCTATACAAATATATTTTTTCATATTTATCTTTTCCGTTTTCTTCTTTTTAAAACTTCAAGCATAAGATTAAGCGCTTACCTATTTTTTTCTTAGTTAATTACAATAAACAAAATGTTACGGAACTTTATGTGTGTGGGATTACCTTCACCACACCACAGTAATGCCTTGTTTATGATAAACTGTAGATGAAACACTAACACATTTGTGGCGACACAAAAATAATTATTTACTGGAAACCAGGCGGTTCCTTGATGGCTTGGGAGTTAACACACTGCATGGTACATGTTTACGGTACTTTGGGCCTTTCCATTCACATCAGCCCTCTCATTTCTCTGTTTCTAAGCTAAACCAATCAGGTGGATCTGCTGCTCCACACAACCTCTGTACCGCACATGTGTGTGTTTGTGTGTGTGTGGGTGTGAGTGCGTGTGGCAATATAAAGCCAGTTAGCGATGGTTTATAGATATAACGGTTTATAGGTTTATAGAACGTTTCCATTAAAAAAAATTTATTTGTGTCATGTAACGTCATCTAAATGAGCTCCAGAACTGTCTTGCAAATATACAAGTAAGAGGAATGCATTTTGCCTCATAATTAGCAGTGTAATGTAACCTGAGGATGGTGTCACCCAAACATTCAGAAACATTAGGTGCAGTCACACTTTCCATCATCTCATTTATCAAGAAACAATACTGAAATAAGATCCAGGTTGCGGGAGAGAAAACGTGAATGAGACATGAGGGGAGAAAGGCACAGAGAGAGTGTTGGAAACAGAAGAGGACAATGTTCCACAATCCTCAGATAAACTCAATGTGACAAGATGGTTACTTTCTCCCTCTGCTGTGACAGTTAATTTTGGACTAGGAAAAATGTCAAAAATGTTTAGCTGCGCTTGAGCGGAGTTAATTACAGAGCCCAAGGCAACTCAAACTAGGGCTGCTAATGGCCCTGACTTACAGATAAAGCTCCATTAAACAAGACTGTTTTTTTAGCCACTGATCTAATTTACTTAAAATCAAACATTTTGGCAGCAGCAATTAGATTGTCACTGTTTAGGTTAGAATTTTTAAGCTGCCATTAATCTGATTAATGCTTCATCTTGTTTGTAATCATTAAAAAAACACAAAAACCCTTTATCCTCTGGAAGTAGAGCATTGTGTACAATGTTATGTGACAGATGCATGAGAAACGAAACTACGTACGTGCAAAGATATATTCAATGCTAGTTTGACATTCATGCTCTAAACTGTCACCACTTGACATTTAGACCCTCTGACCACCTATTAAACAGTCGCTCTCTTGTTTCTGCCTTTCTCTCTATCTCTTTGTTTCTTTCCTTCCTTTGAGGTCAGCGAACCACAGTGTTAGTGTTTTCAAGCCGCTCTTACATATCTTTGTGGTTGCATCACTTCCTTCTCACAGGTCCCTTCGGCACTGCTGCACTGACACGTGAAAGTCTATGAAACAGCAATCAAGACATCGGTAGCACAGAGGCCAGAGCCAAGTGAACCCAGTCCCAGAGATCGGGACCCAGAGATGGCCCGTGAAATGAGTTGGAGTTGGAAAACCACCGGAGGGATATGCCACGCTCTACTGCCAATTTCACTATCATAATCAGCCTCAGCTTATAGAGTGATATTATAAGCCTGGCTATTTTCGCTGACACTTTTGCTCCTTTTTTCTTTTTCTTTTTTTGGCGCAGATGATAAGGAAGATGATACGAATTATGCAGCGACTGAACTGTAGATTCTGCAATAAAGAAAAAATAAAGAATGAAGCTGTTGATTCGAACTCACAAATATCTGCTACGAGCTTGATGCCTGGGTAATGATTGATGGTGAAGAACTTCATTACATAAGCATATGTGTCTCAAGTAAAAGACTTGACAAAATAAGTTGTCATCAAACCAGCTGAGTCCTACTGAAGTTTTAAAGGGCGCCCATTAACCAAGGCCAAATTGAATCCAGATGTTGTCAAGAAGGTTATCGCTCTAAAATAAATGTTGTCTCAGCATGTTGATATGCTTCTTATACTCCTATAAAATATAAATATGCAACCACAACAAAGCCACTCCAGTTAATGAACCAACAGAAGTCTTGGTCTTCCTGTGGATCTTTTTAATAGATGTGGTTGCTTTGTTAAAACCTCCACGTTTTCTGTCTCACTGGCCATATGTCAAAAAGGGAATCGAAAGCTTCAAAGAAGGTGACAGGCTTTTAGATTTCTGCAACAGTCTCTTTTTTGTAAGTGGGGCTTATTATAAACCAAATCTGCACTTAAATGAATAAATCATAGCAGGTAAAGTACAGCTTATGATTTCTCACTTTGTTTCTATTGCTGTAGGATGAACTGTAGGATGAACTGATTTCTCAGAATTACCCGAAGCCATGCGGCTGACATATCAGAAAAACCCAAACATTATCATGCAGTCCCTTTTATCTCAGGATCTGATTTATGTACACCACTACAGTAGCTAGTCACATGACACGTGGACTAGTGGCCTGATTTTTTTAGTATACCCAAAAAGGAAATGGTGAACTTACGGAAATAATGAGATTCTTGAATCCACATCAGAATAAAGCACCCATTAACCTGAGGAGACAAAGTAAGTAGTAACTAATTAGATTTTGGTTGGTGCTAATTGTGTCTTATATTGGGCAGAACAGTGACTCATTAGTAACTTGTTCCCAAGTTATTTATCATGATTTATTATTTACTAGATATCTTTCCCCAACATTTGGTTTGTTAATTCTTTAATTCCTGAGGTTTTTACGTACTTTGTATGAATACTTTGTCTTTGTTCTAGATGCAAAAAGCAAATAGGCATACGCCATCAACAACTTTGATTTCATTCAACTGACCTTTCAAAATGTAGGTCACTATGTTTATACCCTGTTCAGAGACCACTATAAGCAATTCTGTGATGGTGTTATTTTTGTGACTGTTACTGAGTTTCTTAATATGTATTTAATTTTCATACGCAACATGTTTCAATACACATCTGGATGTATTTAAATGAATCTATACCTGTTTGTAGAATGTTTATTTTTATCAGTTGTACTTTTAATTGTATGCTTTGTTTATGGAAAAGTTTTGCTGTTTAAAGAAATTTCAGATTTTAGATAATATACTGCACCCTTTCTTCCCTCTTTATTAACCAATTTGGTACCATTGGAGGTACTGTGAAGAACCAGTTATACATTTATATGCTGGACTCTTTGCAACCTAAGTACCAACCCGAAGATTGTTTAGCCTGTAGAAGCATCTTTAGCTATGATAACTTTAAGTAATAATTTTTTGTATGACTTTACCTGTTCCATTTCATTGTGGAAGATTTTAGCCCATTCTGCTACACAGCGTTACTTTGGTTCTTTGAATTTTGCAATCATTCATTTATACAGAGCTTTCTAAAGGTCCCCCCACAGCATTTCAGTTTGGTTAGGGTCTGAACTTTGTTTCATTGCAACACCTTGATTCTTTTTTTTTTTTTTGCCATTCTGTTGTAGATCTGGTTGTTGTTGCACTAAACAATTTCAGCTAAACTTTAGCCGTCGGACAGATGGCCTGACATCTGACTATAGAATACTTTGGTATACAGAGAAGTTTATGGTCAACTCACTGCAATGTGGCTGCAAAATGAACCACAATCAACACCAGTCCACCTCTGTGTTGCTGTGAGGTGTTTTTTTTTATCTGATATGCTGGATTTGTTTTTTGTCAAACGGGGCACTGTGAATTATCTCCAAACATCTCAGCTCTGGTCTCTTCTGTCTAAAGGACATTGTTCCAGATGTGTTGTAGTTTGTTCAGATTTAGCGTTGCAGACCGCAATGCTGCCATGTTTATTTTTAAGTGAAGAGGTTTTCCCCTGGCAATCCTTACAAACAATCCATACCCATTTAGTCTTTTTTTCTAACTTCCTAACTTTGACCTTTAACATGCTAACTGAGGCCTGTGGAGTCTGAAATGTAGGCCTTAGATGTTTTGCAATTTCTTTGAGCATTGCATGGCCTGAACTTAGGGTGCATTTGATGGGATGTTCACTCCCAGGAAGACTGTGCTAATACACTCCTGAATACTCCTGACCAAAACATTTGCTTTTATAGAGGCGCTCACACTATACTGATGATCATTTAATCCTGTGTTTTCAATTAGCAGCATCTGGCTGCTACTTACTCTTTTAATTCCTGTGGAAGCAGTAAGTGTGTACTTAGTTTTTTACAAGAATTGCATAGAACCCTGTGAAAACTTTAGTTTTCACATCACTAAAATTCTCCCAGACACTTTTTTGAAGTGTTTTTTTTTCTACAGCTTCACTGTGAAGAACCACTTTCAGTTCCAGTTTGCACATTTGTTATGTATACAAAATGTCAGTCAGTTTGGCAGTGGTACTAGGTTCCAGATTTGATTTTGGAGTTTTGGTGTTAGGTTGACACATTTGGAAGTTGTATCTTTAGTAGCATTATTCCAAAATTTCTCTCACTATGACAGTATCTGCTGCACCATACACAGATCTTTTTTTTTTTCCCAACTTCAGTCATGTGCACTTCATTTATAAAAACTTTTAGGCTTTTACAAAGATGAAAAAATCCCGTAACATTTTACTGCAAATGATATTGTCACAGTACTTTATAATAAAAGTAAATCTCTAAAATCTTCTAAAGGTCAGTCAGTTCTGAAATTTCCTAACACAGAAAAGGGTTTTAAGTGAACAGCATTATGCATTTAGAAAGAATATCTACGCTAGATCACCACTTGTCTGTTATATTGAATACTACAGTAGGAGACCTTTGAAAAATCTGCGCATACATAAATAAGCTTCTGTGTTCTTTAATGCATCTGTGTGTTAAGAATGTCCTTTCGTAATATAAATCTTCAACATATTGCATAGATCTCTCAGCCACAGCCAGTGGTCTTCATTCACTTTCAAACACATCTGCCTTTGGTATGAATATGGCTGTCAGTCCCATGAAGACCATCACAATAGAACACACTCATTATTGTTGTATTGCATTGTGCTTCAGCATCAAGCGAATACCACCCTTGACTAATTTTCTGTTTGTATCAAGAAACAAAAGCTCTTCGAATCTCCCCATGGGCTCTGGAGTGGCTTTACTGCACATCAAACTATGCTAATTACCTTTTGCATGATTAATTGGACCAATTAGAATTAGTAGAGCAAGAAGATGATTCTTGGCAAGGTGCGAAACATTAATTAGTCATAAAAAACGTTTATTAGTGTTCAAATTTAATCTAGCAGAACACAATGGGATTAGGAGAAAAAGACAGTTAATAAGTAGCGTGTTCAATCACTCTTAGCTGCAGATGAAATAATGAATGTCACCGCTTACGCTGCGCTCGCTCAAACATGCACACACAGACAACCTCCGTCTCTTACCAAAGCTATTGTACTGTTGGAAAACACCCATCTTCATCCGTCATACAAAGTGGCAGTTGTAACACAAACATTCCCACTCTGATTGATGAGTCAAGACCATACAAGCGACTTATACACAGTAATCCTGTATAAGATTTATGGCCTGAAGATGATGCATTAGAAAAAAAAGAAAAAAGAAAAGAAATTTGCAATAAAAGAATCAACAACAGTACCAACAGTTGCAGCACCAGCAACTAATGGCGATTTAGCTGTGGCAGCATTTATAATGGTATATGGCATATGTAATAACAGCATTGCGTGACAGTACTTCACATGCTATGTAAACCATGGGAAATGACAGCTGCAGGGCAGTTGTTTATGCTGATGAGAAAACAAGCAGGTACGTTATGGGCAGTGAGGAGCGTGTGGGTGTTTCCTCACATTTTGCACACTGATGCAATAAAATAACACAGAGTGGCTTCACATCGAGCAACACCTTGGCCTGTAAGAAAATCTGCAGGCACGCATGTATAAATAGTTGTTCAGGGCTGATCATAGCACCATATCACTCTGTTGCAGATCAAGGTTTGCGACTATATTTTCGACGTAGCTCAAAAAGTGCTTTTTAATCTTGTGTATGTTTTTCTTTCTAACACCCCCCCCTCCCCAAATTCTTTCTCTCTCTCTGATTTAAGAGTTACAAGCTTGTTGCTTTGTTCCAGGGGAAACACCCCAATAAGCAAGCCCAATGAAAAACTGAGAGTTAGAGGCGAATTGTGAAACTTAGAAAAATCACACTTCAGTAAACACGGTATAACAGTTTCAGTATTGTGGATGTTTGGTGGCTTAAACCCAAATATATCAACAGGGTTTTTTTTGCCACTTTTCTACTATATGGCAGAGGAAATATTTTCCCACACTGACAGGTTTTGATGATATTTGGCTTGCAGATTTACAGTATGTAACGGAAAACCTGTGTGTGCAATGCTATATGTTTAAACATATTGCATCTGCAAAGGTTTTGCAATTTACAGTAAATCTATACCTTGAAGCTTCCCTTCCACAAGAGCGCAGAAAGAGCTGACATCTCCTAATTTTGAGTGTGAAGCAATTTGCCCCATCAAGCTCATTCAAAGATGAAATTTGTAATGCTGTTTAAAGTTCACTCAAATTTTCAGATAAAGTGAAAAACACAATTATTAGCATATCAGCACAGTTTCAGAGTAAGAGGGTGAGCATTCTTCAGACATCATGAAGCTGTCATGAAGGTGGCTTTCTGTTCATATTTTATTACGTTATACTGGACTTTTTATATCAGCACACATCCAGGCATTAATTACTATTCAAGGCAAAGATTATTGTGTGTTTTAATATGCATCTGTTCGTTTTTACTGCTGCTTAACATAATGAAGTTAATATTCTGTTCAATCATCATTAACGAGGGAGCGGCCTTATGTGTTTCCGTTGTTTATTTCCGTTGTAGTACTGTATGAGGTTGTTGCAGCTAATGCAAGCTGGAGCCCATCCCAGCTGACTTTGGCAGGGGAACACCCTGAACAGGTCAACTATCTGGTCTTGCCTTTCTTCAGTTAATGTTATAGAAGCATGAAATATGTTTAGTGCACGTACAGTTTATTCTCTGAATGGAAAAAAGCATATAGTACTCCTTACATTCCTGACTCATTTCTGCAAATTTATGGGGGTTTTTTTCTAAATCACTGCGTAAAAAAATAAACACTGGCATATGTGGACAACTATCTAATTGGGAGCCTTCAGCAAATTTTATCTAGATGATCAAATCATATTCAAACCAAGTATTGATTGTACAGAAATCTGATTTAAAATCTCCTCCTTTCTCTGTATTTTATGACTTATATGAAAGTCTTTTGAGCACAAGTGATGTAGAAGAGCAATAATGTCCAGCACTAATTTAATACCTTATTACCATAAGCCTGGTGCAATGCATGCATAATAAATTGTTGTATCTTTTACGCAGCTCAGGCATATGGTTGGGAGACCGGATTCTCTTCAAACTGCACCAAATTTGCATGATAGGATGTGAGAGTTGGATGGATTTGGGGATTATATGAAACACAGCTTCCATTTCCAGTTCATTGTACTAAGGAGAGGTATCACATTTACACAGATGGCAAAGAATTCAGAAATGCACAGCTTCTGTGAACCACAAAGTGTGCGCATGAGAAGAAAAAAACTTCAAACGCAGAATCTATGGATTTTTTTTTCTTGAACAGGAATATGTTCTCTATCATTTGTATTTTTTAATGCGCTGCAACTTTATGAAGCTCAATTGGATCTGATCAGTATTGTCAGCAGTCGTGACCAGAGATTACATTATATTGGAGGTTCTAGAGACCATTCTAGGACAATTGCAATGTTCATTATGATCAGGTCTTTCTAGGGGTTTGTCCAGACATAAAATTAAAACTAACTGGCAATACACTGACAGTTCTCATTCATATACTTGCACTACTGGCTAAGAAGAGACATCTTAGTTAAAAAAACAAACACAAAAACGTGTTGTTACTTTATGGCAAACATCTTAAGAAGGAACGCTTTTCATTGTGGTCTGCACATGTCAATTGCCAGCAAGCAGGAGAAGAAAAAAACAAAACACAATAAGTTCACACACACTTCACAAAGATTTTATCGCTGAACTTAAAGAGCATGATCTTTACTGTGCCCCAGATTTTAATTTCAAGTAAAAAAGACTCCCACAAATATGAAAGGCAACCACTCTCCCTCCTGCTGTCTTTCTGAATCTGGTTGTTCCTGACGCCCGATTTACGCTTTGACCACAAATACCAGTGGCCAGGTAATGCTGATTTGTAGTGACGTCAGGAACAGGGGAATAGCCGTGTTAATCAGCAGTCTTTTTTCCCGTGACACTAACTTGTCTCATTTTGCTCTAAAGGTCAGGCACACAGTAGTGGAACTAGCTGTGGTTCAATTTGGTATTTTGTTTTCCGGCAGTATTGTAATGCTTTTTTTCTCATGTCCGCTGGGCTGGAAATGGAGTGTCAGGGAAGATTGGGTTTTAATGTAACTATAGTGACTTAACTTAAGCTCATATAGCTCTAGATATAATTTGAAAATATTATTAGCAATCCAATAATTCCTGTCTTCCTTCTTCTTTGTTTCTAGAATAGAGGAGTTATTGCAGCCCACAGACAATGTCACATTAATTGGCACTTTAATAAAGGTCAGCCCAGTATAATAATGTAATGATAGCTTGAATCCAAAGTTCATTTCACATTTTGGACTGTTAGCCTTAAAATTTTATTTTACAGAGCAGGGTCAAAACAGCAAAAGTAATACCGTCACTTTAAGACATCTCTTTTAAAAATGTATTTGAATTATTTGACTCAGTTCAAGCACACATTTTATTCCATGTCCTGCACCTGAGTTTAGTCTTCAGATTTGGTAAAGTGCTGTCTTGTGATCTGGGATGATATACTGCTAATAAATTTGGCAAACGGATCAAAAATCCCAACAAAGACAAGATAAAGTTCAGAAATATATATACAGAACCGGAGCAACCGGTCATGCTTGTTAAACAGAGGTCGTTACTTAATGACATTAGTAAATTTGGATTATTCAAAGCTTTTTTTTTCTTTTTGGATTGGGGGGCGGTGAGGGGGGTGTTCACTTCAGTTTCCATATTGCTGTTTCATTTCAGTTCCCTTCTGCTTGCCACGTGCAACCGGGCAGTACACATCTCTCTTAAATTTACTGTCACTACTGCCCACACACATCTACCAAAATCACAGAATTCCAAATTTTGCATAAGCTTTGTACAAAAAATGGTGTAGAACCCCTGAAAACTAAAGAACTGTGGCTGTTTTTAAATCACATCAAGCAAATCTGAATATTAAAACCACATTTCTATATTCAAGGGTTGATTTTCTCTTCCTTCCTTTTACCACGGAGACTGAACATGCAAGTATTGTTGTGTGCACCAGCTGAGAGTGCCTCTTTCTCTATCTGTGTCACTTTGTTTCATGCTTTATAATTGTATACTGCAAGGTCAATCTAAAGCACAAAGCTCTCTAAAATTAGCTTGTTTGTGAGTCATCTTTGAAACCATCCCATAAAGGTTGCATGATTCTCAAAGGATGTAGCTGCAATCAAGGCCTGTTGGCTATGGTGGAGGACTTAAACCACAGAGACCCAAGTGCTGTCTTGTTCTTTCACATGCTTTCAGTCAAACCTCACCAGGTTGTGTTTTCAATGAAATGGTGATTTGTAGTGAAGGTTTGTTAGTCAGAGACCTAATATAACCATCATCCTTTGGTACTTTTTTATGTCTACTAAATCATACATAAACACAAATAAATATCCCTTTTAACAAAGCTAATGGCATAGCTCTTTGCATGGCATTATTATTGTATCACACGGCTGGTGGTCTTGACTAAAATATCTTCACAACTATTCAGTGGTTTGCTTTGACATTTATACGCATGCTTGGTCTTGCAGGCGATGACTTTTAATGCCTTTTGCTCTGACTTTTCGTCTTATGCCACAATGACATTTGTGGTTTTGAGTGTCATTACAGAGTAACAAGACCGTTAGACTGATTACCATGAAATTTCATGTGTATCCCTTAAAGTCAAATTGCAATCAAAATATGACGATTCCTTAATTATTAACATTTGGCAATTATTGGAGCAAAAATGTAAATTCTCCATTGTTTTGGTTAAAAGACATGCATAACTGGGCTGTGTTTCTGTACTAACATGACTACCACCCAAAACATCAGCATGCTAGCAATGCACATTGCACTGCACTTGTTAGCATTTAGCATGGAGTACTACACACTAACCACCATTGGTCTATATTTTTCTGATTTTTATGGTTGCTTATTTCTTTTGCCCGTATGTAGCTTACAGAAACATTACTAAGTTCAGCAAAGTGTACCACTATCGTGATATGATTCATATTTAAATCTGGTAAGCAATCTTGCTGGATTTGTATGGTGTTATCAAAATGGTTTCAAAATGACTCATAAAAGTCTCACCTGTTTTTTTTCCATCAACATTACAGTTGTGTGTAACGTCTACAGACTCATCACAAAGGTCTCTTTTTAAATTTTGCTATCAGAATGTTTTACATTAACACAGTGACCAATAACACAGCATAATTCAATATGGGTAAAAATGTATGTATTATGTTGTGCTTTTGATTTGTGTATTTCTGCTTTGCTTTGTTTTTATTGTAATTATGGACTGCAGCTTTCATTACTGGCCCATATCTACTTTCTCAACACTGATAAATCTCCTTTTGACAGAAAATACTGGAAACAAAAGAAAGAATGTCAACACTTTTCTAGCAACTTACGATGATACAGTATCAGACATGTATTCTCACGATACAAACACAAGCAACCTTGTTAATATGAAAAAGGCTCTGTTTGTGCAGCTTTATTCTTTGGTGCAAAACCGTGCTATTACTTTGTTTGCTTGTTTGTTTTTCATAATGTAGCACATGTTTCTTCAGATATTTTACAGTATTTACTCTCAATTGCTGCAGTTTTATCTGTGCACCTTGCCTTTGATTTTACTAAAAATGAACACCCTGACTGCATAAATGTAGTCGCTATGTATTATTCATTTCTGCCTCTTCCATTTGAACTTACAGTTGGCCAGAGTTGTAGGCTATACGCTGGATGAGAACGTGCTGCACTCATGCTGTTACTGCATGCTTTATGTTTTCATTTCCATGCTATTTGCGCTTTATGTTTTGTAGGCTTTATTTGACTTTGAAGCAAACAATTAAAACTTCACAACACAGATTAATTGGATTCCTTTGTATTAAAAAAAGCGAGCCGTAACATATACTAAACATAAAAAAGGATTAAAAAGGATCATTCTACTAAAAAGAGGCCACATCAGGTTAATCAAAAGCCCTACAGTACATGGCATGCATCTTCCCTGCTGCAGCTTGATTGGTAGGTATTCACTTGCCCTCATATATTTACAAAGTAACATTGTGAAATGCAGCTCAGTGGCCTCCAAGCCTGTCATGGAGGAAGTCATTTTTCTGCGGCACCATTGCCTTCAGATGTGGTCAAACTGCATGGTCTCCTGATGTAAAAAAAAAGAACAGACATTTTCAGAAAATGAAGTGTTTTGAGAGAAATGAGTGAGGGAGGGAGAGTCCCTTAATGGAGACAAGTAATGTAAACTCACAGAGAGAAAGCAGAGTGGGAGACAAGAACCAGTTTCACAAAGTTTGAAGTTTCCATCAGGAGGGACCACCAAATGCAGACTTGACAGACGATCAGTCAAAGAGCTTGTACATTTACAGCGCATGACAGTATTCGAAGGCTTTTTTTTTACTCACTCTATCACTCATATACCCGATATGTCTTCATTTGTTTTAACAGCAAGCTTCATGAACAATCTGATCCAGAGAATGCCAGGTATTTTTAAGTCCTAAAGAGCAGCCTCTTAACTAATAATGAGAGTGAGAAATGCAGTGCATTTAAGTGAAAACCTCAATTAATTATGTATGATTAGAAGACTCTTAAAAGCTTTGGGCAGAGAAAAGAAAGAAAGTACATAAACAGAACACGAAGTCCAGAATGGCTGGATGGATACCAGATGTGAAATTGTAAATGAACCTTAAGTATACAGGTGACTGCAGAATGATGAGAGATATTGCTTCTGCATGGCTGGACACTGAACTGTGCACAGGTTATGCTACCTCAGTACCAAGGTAGTAAGGACACAAAAACTGGACTGCAATTTTTGAGTCAGTGTTTGTGTTTTATATTTCGAGTTTACTATACAAGTTGTTTTTCCCTAAAATCAATATTTTATTTGAGCATTTCAAATTAATTACTTTGTGCATTTTTGTGACAAGTCTGAAATGATCCTTGTTCTGATAACGCAACTACATGTAAGACATGACATTATACATATTCTTCTGTTGATATGTAATCTATTAAAAGTGCATCAGTGTAACTGCACTGTTTTATGCTGTCTTGGAGGCTACATGCATGTCTTATCAGCGAATGGCTCACTGAGACGAGGTCATTTGGAAATATCATTTCATCTGAAAATACATTCAGACATGTAGGTCATACTATACACTCCAGATAACTTCTGCAAGCCTGTCTTGTTCCTCTTTCCTTCCTCTTAGTCTCTTTTTCATTTCCCCCTCTATTTCTCCCTGTCAGTAGCATCATGCATGTTTTCACCTCTAAAGTGATTGTACCTGATTTATATGACAGGCCTTTAACCCTGCGTGTTCTTGTCCATCAGCATCAGGCAGAAAAACACCCAAGGGCATGTGTGAGTAGGACCAAATCTGGTTCTCTGTCATTCAGTACCTGTAACCTCCAACTAGAATGAACTCCAACAAATCGCATTTATTCCTGCCCGGTTAGGAGATGTGAATCAATCACACAAGGTGGGAAGTGGTGCTGAAAGTATGTATCCAAAAATATATTTCTTTCTTGTGCCAATAATCTCTTTGAGCTACGTATTTTTGTCCGTATGCATTTTGGTTATGTAAATGAATAGTATACTAACTGACAGTGACTGTCAGCATTTGAATCCAACTCTTCACCAGAAATAAGGAGTGCAAAAATGGTTGGAAACTAATTTGCAGAATGTATTAGGTGAAAGAGATGAAAGAGAACACCTTCATGCAGGACGACATGAATTTCTAAAACATTGTAGTGAAACCAGAGACTAAAAGGAGCCCAGCAAAACGGAACATTGTCTCCACCTGCAGTACAATGATGGAAACAAAAGTCAATGGGTTGGTGGTGTAACAGCCCCACTTGCTGACCACTAATAGGAACAGACAGTATAGGCAGGGAAATTAACTGGGGAATGATTGCCTGCAGTTTTGCTGCATTTAATGGCCAAGATAATTATCGTCAGCAAATATTCATAACAGCTTAAGCACCGTATCTACCAAGAAAGTGGTTTATTAAGGTCTACAGGAGTTTATTAACAAAATAACTGCTAAGCATATCTCCATAAAATAATATTTAATGGCCTCATTATTAGCAAAAAAAAAGTCATCATTACAATATCCCATTGCTTTTACAATCTGAGTAAAATAAACAAATACTTATGTAAATGTTTGTTAGCTAAAGCTCTAGTGGTTATGGAATGTATCTTTTTTGTTTATCCATAGTTTTACCTCCAGTAAGGAAGCTGGTTTAGTTTGTGTGTGTGTCATTCTCTCTGTAACTATAAAGCCTTATAACTATGATTTTTCAGAAGTGTGGTGTGCATTGCCCACATACAGAACTCATAAGCTATATTAACTTTTGACCTCTGACCTTCCCTTCAAGGTTAATTGATTGATCTGAAAGTGATAAAACTATGTTTCTTACTGCTATTGACTGTATTGACAACATAGCTAATGATATTTGGGGATTCTAAATATCGCATTACTAATCACATTGCTTTCTGTGTATAGTTAGTTAGAAATATACTGTAGTAGCTTTTGCAATCAGAATTACGATCATGAGAATTGCGAGTGCATTCAGATCATAATTCTGTTTGCTAACGCTGCCAGACAAGACAAGATAAAAGAATAGCGAATTGTTTTTCAAAAGCTGAAAATTTTTGTATCCAGTTATTTACACATCAATACCACCTGCTCCTACATAATGTTTGTGTAATCAAAGTACACATATGTCATGCTACCCTTATCTGATTTTTACTGCACTATAGACTTCTTCGAGTACGTTTAAAAAGAACCAAAACATATTTTTTTAAATGAATATATACAAAATACAACACTTTTCTCTTACAGTTAAATACTGGCCAGAGAGTGAGCTGAGGTGAGGTTTGCACTCTTGAAGTGCTTATTAATAGTTTCAGTATTTTTGGTATTTAAAATATAAAGCTGCTTGTAGTAAGTATTAATAAATTCACTCGCAAGACGTTTGTATGCAAAGTATATGTTCTAATAGTGATAATAGTTTCTTTGGTTTAGATGAGGAGTAAATAGCGTGTATATGTGTGGAAAAAAATACATACATGTTTTTCTGTAGCCTCGGGAAACATTTTTCTTGCAACGATTTCAAAATAGAAGTCTTGTTGCTCCGTAGTCACGTGACTCCTCTGTTTACAGACATCCGGAGAAACATGGAGGACAGCACTGGCAGTAATCCCCAGTCTCCCGGATTCACAGAGAAACTGAAGTCTTGGCTCTCTTGGTCATGGACTTATGTGTGCTTCCTTTGGTTCGGGATGGTGCTGATAATGATATACGTCCTGTGGAGTCCGCTGAAACTGCAGGAAACTCTTACCTCAGGTGAATTAAGGCAGATGCTAGCTAGCTATTGTTAGCCTACGGGTGTATAGCTTTAGCGAAAGCTGTTGGTTTGACAGCTCGCTGTCTGAGTTATCGAGACACGAACAGTGGCGACTGTCTGGTTAAAAGTAAAGCTTCTATTTAGATATTAATTGGCAGCCACATTTTGCATTTTCTCCTACCGTAGATCACACTGAATGCAGTCGAAATTAAGTAGTTGATGATTTGTGTTACCAAGTTTGCTACTGTGAGCTAAATGTCACCTGGTAAAGACCATCGAAGTTGAATATTTTTAATGTTTTTATTAAAACTACTGTTGGGCGTAAGTGTCTCCTTTATTTTCTTCTTTCAGCTTCAGTGTTTTTAAACACACTGACACCCAAATTTTACGTGGCTCTCACTGGAACCTCCTCTCTTATCTCTGGACTCATCCTTGTGAGTTAATTTCTTTATCACCATAAATTACGTTTTAACCGTAACACATTTTAATACATTCAGTTGTAACGTATGTTTTGGTTTAGAGTGCATTATGCTATATGATGCAGATAGCAATAATTCTTTTTCAAATGTTCTTAAATACATACATATATATATATATATATATATATATATATATATATATATATATATATATATATATAATTTTTCATTCCTTCTTATGTTCAGAAGGAACCAAAAAATTAATCATAAACCCTTTAATTAATTAATTAATTTTTTTTTAGCTTTTTAAGTGTTTTAGCTCTTCATCACTCTCAATTTAAAGATTCATTTAGCACAAAATCAGTGACAAATACCAATACAAATGTTCAGGCTGTATAATGGCACATCACTAGTTTTCTGATCAGATCATATTAATAAAAGCATGTTAACCGTTTATGTTTTTATTACAGATATTTGAATGGTGGTATTTTCGTAAATATGGGACTTCGTTTATTGAACAAGTATCGGTGAGCCACCTGCGTCCTTTGCTGGGTGGAGTGGAAAGCAGTGCCACAACTGGTCTGTTCTCATCAGTTAATGGAGATGCAGAGCCTAGGCCCAGTGTTTCAGGTAAAAAACAATATATACATGATGCAGCCGATCATAGCATTATTATTCATATTTATGTAAACAGTAACAACAACCTCTGTTTGTAGAGTGCAAGGTCTGGCGAAATCCTTTGAATCTTTTTAGAGGAGCTGAATATAACAGGTATGTGTTTGTTTAAGATTTTATTCAGATAATTATGTGGTTCAAACACATTTAAATTTCATAAAGGTTAAGTGTGTAAAATCTCACCACTTGATGTCAGTAGATTGCATTCATCTTAATTGATAGAGCAGTGGTGGAGGAGGAGAAAAATATACAAATATTAAATGGACATTTATAGTTTGAAAGAGCTATTTGTGATTTTTAGATCAAAAGAATGTTATAAGATATACTGCATATGTGGCCAATCTTTAGCTAAATATATAAAACTCATCAGGAACAATGGCAATGTCCATGTTAGCCACTGTATTCAAGACAAGGAGGCAACATGGGGGCTTTCACAAACCAGTGCCTGCTGCTATGTATATGAACATTATTTTTTTTTCTGTTAAATAACCTTTTAAAATGAGTAATTCATAATATCAGAATTTTTCTAAAGATTTGTAATGATTTAAACCTACTTTTTGTCTTTAGTGCAGAAGTATCATTTTTTCATTTGATTCACTGAACCATAAAATGGAAGCTATTACTTTTACTCTGTGCACTACAGGTACACCTGGGTGACTGGGAAGGAACCCTTAACATATTATGATATGAACCTATCTGCTCAAGATCATCAGACCTTCTTCACAGGAGACACTCAGCAGTTAAGGCCAGAGGATGCTGGTGAGTTATACAAAGATGAGGAAAATTGCTCAAATCTATGCAATCAATGCATACATGCAATACATGCCAGAAATTCCTTTTTTTTATGATGTGAAGCACTACGGGTTTGTATACCAGTACCATAAACCCACATCTATATTGCAGTAAGCCTAGATGATCATCTTCTTACAGTGATGCAGAAGGCCTGGAGAGAGAGAAATCCTCAAGCCAGGATCAGAGCAGCTTATCAGGCCATAGAGATCAACCACCAGTGAGTTCTACTCGTACACAGTGAACCTTTCCATACATATTTCTAGACACCTTGCACCTCAAAATCCTCAGTGTTAGGCTTCATTAAAGTGAGACTGTATTACAGTTATATTGCCATCACATTAATGAGAAAAAGAAAGTGAAAGTGTTTTTTTTTTTTTTCTTTTTTGAGGTTGGTGCTGCAGTTTAGAATCTTAAATTTAGAGTACTTAGAGTTTAGAGTACAAGTAAATTCAGACAGCTTTATATGGTACTTGTAATAATTAAATAATCTTTGAAGAGTCTTTATTGTGCTGACTTTTGTTTAACTGCATTAATATATTTCTATTATAATGTGTATATACAGTATATTAGCCTCTTTAAGGGTGCTACCATTCTCAAGTTTTGTCTTTGTTATGACATCATCTCTTATTTTTTATTTGTGAGTAAATATAAATATTTTCTTGTGCACTTTAAAAAACAGCTTGGATTGCTATTTATAAATACATTAATTTCTTGTGTACATTTGTGTAGATGTGCTGCAGCCTATGTGCTTCTAGCAGAGGAAGAAGCAACAACTATCACAGAAGCCGAACGCCTTTTTAAAAAAGCTCTAAGTATTGGTAAGGATGGTTTTTAATGCAGTACAATAAAGTACTCTAGGGCATTGTAGTACAAAGAAAGCTCAGTAGATGAAGAGTAACTCAACACTGTATATTAATCCTGCTTGTGCTGCATGCCCTTACCCACGTTGTGCAGTTTAGTACTTCAGTATGGACCTCTCAATATACCACAGATAGATATGATACAGCAAAGTGTATTATTTTTTTACACTCCCTCTCATGATGGAAGAATTGCAACTCCAAGATAACAAGAGTGCTCTACATTGGACCACAAAATGTAGCATGATATTCATATACAATACAGTTTAGTTTGTTTTGTTTTTTAAAATCATAGTTATTTTGCTTTGCAGTGAAGTATTTTCTCTTTGCAATACAGCAGGAAAAGATATCAACCTACTAGTATATATTAAACGCAGATTGGCAATGTGTGCACGCAAGTTGGGGCGAATTAAAGAAGCAGTAAAAATGATGAGAGATGTGAGTATCACCTTTAAACATGTTTACTGCTTTATTGTTTTGTCACAGAAAGTATGTTACTAAGTCGACATGTTTACTGTACCGAAAACTGTAAACCTTAATATGTTTTATCTCTTTACAGTTAATGAAGGAGTTCCCATTGTTGGGAATGTTAAATATACACGAAAACCTCCTTGAGGCTCTTCTAGAGCTTCAGGCATATGCTGATGTGCAAGCAGTCCTTGCAAAATATGACGGTAAGACTAAACTCAACAAATATTTAAATACTTTTGAATATCAGCATACCATGATTTTGCACAAAGTAGGTCAGTCATTTGAGTTGCATGCCCAGTCACATAAACACAACTTCTGCTTCTACTTTAGACATCAGTTTGCCAAAATCAGCTACTATATGCTATACATCTGCGCTGCTGAAAGCACGGGCTGTCTCAGATAAGTAAGTTATCTTTTCTGTTAGCTTCAGTTGTTGTATGTGATTGCCCTAACTTTGTCACTAATGTGAGATGTGATTTCTTAGGTTTTCACCAGAGGCAGCATCCAGGCGGGGGCTAAGCACAGCAGAGATGAATGCTGTGGAGGCCATACACAGAGCTGTTGAGTTCAATCCCCACGTGCCAAAGGTCAGTCATTTATCTGACAACAAACATGTCTTCATCCTGATGAAAACATGCATTAGTGACCGGATGATCTTTAAACCAGGCTGTCAAACACAAAGCCCGGGGCCAGAATTGCCCCACCAAAGACTCCATTCCAACCCACTGGACGGCTTTGGAAAATGTGAAGGAGGGCATAGATTTTGCATTTTTAACTGTTTTTTTTTTTTTTTTGGGGGGGGGGGTCATTTTTTTACATTTCCGGCTTTTATTGGATAGTTTAGACAGGACAGGAATTTGGGTAGAAAGAGAGGGGGAAGACACGCAGCAAAGGGCCGCAGGTATGACTCAAACCTGGGCCGCTGCCGTGCGGCATGTGGTTGCCTGCTCACCCACTGAGATAAAGTGGTGCCCACTTTTCACTGTATTTTCATTGGTTTTACAGTTTTTCTACTGATAAAGATCACCACCCTAATTAGATAAACAATAACACCTAAAACAGAAAATTTCTTGTATGTTTTTTTTTTTTTCAACTCTCTTTCACTATCTGCTATGGAAATTTCTTTGGATCGGGTTGAGGGGGGTATGTTAATTATTGTAATTTTAGACATTTTTGGTGCTGATAGAGTTCTCTGTACTACAGCAACATTTCTTTATCATATATAAAAACTGAGATATACTGTTAAAATAATAATAAGCATCTTTACACTGAGAAAACGTTTGTTTTTAAATTTGAACCTCTTTTATCTCCACACAGACGGTCTTGTGTCATTGTAACACTGTCAGTTCACGTCCTTCATCCGTGTGCCACAAGTGGTTTGGTGGATTGTTTTTTTTTCTTCTTTTTTTTATTGGATGGATAGTTCTGTTTATCCATCACGTTTTACTGGACACAACATCATTTGGAATTGGAAGTATGAGTATGAAGTATGAGGTGATGAAAGTCAAAAGTCACTCTAACCTCACAAAAAATGTTTTTTGGTCACTCAAGAATGCGCTTTCTGTTACAAGATTTCACCATTGCCTTATGTAGGTGAAAATGATGAAAAACTGGCATTTTAGAGGCAAAAGGTCAAAGGACAGCCTCACTGTGACACCTTAATATTCTGAAAAAACTGCTTTTTCAGCTAATGAACTAAAGAGAAAATTCTGACCAGATTTCACAATTGAATGGATACTCAGTTTGTGATACTAGTGTTTGTTGCCCAGATATTAAATTAAATTAATTAATTAGAGTCTTGAGTTCACATATTACATGAGTCTGCACAGACATGGACGTAAACTGCAACTTTACCTGTAAGGGGAGGCATACAAACAAAAGGCAGAAATTTAGTTTGACGTTACTTTCAATTTCACTGCCTCTGTCTAGTCTAATCACACGATACTCACATGGCTGCCATTCGTAAAGGTCCCATTCAGGACAAACAGGAAAAGCAGACAGTAAAGTAAACAGTCAGTCAATCAAAAGCAAGTTATTTTGACCGTAATAGGTGGTGCAACTACAGCAGCTTTCATTCCATTAATTCTGTGCTGCTGGCTCACCAGGAGATGTCAGTAAAGGTTATTTTCTCACACCTAGTGTCATCTCTAGATCGTGGATTTTATCCACATTTAAAATTCTTCTACAGTATGCAATTCACTTTGATTGTTATTATATTGATATTTATATATCTTTATTATTGTTGTAGTTATTATACAATGTATACAAATGTGATCAGCATATTTCATTTTTTTAAGTCAGAACACTATTTTTGGTATCAAGTCTATATTGTTTTTACCAGTGTTTTAGTGCAAAGAATATTTTTTGATCAGTTGGTCATATTATCACAGCTCTGTCTACAGCTGGACCAGGAGAATATGGGACTCTAGCTGCATATCTCTTTTCACATCAGTTCCCACAGGTTTAGATGTCACACGTCCACATGCACACAGATTGATACACAACCAGATGCAGCAGAGTTTTGTCCCAGTTCAGCCTTTGTAGTGTGGTGTTATTTCATTTCACAGACTCCTATTCTGAGAGAGAGAAAGAGAAGCTGTGTGTTTGCATGCATGGAGGGGGAAACATCAGCCAGCACTTTGATCCAGCCTTTGATTTTAAAGTGAGGGCCCTCATCTTCAATATCTCTCCAACTGCTCCCTTCCCATTCTGCCCAGAGGCAGCCGTCCTCTTTCCTCTCATCACATACCCTCATCCTGTTTCTTATCCTCTCATGTTCCCTTATCCCCTCATCCCTTGTTTGAGCCAAACAGACAGTCTGAATGTCACACTGCCAACTTTGTCAAAATGACTTCTTTGAATTTAGGTGAATGGCTAAATGACATTATGAAATCTTAACACACCTTTCATGGAGGATTATTGGACAGCTCGTCTTTCAGCATTTGACTCTGGAATCTGGTGCATACCCAGTGCTCTCATAGCAGAGCACTGGGTATGGAAATGCAACAGTAGGGAGGGAGGGGGTGTGGCTTTGTGTTGTCTGGCATGTCTAAGAGATGAGTGCACCTGCGACTCCTTTGGCCTCTTTAAATGGGCGGCCTTGTTATCACCAAAAGCAGATTTGGTGCATGAGGCTTTTAAAAAAAAAAAGAACGTCTGAGTTTAGTTTCCTCAGCTGTAGGCCTACTGTTGCTTTGGCAAAGTTTCTAATACAAGAACTATACCAGCCAGATCACACCATCGTGTTTCCATCAGCTGATGAAAACTTCAGAACTGTTTCAAAGACAAAGTCTCAAAACAATCAACATCTGCCCATTTGAACTGAAAGTGATTTTGGGTTATCAGAGTCATTTCTCATTTTTTATAGTAATTGGTTTCAGTACAGATTTAATGTTTTTTTTATGATCTTTCCACATTACATCAAATTTTTTAGTCCTACCAAAGCGTCTATAAATTTCAGATAAACTTCAGACAACATTAAACGCACTAAAAAAAGAAGTAATAAACTAAAACATGTACGTGAGACCACAGAAGATGCATTATAGTTGGCTTGATAAGAGAAGGGGAGTATGTTTTTGTTACTGTAAAGACTCCAGAACAGATAGTATTGCACTCAACCGGTGCAAGCAGAGTAGAGGGGCTTTGGCTGTTGTGATCCAAAGTTTAGAGAAATCGTTGGGCAAAAGAATAAGTAACCAATTTCCAATTTGCAGGTTAAATCTACATAAGAAAAAAAAATCTAACAGCAACACCTGAAGCTAATTCATAGTTTACAGTCATGCTTGTGACTTTGTGAGGCTACAATTGATTAAGGGTGCTAGCCATAAATTCTTTTTTCCAGAGCACTGGAAAACAATTAATGGCAGTAGGTGAAGAATTAAGTAAGTATAGTATAACAACTTGTGCTTTGAGGACTTTCAATATATTTGTGTAGGTCTTGATATAGCATACTTTAGTATTTCTCACTGCAGCCAAAAGGTCATCCTCCTAGGTTGATAGATGAGATCACCACCATTGCAGTCCTTTGGATTTTCAAGCTACTTCTCAAAAACAAATGTAATAAACATTTAACTACTGGCACTCCTCGAAGAAGTCAAAGTCAGCAGAATATATTCTCTGTATGACGAGAAGATGTGCCAAACGTTATGATCATGCTTTCATTTCAGTCCAAACTCAGGTGGTTAACTGACTTTAGTCAGACTGTCGTTACCATCCATACAGTCAAACAATAAAAACAGTGCAGTAGCCTGTGGTACACACACAGATTTGGAATACTGAAGGAGCATTGTTGGGCCAAGCATTAAGTGGCGAGTGTGTTATCAAGCATGCCAAGCGATTATATATGAATATAATACTAGGCTACATCACATGAGTTCATTCAGACTGCTTAAAAGGCTATGCACACACAAAAATCTACATATACAGACACACACACACACACTTCATTTGCACAGCTGGTTCAGTGCTCTCGCTCAGCCCCTTCTCCTCACCAGCTTTTCATCCATCTAATTTCCTCCTCTTCTCTTTTGCTCCCTTCTATTTTCTTCTCCTCCTCATCTTCTTGTCCTCTTCTATTTATCCTCCACTCATTTCTACATCTGCCTGTCCATTCCAGTTATCCTCTCTAGCAGCCAGTGGTTAAGAAACTGACAGTTTCCCAGATGCTTGGATAACTGATCAAATGTCCCTGCTTGCTAAATCTGCTTTACATTTATTTTTACTACCATTTTTGCTAACATGCATTCAATCTGAAGCGCTCAAAGCGACCCAGGCCTATTTACTTTGCTAGTTTACCCCACTTTAAATGGCATTTTTTTATCTCACCCAATTCTCAATGACATTCTCTCCTCTAGATTGCCTGTCAAGGCTCAGAAAACCAGAGTGTTTTTTCTTAGTGTATCACTGAAATTGGCTATTTGGTTTGTAAATTGAGACGGAATAGGAGCATTTGAGTTTGTTCTGAATTAAGATGGACGAGGTTTCATCCAGATGACAAAAATGGGGTAGTTACAGGAATTGGACTGTGGCTTAAGTATCACCCACTTGGGGATAAATATAAGTTCCCTTACCTGTGGCACAAGATGAAGTAGCTAGTGTCAATGTTTGTTAAAATTATATATTTTACATTTTTTTAAAAAACTTTAAATTTTTCTTTGTGTTTTTCCATTGTTCATATGTTTGGCCAGAAATTATAAACAACTACAGGGTTGATGGCAATGTTGCCTCTGTACTTCATTGTGTGCTGCAAAGTGCCGCAGATTAGAATCAAAAGGAAGCTTATGAGTTATGCTCTGAGCTTATGACTGCCCAGGGATGAAAGGAGAACACATGAAATTCAATCCCTTCATCAAAGAGGCGACAGGGAGTGCAGAGGAAGGCTGCAGAGCAGGGAGGTGGGGGTGTGACTGAGGTGTCACCAGTTCTAATGCCATGGCATGCAAGGAAGGACAGCTGAGCAGCCAGCCACTCTAAATGGTTAGTCTTAAAACATAGAAACACCCAGACATATGTGTGCCATGTACTGTCCACTCATTATTAACAACAGAGATAAAAATGCATACGAAAATATTCAGGTTTTACTAAAAAATATGTATAGATACAGTGGTGCTTGAAAGTTTGTGAATCCTTTAGAATTGTCCTAATTTCTGGATGAATGTCGACCAAAATATCATCAGATTTTCTCGGAATACCTAAAAGTAGTTGCGGTTAACCCAGTTAAAAAATTAGACAGAAATATTTACTTGGTAATTTATGTATTCTCAAGGAACATGATCATTAAAAGTTTGTGAATCTTTACTATAGCAACATTACGAGGTACTGTGGGATGTTGGTGGTGTTTCTTACATGAACTGCTTGCTTTAGATCCTTCCAGCACGATTATTAGTCAGGATTTTGACTTAACTCTTCTAAAACCCCACCTTTGTTCTTCTTTACTGTTCTTTTGTAGAAGAACTTCTATGCTTATGCCATTGTATTGCTGCATGACCCACTTTTCCTTAAAAGTTCACCTTTAGGATTATTGATGCCACCTACATCTAAAGAAAATTGAATGCCTGTCCTCAATTAATACATTTTAAGTATAATATCCCTGTATATTTTATAGGGTTCTTAGTGTCTGATTTTTTATAAAATCGGCTGATGTTTTAAGCTCAAATATATTGAAATACAGGAAATAATAATAATCGAAAAAACAACCTCTGTTTTACTGAATGAACGACTTGGCTTGCTTGTTGATAAATGGTCTGAATTAAAGTTTGCTTCCATACTCACTAAGTTCTTTCTTCTATTTTATGCTATCCTTTGTTGTGTTGCATAAAATTAATGTGCATTATTATAGCAGTTAGGGAGGTTTTATAATCCACCACAATAAACCAGTGATAGGTTTCGTCTGTGGTGGTCGAGCTGGCTAGCTGCCTCTCCTCTGAGAGGGAATAGAGCATGGTGAAATGTTTGTGCTGAGAATAAAGGAAGGAAGAAGATGAAGACAGTCAAGTGCCTTGGCTGAACCGAGTAGAGCTGATGTAAGTAAGTCAGACAGGATAAGTGAGAAGGGCAAACAAGCACCTTCTGGTTGTCTCTTGGCTGCCGATTGCTGTTACAGAAAATGTCAGGATGGACGGAGAAAAACTGCAAGACAGTACAGATGATTACTTAAGTGTTGCTTTATGATGGTAACCTGCTTAATTGAGCCTTTACCCGTGAAGCTGAGAGGTATGAGAGATGAGAAGGACAGAGGTAACATAGGTGTAAATTTGCAAGCTTTTTTGTACAGCTATGTATAGGTGTCTAAAAATAATATGTGATGAGAAATGTAAGAATCTGCATGTCAACTGAGAAAGAGAGAAAATGATGTGCAGCTACAGGCAGTAGGAAAAATGGGTGACACAGGTAGCAGTTATAGGGCCTGGAACATAGCAAGCTGAAAATATGTAAAGACAAATTGGAGAAACACAATGATGAGCCTTGGTAGTAAGTGATTATGGGGATGGGGGTAGGGGACAGGGTCAGGGATGGTGAAGCTGCATGGTCTGACTGGCTAGATGGATGGATGGATGACTGAACCTGTGACCATGGAAGGGATTAGACAGGATTAGCTGTGGGGTAACCTTCCCAAAGTGTCAGTTTGAGATCCAAAGCACTGCAAAGCTGGCCGCTCGGGAATCCAGCCCAGGGGGCCCCAGCACTGCACTTGGATTTTGTTTAAAACAGACCCCTGCCACACTGGGCACCACAGAGATGAAATGCATAGATTGTCACATTCATCGGCGTCAGTAGGTATACATTAAGGACTTCTATGCTGACGGATATAGACCTTTAAAAACATTTATTGCCCCCCCCCCCCCCCCCCCCCAAAAAAATACAATATATTGATGTATGTACTCTAAAAGCTAGATTTCTTCTATTTCAGAGTGAGAGAGGAAGTTCTATAGGTTGTAACTCTGGGATTTGTCAGCTCAGTGAACCAACTGACTCACTGGGACAAACTTATGCAGTAGGCCAAGAGAATAGGAGCAAGTTGGGCATGTTACACATTCATGGAATGATATTACTGTACTGTAACAATAACACACATACACTGACTCATGTATATAGACAGAGTGAGAGCTTTGGAAAACTTTTCCCTTCCACCTTGAACAATTGCAAAATGAGGTTCTAGAGAAATACCTCACATGTACAGAATATGATTACATTCCACAGGGAGTTAGCCTGGGGGATTTGCACAATAGAGCAAAAAGTACTCATTGAGAAATGAGGAGAAAATATGAATGACAACATTGAAGCTGCATGAAGTTATTTGGGACCACAAGGAATCTTTTTTTAAACCCAAACACTCATCAGTACAGTTGAGTCAGCTGATCTCCAATAATTGATATGGGCATGTGAGTTTGTGGGCATTGGATAAGATTTTGGTTACTTTAATTTTCCTGGTTTCTGTTTCCAGTAGTTGTACTTTTGAGCAGACTTTGGTTGCATGTTGTTAACAGTCCATTTGTCCAAATGCAATCTCAGAACCATCAGCTTACATCTAAGATGCGTCATAAATCTGCTGTGTCTGCTGTCATAGACATATGTGCCAGCTGCATCGAAAGTCCCAGAATGTTGTCCAATGTCCACAGTGCCTTCCTCAGACAACACCCAGACTGTGATTCAGTAAACAGTTGTCTGCTGATTTGTCAAATTGTCATGCAATTTCAGGTCATTATCTTACCATCTATCAGAATAGAAATTGTTTTAACTGCTTTATTTTTCTTGCTCTTATTCAAAAATATACTGAAAGAAGTCGGTAACACTGAACAAATTCAGGATGTTTTTTTGCTCAGAATGGTCTTTTATGAGCGTGACTATGTGCAGTTAGTCCCCATAGAAGAAAAGAAGTGCCAGTCTTACATTGTGGATCAGAAATCTATGCAAATTTTTGTCATTTAAAGCTATTTGAAAAACACGTTTTCATTCGTTATGCCTGAGTAAATCCTAATGTAAAAAAAAAAAGGTGGAAATCTGAATCACTGACTAAACATAATGTGCAATGTGCTCGTTTGAGTTCATCCTGTTTGTGCACCTGATCACAGTATGACAGTAAATTAAAACTAAACAGTACAGCTGAGTGAAGGATGAGAAATGAAGATATAAAGCTACCAAAAAGACCAGATACTGAACAGAAGTCCTGTATTTTTTTCCACTTCCTATTTGTAGTACTTATTAGAGATGAAGAGCTTGATCCTGCCTCCAGAGCACATCTTGAAGAGGGGTGACAGTGAGGCAGTAGCATACGCTTTCTTCCATCTGCAGCACTGGAAGAGGGCAGAAGGAGCCTTAAACCTACTACACTGCACCTGGGAGGGCAGTATGTACCTTTCTTTTTATGGCCATTTTTTCAGATATAAATGTTTTAGGTTCTCATTTGCTTTCTTTCATGTTAGTAAGCTGTCACCCAGCCTAGCCTGTACTTTGAAAACACTATACTAGAAAAGCTACTTCTCTTTTTGGTTTTGAACCTACAGCCTTGCAGGTGTAAAGCTTTACTAGTCAGCTGCCCTGTCTTTTTTGTTTTTTTTTAATCATTGTGTCATAAGTCATGTATCCACAGTACACCCACAAATATGCATTACTATAAGTGGATGAGATCATCACAAGAAGAATATTATTGTTATATTTTATCCGGATGTCAGTATCTTGTATCCAACTTAAATGGTTTACCGAAAATTGCTCTGTATTTGTGTTTTAAATAGCTGCACTTAAGCATAGTTTGTGGTGTGTTATTCATCCAGATTTAATGTCCTGCTTTTCCCCTTCGACTGTCTTCTGCAGCTTTCCGAATAATTCCCTACCCACTGGAGAAGGGTCACCTCTTTTACCCGTACCCAGGATGCACAGAAACAGCAGATAGGGAACTACTGCCCTGTAAGTACATTAAATCTACTTAAAACCTCATCTCTTTAAAACACAAGTTCATCTGCCCTGCTTGTGATACTGTTTCTCTTTTTGTCTCGATTTTCTCCAGCTTTCCACGAGGTGTCTGTGTACCCAAAAAAAGAACTTCCCTTCTTCATCCTCTTCACAGCAGGCCTTTGCTCTTTCACTGCCATGCTGGCCATGCTCACACATCAGTTTCCTGAACTAATGGGTGTCTTTGCCAAAGCAGTAAGTGGTATTGCTTGACTTACCAGTTTCATCTCAAACACTTTCGGTTTGAATTTATAGATTTCTTATCACTGAAATCTCCATCAGCTTCATTTTTAATTTTATCATGAGTTTGACTCAGATTTCAGGGTTGTTGGCTGACCAGTTTTAGCTTTGACCATTGGGTCTCATTTTTAATGGGTGTTATTGGTAACCCGAACCTTTAAGTTCCTTTGGTAATTGCTGCCTTCTATCACTGTCAGTAACACTGGAGGCTCATGGGAGTCGAAGGCTTGTAAAGTCAGTGTTTACGATAACAAGTTACAGTCTAACTTTAGCTATCAGTGGGAAGAGCTGAAAAATACAAGTTTAAAGCCACAGCAAACATGCAGCCTTAAAGATTAGAACGTATGGATGCTTGCACTGCTTCATTTTGTGTTTGTGTATTTTGTATGTTGTGTTATGTGTTTTAGCCAGTTTGGCAAACTTCTTACTTTGGCTAATCTTTTGTTTATGGTCAGCCTGTTTATTAGGGCCTTTTTGTCTTGAAGCGTGTCTCTGAGAACATCTAGTTCTGTTCCTTTTGTTATGGGAAAGATTGGGTGCAGATTGGACTTTTACAGCCAGTCCGGCTAGTCTGGTTTGTGTAATGTTCAGATGTTCAGATAGAGTGCATAAAAACCAATGAGGGAGGAACACAGAGGTCCTCACTGCCTTCTGAGGAAAAACAGATTTCTATGAATCTGCTGCTCTTAAAAGCAGGAAAACTCGGCGGATTTTGGTGGTGGTGACAGTCCGCGTGTTTTTCTTACCTGTGGATCACCCACTTTTACTAATTGGATTTTAAGTGTATCAAACACACTTTTAGCAAGACCTCATATTGTAATATTTCAGAGGACATCTAACTATTATTATTAGCTAGCATTTAAATTGTATTCAAATGTCATATAACATTTTTACTAGATCTAAATTGCTTCATAACGTAATTCTTTGTGGCATAGATTCAACAAGGTGCCTGAAACATTTCTCAGAGATTGTGGTCCGTGATGAGATGATAAGATCTCACAGTTTTTGCATATTTGTTGGCTGCACATTCATGATCTGATTCTCAACTACATCCCAGAGGTGCTCTGCTGGACTGAGATCCGGTGACTGTGGAGGCTATTTTAGTACAGAGACCTCATTGTGATATTAAAGTTTGACGTGATTTGAGTTTTGTGAAATAGTGCATTAAGCTGCTGGAAGCAGCCATCGGAAGACAGAGATGGACGTGGTCAGTGTACATTTAGAAGCCCTGGTTCGAATCACCCTGAGCCATTTAATGCATATCTTCCCTCTGTTCTCTCTCCTCAGCTTTCCTGTCTTCTCACTACTGTCCTACAACAATAAAGGTTCAAAGCTGCCACCAAAAAATATACTTAAGACTGCAGAAATAATAACCTCTTTTATCTCTTTAATATAATAAAGTCTGATTGTAGCTTTTTATTATTGTTTGCCTTTTGTTGTTTTTGCTCAAATCATACTATCAAAGGTTATTAAGAATCTTTTATTTACTTTTTATGGGTAAGTCTGCAGCTTTTCCCAGCGGCAATAAATACTGTAGTTTATTTACTTTTTTCATTTTTTCACTTGAAGATGGTGAAGCTGTAAGAGTGACTGTTATTGATACTGCTGTCCGAAAGTGTCTCTCATAAATCATGGATAATATAAAGTTTATAGAGAGACTGCTTAAATGTAGTGATCCATCTGCGATCTTTCTACGAATGCAGTTTGTAAAATGATCAATCTTGGATGATGCTGCTTTCTTGAGGAAATGTACAAATATGTTCAGCCTTTGACTTCCTGACTGCACCAAACTGTAAACTGTGCTTTGCATTTGCAGCGCTGAATGACTTCAGCTTGATTTATAGGGAGAAAAAAAGCTAAGCAATCAACTGTACATCCCAGCATATAAAAGTCAGGCTTGTGGAGAATTCTTATATAATTTTCTTTTTCCGTGTATGTTAGGTTGCCATTTTAAAAGGGGTGAGCTAGAGGACAGTAGTTTGTATTTACTTTTATTTAAATCTGTGTACTTTTCTCACTGTGTGTAACAGCAGTATTTTGTAATCTTTTCTAAATGAGGCTTATTGTACCTCAAAGTATATATAAAAAAAACACATAATACATTTTTTAAAAAGTTTTGACGTCCATTGTTAAATGAACTTCAAAAAGATATGTTATGAAGTAGTAATATTAATTTGAAATGGAAGAAATTTCACAAACCACTGACCGGAAGTCAATTCTGCTTTTTCTTACTTTCAGTTCTTCAGCACACTCTTTGCACCCCTGGGTTTCTTCGCAGACAAGATGGAAAGCTTCATGCCATCCAGTTTTTGGCACCAGCTGACTCGGATCTGACCCCGTCTAACACAGACACAATGCATACACACACACACACACACACACACACACACACACACACACCAATACCACTCCAAACCCTTGAACAAAAAGTGTTTTCTCTCCTGTCTTCAGCATTACTGCCCACTTGCTGCATTGTTACTGATTATGTTGGCTGAAGTTGTATCAACACAGTAATACCACTTCTAAGATGCTCTCCCACACTCTTCCAATAGTCAGAGTTTTTCCAAGAACACATTTGGTGAATACCATTTGCAACAGTTTCATAGGGTCATTCACTTTTGTTAGCATGGGGAAATCCAGCATTTTTCAATAATCCAGAATGCCTCGGTGAGAGGAGCTCCTGAGTTAACTCAGATTACAAAAAAGAAAAATTTAAATTTGGTTTTGCCTGTGTATGGAAGAAAAAAATGTGTACATAAAGGATCTCCTGCCCATTTGCAAACACAACATATTCTTTTTCTTTGTGTATATCAAAAAGATGCCATTTCAGTGTGCTGTATCGACCCTCACATACATCTAGCAGGGCAGATTTAAACGTCTGAGGCCTCCTAAAACAGAGGCAGGATTTATAACCTCAGAGGGACTGCAGTGTATACAATGCCTGTGCAGTTCAACTATTGTCGCTAAGGCTGGACATCTCAGCACTACATCTCTGGGGTAACCACTGCATCATCAAAATGTAAATAGGATCATCAGCGGTCAGTTAGGCCTCCTTGGCATTACTTATGCACTACAGACTCTTTCAGCTGCTGCCTGACAAAAATCTTGAGGCAACAATTGCAGCAATCATACTTAAAATCACACAGCATATGCAATTTAACATCTCCAATAACAATAATTAAAATAATTCTAAATATGCTGTGTAAGGTCAACTTGGGGCAATAACCCTCACGATCTATCATAAGGCAAACATGTCAAGTTGGTCACTTCAACTGCCTGCTGATATGCATTTAGAGTGGGCAGAATTTCCTTTTCCTTACTTTACTAAAATTTTGATGACTGTCTGAATTGGTATAATTAAGCTAATGATTTCTTCTGTGAAAGGTTGTCTATTTTGTATTAAATTAAATATACTCTATTAGAGCTATACATTGAAAGATCTTATTGAAACATAACAACAGGAAACAAATGTACCTGTTTTTAATTCATAGAAAACTTATAAAGAGAATATAGAAAGTTTTAAATACCACAAATTTACTTAAATAATTTTCTTAAATCTCAGGTATCAGTTTTTTCTCAGATATCCTGACATCACGGTGACAGCTTTCCACCTTGCGTGAAAGAAAATGTTATAATAATTTTAAAAAGTGCCTTTTAGATCATTACATAGCTAAACTACTGTGTAGTGATTAAAAGCCTGTTTGGTATTTATTACACCTGCAGTATGATAGACTCAGTTTGGAAAAAATGCTTAAAGGGTCATTTTTATAGAAATGTTATATGGAATCAGTATAACAATGAAAAACAAGAGCAAAAAAAAGGGCATGCTGGTTATTATGCAAGGGAACACACAAACACATCATTCAGACTTACTCCAAACTCTGACTGCTTAGACTGTATTCTGTGTTTTACCTTGATCTTAAGTATTTGTCTATTTAAATTTGTGACACACAAAGGATCTTTAGTGTGCAGCTGAAATTTAACAGTATGCTGAAGACAGGAGGATCTGTGAACAACTGTAACTACGCGTGGATGAGTTTGAAAGCAAAACAAAATAAATTAGTCTTTCATTGACCTTTCTGTGCTTTTGTCATATTTCTGATTTGAGTTTGTTGCAAAAGGCCCCAGATTTACCCTGTTAAAGGCAAAGTCGGTGTTTCCTATAAGCAAGCTTTATTTTTTGATGATTTGTTGAAAATGGCTTACAGAGGCACAGCCAATGGCTTAGCTGATAAAATGAGATATATAAATGCGGTCCTTTGCACAGCTGATGTCATTTTCCTCCATCTTTTTAAATCTCTAGTGTCTTATTGAAAGACACTTACTCTGGCATCCAGCTACTGCTATATATAGCCAAGAGCCATTTTGCGCAGCATTATGATTATACTACTCTGCCACCATCAGCAGATGCTTTAATGTGGCATGTTCCCACTGAACCTTTGATGCCATAATCATACTCCATACACTCGCGCTTAAGTGGTGTGCAGCAGTAATGAATAAGTCTGTTGAGGACTGTTGACTGGACCTCAAGTGTTTGCTCAGAGTGCCAGAGCGTGGTTTCATGCTGCATGTCGAAACTTGAATTGCTCACGGACCTTTGTGGCAGAGCCATTCAAGGTCAAGATGACAGGAAAAATATGTAAGAAAGAAAAAAGGAAAATGCATTTGTGTTTCACTGAATAATCTGAATTTCATTTCTGTTATGATGAGTTGAAACATTTACATTTATGACCACAGTCGGTACGGTTAGTACAAAATGAAAAACTTGAATGATGAGGGGTAAATCCATGTGGAAAACTGTTTAATGCATACATTAATGGCTGTGATGCATGACCTTAGTGCATACCTTAAACAGTTGACCCACTAAAGAGTTTTTAATACCCCACTATCAATCTAGTAAGGTCACCGGCATGATAAATGAACAATCTCTTGTGGAGTGGGATCTGTGCCAAGTCCAAGCATGTCCCTGAAGGCTGCATACAGTATGTGTTGGACTGAAGACTCTTGAAAATCTGCTTCTGGGAGTGAAAGAACATACTGCTCACAACGGTTTATGTGTTTTGTCTGTCCATGGGTCTGTTTCACTGTGTTCACATCGACCCTTTCCAAAAAAGCACCAAGTGAAATGTGGTTTTGTAACTTATAAATTCTGACATTATGAGGTGTTTTGCATATTTCATCATGACCACCCAGTGCGTTTATATAAGCAACATGGCACAGCGCTAACAGTTATATTGGTCCAATATTCTAACGTGTCCATTGCATTTGACATAACCTGTCACTCACGTGTGATAGGCTATAACTGATTACAGTATATACTCCATCTGTCACACTTCACACTGGTTTGCTCTGCTGAAAACAACTGCGATCTACATTTTTATTACATGATTTGACTGTTAGCTAAATCTATCTGCTCTTATGTTGCCACAGTAACTGATATTTATCAGTTTCATCAACTGGCCTTAGTCCTGGCGTTCCATATCAGAATTCAATTAAAACTGGAAGGGATGTTTCCTGAGGACTTCTTCAGCCAAGGTAAGTGCACTGCTGTGTTTCCTAACATATGTATCTTTCAAACTTTCACTTGGACGAATAGCATGTAATCCCGTTCCTTCTTTACCCTTTGGGTTATGTCTCTTTGATTGGCAAAATAAGTAACCACTGACTGTTTTCATGTGTATTGCTATGGTTATTTGCTTAAGAGTAGTGCAGCTTTTTTGCTGTTTGCTACTTTTTGGTTGCTGGTGATGCTGAAATTGACATGGCAATGCATACTGAAGTCTAAAGATAACACTTAAATCAGACTAGCTTAATGTTATTTGCTTTACAAGAGTAAACTTGTCTTATTACAAACCTGGTTTTGTCACACATATTGAATGTGAATGTCCTCACCCTAAATCTTTAAAATCTGAAATGTTTGGTTTTTTGCTTGTTACTATAGATTTGGTGGTGAAGTAGATACTTGAAATAAGGCTAAGTGTTTTAAAGAGTCTGTTCCTTGGCCTTTACATGCATACATTTTGATTTATATCTAAATTTTACTCCCTTTACCAGTAACAAATCTGTAAGATATCACTTGGCAAGTAATAAACTATAGCAGCTACATTCGAGTCCAATTTCATGTCCCCATAATACCCTTAATTACTCCTGATGGGGTCATAAGGGTGATCTTCTTTTCCAAGAACAACAGTGAAACTGTTGGGACATTTCATTTAAAAAATAATTTTTATTTCCAAAACGCTCTACAGTACAACGGTTTCAGCATGCATGCGTATCAGCATGTTTCTCGTATTACTATAGGCAAGTCACAGATGTAGATGTGATCGGAGTGCAACGACTTAGACTGGAGTACTTGTCAAGCAAGGCTAAAATAAACATGTTTGGTTTAAAAGTGGCGTAGCAATAAATTGTTCTTGAGTCATTACAGTTTGTGAGTACGGATTATGGAATTTCTTTCTTCTGCTTCCCATGAATGTGAAACATCCATGTGGACCACACTGTCCCCTGAGACCATTTTAGCTCTGAAATGTTGTTAAACCATTTGATATCACTGCGATGGCAGTGAATGCCTGCAATGCCACTCCTTTTATTTTTACAGACTTCAACTGGGTGACCCACACTGGAGGACAAAGTAGCACAGATACTATGACTAATTTGAAGATCAACAATATATTAATAGAAATTTCTTTGTTTATACAGCTTAATAGTTGGTGGATCAAGAAATTACTTTGAAAAAAACCCTAAATAAATTGTTATATTTTAATTTAAAGATATTTTGTGATTCTTTTTATCACACTATCTAAGACTACCATCAGTCTTGTTATGCTAATAAAAAACTATTTGTCTAACACTGAACAATGAACTTAAAAAAAAAAACACAAAAAAACTGGTCATTTGCATTGTTTTTAATCCCCTCCATGCCAAAGCTAAGGTAACGATAACTGTAATAGGAGACCAGGGGAATACCTAAAACCCAAATATATACATGTGGGTTGTAGACCCTTAGGCTTAATTGAGAAAATTATTATTACTTTTTTTCTGCCTGGAATTAAAAAAAAGAAAAAGAAAAACATCTGGAAGTTGACATCTTTTAATAGTAGACCGAACAGAACCAAATGAACTCATAATTATGACACCGGCGCTCCATAAATCCAAATCAGTGAAACTCCTGTGGTTACAGATGTAGGATTGAATATAGCATGTTAAAACTTATAAAGAACTTGGGAATTAAAAGTATGAACAGAACAGCACAGGTCCAGGCCTGAGCCCACAATGTGAAACAGTTTTCCTCTTATCTTTCAAAAACAGCTAAATTACTCTTCATTTACATTCAAAACTGGCTTTTTTCTTTTTTTTCTTGCTTGCAATTAACTTTTGACTTGGTGTCATTTGCTGTTGTCCAAAGCACTTTATTTTGGCTGTGCCTCTCATTACGTGGACTTGAAACAATTTGTTGACTCTTAGCATTTCACAGCTTGTTGTCAGATTCATTTAGATCTATAAACTCCTCTGAGGGTTGTGTCTCCAGTGGCTTAACACTATGTCTGGCTGCATTGCCAGATGTTAGAAAGCCAAATGCAAGGTCTGTAGCTACTTCAGTGCTCTTTTTGCAATGGCTTGGCTTTGTTTCATGAAATAATTCACTTCTTACAAACCGGCCAGAGCCAGTGAGTGTGTCCACAAAGAACTGAAAGCACAGTTGCATAAGATTGCATTATAAATGTGTTCTGTCACAATATGATGGCTGAAGAAATATGCTGTTTTGGCCTTTGTAATAGGGATAAGGCAAATGGTAAACAAAAGCTCTATTTAAGATAAATCAGTCTGGAAACTAATATTGAGTTTTGAAAATATTTGCAGCTCCAGTGACATATCAGGAAGGCGGGTTTAAAAGTATGTATTAACTATAATGCAGTTGGATGACACTGCAATTTACCATTTTGGAGGGTCACTACGTCCAAAATAAAGAAGCTTTGTATTTTTCTTTTTATTGTGCACTTGTCTGCATTAGCATGGCCTATGGAATTTGTTTAAAGTTCACAGTAATAATGGAAGCAAAAACAAAGAACCGGAGGTAGAAATTAGAATTTTTTTCCATGAAGCTGAATGATTTGTTAGATCTGTTACAGTCAAATATTAGCATACTGTACAAGTATCTTTCAAACAACAGACCAAAATTTGTGAGGCTATTTTGTTGTGTTGGTGTGTCCTTTTTCTTTCAACACACCTAAATCTACCACAACCCTTGTACACAAAGTGAGCTGTCACTGTAAATAGTAAGTCTTTGCTTGCTCTTCTGTTTGTGGCTCCTTTGACCTTACAATGTGATTACCTGGCTTTAATTAAGAAAGACCTCTTGGAAAGCACTATATTGCTTTAGTGCACAAATTAGCAGCAGTGGTTTCGGGTGCACGGTGGGATCAAAAAAGTTTTGGAAAAGCAAAAACCACAGGCTAACACCAGTCTCCAAGTAATCATGTGCAGAGGTCTGCTGTAACATCTGGAGCTATCACAGGACAATCCCCTTACCACTCACCTTACCCATTAGATTTAGTTCCATGCAACTTGGATCTTTTTTCACAAAATTAAGTTAAACATTTAAAGGTCACTGTTTTGCCACTGTGGAGTGAGAGTGCACTACCAGAGAGCGTTCTAATAGAATGGGAATCCGTCCAGAGGTGTACAAGACAACCTTGAAGGAGAGATCGGCAGACAAAGTACTACTGTTAACTGTGATTATCTCTTTCATCTCTTATGTGCACACAGTTTTTACATATTATAAAACAAGAAGCAGGCAGTAGCTCATATATCTGCCTCAACCAAGGCTACATTTACAACAGAATATAATATTAAGCCATTTTGCATCAAAGATTCAAAGTCTGATTCAAAAACGCTCAACACATTATTTTTTAAAACACTTTTTAAAGCAGCACATGATCAGTAACTGGTTCTAATTTCCAGTTTACCATCACCTAACAAATGTTTGTGAAGTATAAAAGCATCAAAAGCCAGAGGTATTATAGTTAAAAGATCCCAACTAGAATGGAGTCATTAGTGCACAGGCTAATGAGTCAGGTGCACGTTTGATTTGTCCGCTCTCCTTCCTAGGTTACGTCCAGCCAGTCGGGTCGCTTGTGGGGCTTGCAGGTGTGAACGTCCACTACGTTTTCACAGTCTTTGCACTCCACAGCGCAGCACCACTTGAACTTGCACTCACACTTAGTGACACGTTTGACTCGCATGGTGTCGTAGCCACGCCCACAGCACATGACTTCACAGCCATCTATGCCTCTTGAGGACTTGTTGCACACTCTGCCTGCTGTGCCCAAGGAGCCTATAATGAGAATAAAGGACCAGAGATGTTGTTTTGGCATACAAAGAATATTGGTACTGCAACTGACAGGAAAAAGGTTAGTTTATTATTAGAAGACAGCCATCTGTGCATGCCCTGCCAAATTATTAAAATAAATAGTTATCACTAAGAGAAATAAAGGTTAGGATGAAAGAAATCAAATGTATGTAATACGCATGATACTTTTGTTTATATATATTAAACAGCTAATATAAAATTTAACTTAACACAAGCAGTGGATTTCATGACAGTTCTGTAGTGTGTTAAAGTTTCAGGAACTCTTTTTTTGTTTTAGAAAAAAAACCAAATGATTTTGTCATTTGATGTTGGACTGATAATATGCAGCAGATTTAACAATTAGATTTAAGGGAACAGAAATACCTGCTGCTGACAGAAATGATGCTGATCAACGTGAAACAAAGATGTGTCCTGTAGAGCTACAGAGAGGGATGATAACTCTGTGTGCTTTCATCATTATATCACTGATAAGTACAGCTCCTTGATTAGAAGTTGCTTCTTATTTTAAAGTAGGCATAATATAGAACTTTAATTGTGCACATCCAGTAACTATACTGGGTTTCCTGTCTATGCATTCCCTTGGGGAACTGAATGATTTATACCACATTCTAGTCTGACTGACTGCTCAAATGTCTTTCCACCATAAGCTACATTCACCTTTTCGCATGTATTCATAGACCACTTTTTTCAATGTACCTAAGTGCTTTATCTCCTGTGCATTCACACCTAAAGCCCATTTAGAATCCCAATTTAACCTAAGAGGCATTTTTCAGTGCTCAGAAGGAAGCTGGAGTAGACACAGATCCACTGCACTGTGCCATCCAACTCAGCTTAATAGCATTTTGAAAAATTTCCATGATTACGTGGATGCCCAGGAGTGAAAGCTGGCAGAAGTGATTATTGGCAATGTTCATGTTGATGCTGAAAACTGAAACTGTTTTGCCAAAGCAAAATATCACTTTCCCTCACTCTTCAGCAGGCTATAAGCTTCCCAACAGAATAGTCTCAGACCTAAATGCAATTGTGTTCATGTACTCAGGTGTTAAATCCAAGCTTAAGATCAGGTGCCATGTCCATTAACAAAGCATCCCAGAAGTAGAGAGAACAAAGGATAAGAGGAGATCTTCCCCTCAGGCTCTAGGGAGTGGAGCTTAATGCTGACCAAAGGAAAGATTTGAAAAATAAGCCTGTATGTATCCTTAGGCTGTGAATTCCTATACAATGAAGATTAGTGGTGAGGAGGGTCATGGGCTACTTTTTAAGATCACCTTTTAACAAGGAAAGGCAGCTTTTCCTTTGAGCGAACACACCTTCATTGCATCTCAGTTGTCAAAGTGCAGCCAAGCTAACCACAGGTAGGAGTGACAGAATCTGTTAAGTTAGAACCAACGTGTCCCCTGCACATGCCATCGTCCCTAACATATTAACAGTGAGTTAGCAAAGTTCTTCACGCTCTACTGAAGGAGCTGGACTTTAGGAAAGAGATGAGCCTAACAAGGCAAAGCAAACATTAGGTATTAAAGGAGATGTTAAAGGTCAAATCACTGAACTTTAAGCTGTGAAGGAATGCAAGCCTGCAGTCAATGAGTCTCTGATTCTCATAGATTTTGTTAAGCAGTCGGTCCTATTTGCCCCGTCCCATAACAACATACTCATGATTTTAAATTAAAATAATAATAACAGTATTTTACACAAAAATGATTACACTGTTTAAGCACAACTTCAAAAGAACTTCACTGAATCTCAGAATGTAAGTTGCTGATGTTTTCCACAAACACAACATATCAATATGCTACTTCTCAGAAGTTAGGGTGACACTATAAAAGGACCCTCTTTAAGGCAATTTCTTTATTGTAATAATAAATGATTGTCATAATAATATTACTCTTGTGTGACAGTGGCACTTTACTAAAGTTTGACATGTTAAAATGGAATTAGCAAGTTAGCACAAGCAAGTTATTTAAGAATTATCAGCATTGGCCAGTAATAATAATAAAAAACCCTTCTTTTAAACTTCACTAGTCTTATTAGTAACACATATCACCTGTCTAAATGTTGTTTTCCCAAAGACAGTGGCCTCCTTCAGCAGGACAGTGTTTCCCACTACACCACAAAAGCTGCTGGTGTTGGAAAAAAGCTCAAGGTGTTGACCAGGCCTCCAGACACCACAGTCTAATCGAACATTTGTTGAATATGCTGGGAAGAGTAGATCCACGGAAACCTGCCACCTGCTGCAATAGCAGGACCCAAATGATCTGCTGCCAATATGCTGGTGCCAAATACCAATGAACACCCTCAGAGATCTCTTGTCCATCCCTCAACTAGTCAAAGCTGTTCTGACTGAGGACTGTGGATGTACACAATATAAAGCAAGTGGTTTTATTTTTGTAGCTTATTTGTGTGTCTCACCTGCTGCACGGTCCATGAGACAGTAATCTGGAGAGTTCTCAACAAAGACTAACTCATTCTTGGTGCTTCCCTTAAAGTCCTTGTCAGCCACAATAAATCCTGTCCCATCTTGGTTCATGGTTACCTCGACGGCTGTGTTGTACTTCTTGCGAAGATAGTCTCCAGTTCGCCTGAAGTCAGACATAGCCAGCCAACAGGTTCTGAGAGAACAGGAACCACTGACCCCGTGACACTTGCACTCCAGCTTCATAAAGCGCTTCACTGCCTAGAGCAGAGATCAAAGGTGACACAGTGTCAAGCCAACAATGTTGTACAAGAGAAGATGTAGGTGTAATAAGCTAGCATAACGGTTAGCTAAATATTCTTAATGTAACAGATTTTACGTCATTATCCTTCAGAGACGTCTTTACTGAAAAAGCCAGGTCAATAACTTGAACAGTGCAGAATTTAATGCTATGGGACCCTCATATGCAGTTATCATATTAATATGCATTATGCTGGATCATCAATAGATGCTGGGATAATGCTGAATATTCTCAATAAACAGATTCTTAGTCTTAAGAGATTTAGTTCCTAGTCAAGTAGTCAAGTAAGTCAACTAGCCTAGTAGTTGAAGACATCTTTAGGCAAAAAAGAATTTCTAATGATTTTAAGAGTCGATGTTTATCATGACCAACTTTAAGCTTGGAGAGACCAATCTATGATTCACAGAAGACGGATGAGTTGAAGGGCCATGCGTATCTCTCAGGTTTTGTGACACATCTTTTTTTGGTTTTTATTTCTACTTTTTTTATTTCATTGGGTCTTTGTTAAGTTATTTCTTGTGTGCAGACACAAAACGGGTTCATCGCTTGAGTTGGGTGCCTTTTTATGTTTGAATAAATTTGTAGGTCAATGTTACGTTTAACAAAAACAACAATAAAAGCATCCCCTGAAAATGTTCAGGTGCAAGGACTGATGAAGAACCTTCAGAAAGCCTGGAGAGGTATTTGCTTCTCTTACTTTTTTGTTTTCATTGTTACTTCCTAAATATATCTAAATTTACAATTCCACTAAGAGATAAAGCTTAAACATTAATATCAAAAACATTTCCACTGACCATCCGACCGCATCGGTTGTTGTGCAGATTCATCAGGGCTCGAGCATCTTTCACCATCCTCTCACGGGCGTCTACGAAAGCTTTGGCAAATTTTATGCCGTAGTTGATGTTGTCGCTGCATCCGCCCCAGTCAAAATTGCCTTTGTCGTCACTGTCTTGCCCTCGTTTTTGACTGTCACAGGTGCAGATCTTCATTTCTCCCTGACTGCAGGCCCTGGTAATGGCGTAGACCACTCCTGCTGAAGAGATGGCGTACACAAATGCTGCTTCTCTGCTGCCTGGGTAGACGGGGAAGGGAGTGTTGCAATTGCAATCATTTAAAAAAGTAACTTATGACTGTTGGTAAAGAGAGACCTAATATTGCCTATATCTGACATGTGACATTATTCAAAAGTTGTCATAGCACTTGTTTTTCTCAGCTGTTCTTCTAGTGCCCAGAGTCATGTGTTATTGGTGAGTAAAGCAGTCATCTCTCTGCAAATTCTAGACAGTAGGCATACCAAGATCAGTCCATCTATGGTGGATGGTCCAGACAGTGGTAGCAGCATGTCAGCTATAACATTAGACCAGCCGACTCTCCTTTCACCTATTAATTTGCACAGATGGCAGCTTTCTAAGTCATTTAGCAGTGTTTTCATTTTAGATGAGAGGAGATTTTGGAGGTTATTTGGTCTGGCTGTCCCACCCTCCTCCTGTTCTCATTCCTGCTCACGCAATGAAGCAGAACACAGGCGATATGTCAGGGAGTAAAGCTTTGTCTGGCTGCCAGAAACATCTACCCAAATATTTACATCTCCTATTACTGTTTATACATCACCAGTGTGGATCTCTCAATCTGCTACTTGTTTTCAGAGAACATCCACTTTCCCAATGTTCCTTCATTCCTGAGAAGGTAAAAAACCCACAACAATTTCTCTTTCTGTTTGCATTCCGGGGTAAAGTTGATTTAATAAGACACCTATTAATTCCCTGCTTATCTGATAACAGAGGAGACATTTATGAGGATGATTAACTTGAGTGTCACTGATATAAACAACCACTGTCACGCACAAAGAACCACACAGATAGAAGCCCTAGCCATGTATGTTCAGACTCACTTCGGAGCGTCACCCTGCCAAAAACAGTGTGGTCCCGGTCCAGCGTGCTGCAGTTCCAGCGGTGGTGTCTGAACTGATGTTGGCACTCTTTGATCCACTCTTTGGCTCCCTCGCTGATGGACTGCATCAGGTCCGGGTGCCGCTGGCAGAGCTGCCGCTGTTTGTTCACAAGACCAGGAATGTTGTCGCATATCACCCGCGCACCCAGAGCTCCGATGTACCTGCGCACAGATCCATCGAACACAGTGTTGGTAAATTCAAGGACAATTCCACTGAAAGCGCAGTAGTGCACCTGCAGCTGTCACTAGACTGTGTGCCAGGACTTCTTTTCCCAGTGAGTTTACTTTCAAATTTGCCTTCCGGTTTTCATCAAGAAAAAAACAGAAAAAATTGTGTAGCTAGCTGAGCTAGCTGATTTGCAAGAGGTTAAGGTCCAATCTGATTTTCAAGAAATATACAAATAGTGGAAATAGTACAAACAACAGAGATGTATGTTTGCTGCATTTAGGGTAATGGAGTGAAGCCCACCCTACAATGGCCTTTGGTGTGCCACCTGTTTTAAATGCCAACACATGTAAGCTGTCAGCGTGAAATCTGGTCTGACTACATCTTCAAACAATTCACATTTCTGATCAAATGTATAAAAAATTGGGAACTCTGAGTGAAGAAGATTCCAGTGTTTACCAGATATAGAGGGTCCCCCCAAAAAATCTTTGGGGTTATATTATGGGTAACCAACATTTAAGAGCTCATTAAATTCTATGGACTCAAAGGGGCCTGCTACTGACCACTGCTGCTTGGGGTTTTTCATGTTAAAAAAAGCCCTTTAACTATCAGACATCTGTACTCAGTGCTCCTTCTTTGTAATCACAGGGTTCTCAAGTGCAGCCTGCAGTCTAGGAGCAACCCCTGAGCAACATTTAATTCAGTTGCCATTCAGTGAGGTACAGCAGTATGGTAGAAAATATTCATTATATATTTAAAAAAAATGTTTTAATATTCCCAAATGTGGCTAGTGCAAAAATAGGAAAGGCTCTCCCACTAATGGAGAATTTTAAACTAGCAAAAGAAATAGATAAAAAGAAAACAATTACCAGCATAAATTTAACAAACTGACAAATTTAAAAGATTAAACAGCCAGGTGCTCCTAATCACATGCATTGGATTCATTGATCATCAGCAGGTGTAGACTGAAGCATTCAGGTTTGTGTTAACACAATGCCATGTGCAATACTCAAAGAAATTACAGATAAATAAATAATAATAAAGCAAGTAAATTATGGCTTGTTTGGAAAAGTTGCCAGGAGAAAGCCTCTTCTCTAAAAAGAAAAGGCAGCATGTCTTAGTTTTGCAAAGTTGTATCTAAGCAAACCACGAGACTGGCCCAGGACAAAAGCAGTTCTTTGGTTTGTTTTATGGAACATTAAACATCAAGTAAGCTATAGCAAAGCTGTTAAGTGGATTTTATTGCCTTTAGACAAAGAGAGGACAAACTGTTTTTCATTTTCCGTCTTCTGTGCCAGTTAACGTTACTAGTTTACTTTTCTCCCAGTGTAAAATGTTTGTCGATTAATCTAAATTATTGATAGTGTTCCTAATTTTCTTCACATTCATCCCCATTGTCTTCTTAAGACTCAGATATTCAGGATGTTGAAGAGATTATTACATTCCTCACGTTCAGTGAAATGAATTTGCTTCCTGCTTTCTTCAAATAATCCCCAACTTTGTAACAACTCTTAAGAAGGTTGATCACATGCTGATTGCATTGTGACTCTGGGGGCCCTCTTATCAACAGGACATGGCAGTCATCTACAGTACAAATGAGCACTTGGGCTCCCCCCTCTCAGTCCATCTATAAGCCTACACACTCTATTCTCCATCCGGATATCATTATAGTCCCTAATCGCAGCCACATTTGTGTTGCCTGGCCACTGAGACAGAAACAGATATAGCAGGTAGTTTCCACTCCTGTTATGGCTGTCCCAGTCCCATTCTAGATGCAACTATCTGCCTGAGCAGTATAGCAGAACAGAAGCACTGCTTGTGTTTATTGTGTGTTGTACAAACCAGCTGTGCCAAAGGACCCCTGACTCTCCAAGAGGACACACACAGAGGAAGAGAGAAGTGCAGCAAGGCGCACAGTGCTTATATAAATTATTACAATGGTTAAAAATAGGCCTAAACAATTCAAAGGAAGATTTAAAAAAGCATGAATCAATTAAGTTTTTCTTTGGAATTTCTCAACGATTTATTCACAGTTTACTCTGAATTTGCCTAAAAGGGAAACTCAAGAGCAAATTGGATGACATATGCTTTCAGCTCTCTTGGGAAATTACCAGACATAGCATTATTTACAATGGGTGCGTTTTAGCTTTAAATAAATTCATAAATTAGATCTTAACTGTTATGAAGTGTAGGGTAAGATCTTAAAATGGGGGGTGTCCCTTGGCTAGTTAAATGTAAAGTCATTTAATAGGTTTTCTGTTAAGTGTCACCTGAAATATGAGAACAACAATTTCAGGTGAGAGAGACTGGGGGTGGGGGGTCTCCAGCATGTTTTAGGTCTTGAAAACCTCAAGAGAAATCATCAAGGGGCATTTATTCATGCACCAACGCCTGCACCTGCCGTGTACTCTGGGCAAAATAGATGGATAGGGGAGACGCCCCCTTCCCCCCATACACACACACACCAACATCATTAATCTTCATGAACTTTGGATACACAGCCTGCTCTTTTCATTTATGGATGTGGATGTTCATGTGATGTCGGTGGATGTTCATGTGAGCAAAGAAGATCTTTTACTAGAAAATCTGAGAAGTAAGCAGGTGTACATTACATATAAACAGACGGATTTCTCATCTTTAAATCTGTAACAGCTCCAAGGACAAGGATACATAGGGTTAAACAATAAAATCCACTGCAAGATGACTTTTTCAACTGCAAACTTAATTAATTAAAACTAATCGTTATCTATATTTTCTGGGTGAAATTTTGCCCTTGTTGTCGTTGTTGTAAGTCGTACTTTATAATAGATTGGTATGTGACACCAACCAATCGGACGAAACATCAAATTCCTCTCAGTGGTGAAACTTACCACCACGATGAATCCACTATCGGTGTGAACATGAGCAAGAGCAAAATAAAGATGAAGTATATTTTAGAGATGGGTTTGGAGTGATGCTGGTTTCTTGCCCCATTTCTGATCCTCATTGCTTTCTCCGACAAGCCCGGAGATGTCATCATGTTTCTTCTTTTCATGTATTGGCTGTGCAATAAGGCGTGAAAGTCCTTGACGCCTGCGCGTCCTCCATCATCTGGTGGAAATAAAAGTTAGGAAAGAGGAAAAGTTCTTTTGAGATCCCTCAGTTATTCGCTGTCATAATGCAGTCTTGATTTTCTAGCATTACATCCATAAGCTTTGGACATTGCACTTAAGTGAGCGGGATGAGTCCTTCGTTTCAGACAATCTTGCGTATATTCACGTTTTCTCCTCAGCTGTTGCGCTCCGAATCTGTCTTCACTAAATCTGTGAGAAGTTGCAAACTATAAAATCCAATGCCGATGATCAGTTTCGTAACTGATAAAAGCCGCTCGAATCAGTTCCTCACATAGGAGAAGTGTCTGCGTGGATGGGACAGGCGCTGCTCACCTTTCATCCCACTTGCCAATAATGAAGATGCGCACCGAAACGCTGCGCTTTCCGCTTCAGTGCGTCAGCTGTCTGCGCCTCCCCTCCCTCCCTTCTCACCACACCAATGCCCTTTGTCAAAAAATTACAGACACCGGTATGCAGATCTGCAGACAGAAGGAAAGGAGGTTCTGCCTGACTTCTCCCGGCAAATCAATTAATCCACTCTTTAATTTACACCTGCATCGCTGTTCGTTAATTTAATTAAAAGGTCGGTAAGAAGGTTGTCTCTGTTTTCTCTTTCTGTCATATGAGAGAAAGTTTAGTTTGGAAAAATAAGCTCTCAGTAATGATGCAAGCGTGTAAGCGTTTACACATTATCAAAAATACATAATCCTTCCCAGGGCTCATTGCATCTGCTCCTCTAATGTAACTGGTCTCATTTTTTTTTCTTTTTTTTTCTTTTTTCTTTTTTAAGATTTCAGGTTGTGTGGTCCCTGGCAAAGGAACACATATTAAGACAGATTTACAATTACTGACATGCAGAAGTTTCAGTCCAAAATGAAACTTGTCATTAAGTGGCCAGTTTGTTTATTACGTTCAGCAAAGCTTTTTGCAAATCTGGCTTTACAGTAAATATAACCTTTAACAGCATCTATGGAACAGAGGAGAGAGTTCCCCAAAAGAAACAAATCCAATAGATGCATGCAAAGGTATGCACTCATAAGGTAAAAGGCAAAGGATGATTACACAATACTGATCCGGTCCAGATTTTGCTCTTGTTCTTCTGTTTTGTTTGTTTACTGTACGTTGCATGAAGTGTTTGTTGCACAAAACCACTCGTGTACATATGTTTTAATAAACTGTATGCATGTATATGTATAATATATACATATAAAAGAAGACATCAAGCTTGCAATCTACACCAAACCTGATCTGAACCACCCAAGCAGTGCTTTTGCTGTTTGTGTGTGTTTTGCGTTTTCTTCTGTTCGTCTTTTCCACTATATCCAAGTGCTTGCTCAGTGGGGATCATCTGATTGTTGCTGTTTTCTCTCTAATATTGTAGGGTCACTATGTTGCAATATAATGGGCCTTGAAGTGACTGTTATTGCAAATTAGTGCTGTATAAATAAAACTGAATCAAACTGCTAAAAGTTGTCTCCACTCAGCAGGCCTGGAAATACTTAAGGTGATGGAGAGTAAAACCCCAGTGCTAGAGTGTCTTTGTATCGAAAGCGTGTGGCCTGTGTGTTTGTGGCCACCTACGCCTTCCCTGTGAAGAGGAACACATTTGATTGTTGAACTGTTTGGCTTCCCACATGTTTGTCATTTTTGATTCTTTTTGTTTTTCTTAGTAATCACAGCTAAATATCTCTACCCGTCTCCTTTTTTCTCTCTCTGCCAATAACACTACAACAAAGGTCATGTAAGAGGCATACACATGCATGAAAGATGCACCAGTATACATTCAGGCACTGAAAGCCCAGATGCTGCAAGAGTTCCCTCCAGTTACAACTGAGCATGTAGAATAAACATTTGCTTCTTTATTAATTTGAGCTCCACGTGAATAAAAGTAGATTTATTGTTGATCTTGAACAATTTTTATAACTGTCACGTCCTGCAGTATTCTCTGGTTTATCCAAATTATGCATAGTGCTCAGTATAATTCCCTTCTGCTCAAAAATGATTAATAAATTACTAAAGTTTCCTCTGTGCCATGCAACACAGTGGGAGAATAAAATGTTCTTTTTAGGTCCAAGCATTTGAAACTCCCTTTGTAATGCCTCTGGAGCGCATGTTTGTAGTTCAGCTCATACCAGCAGTCCTGATCCAATATCATCTGGGTAATGTGGAAACATCTGACCCACCTCAAGGACATTTCTGGCTTGTATCCCTTCGACTTAGGTGAGTAAATCAGTGTCTTGTGTATCCAGCAGGTAGGCAAACCAAGATGTCATGTGTATGAGTGTGTGAAGTCATTTTAATCAGTGCAAATCCAGGGTGTTATTTAGGGATGTAAGTGAAGGTCAGTAACAATGCTGCTGCCTAAAAATACCACAGCACAGACAGTGAATGTAATAGTGTGTTTTACATGTGAATGCAAACTGGTTTTCAGCTGGGAATTTACCAAGTTTTTTCTTAAAAGTACTATTTATCATTGTATAAGTATGTAATTGTATATTTTACTGATATAACATTGCATACTTTACAATAATAATTTAGTAATGATGGCTTAAAATCTCTGGCTCGTCTATCACTGGACATTTTCTCTTCTCGTCCTATGTCATAGACAAACATAGGCCAGCTGTTTGTCCTTCAGTTATGTCATACCTGGACTTAGGGCCATACTATGATCCTCATTACATGTAACCCTGTCTTTCTTTACCACAGGACAAGCTATTTTACAGTGACAACTCCATAACAAATTGCTTTACAGGGAGCAGGTGATAGTGGCGATAACATTCATCATCCAGGCCTCCCTCTACCCCTGTCTCGCTTTGAGCCAGCTCCAGCTGTGGTCTTTAAGGGGCTCAATATGGGGGCTTGAGCTCCTATTCTCAGCTCGTGTCGTGGCCTGGGATAATTTTGGATGGAGAAAATGAGATCAAGAAAAGAAAAGGAACAGGAGAATGAGAAAGTGATTGGGTCACTGCAACCACAGATGAGTGTGTAGATCGTAATGATTACAACATTTTTGGGGGTCCAGTGCTGTCACTCATCGTCGATACAGACGATAAAATGAACGGCCAGACAGTTGTACTGTGCTTTCTTAGAACACGTCTGACTCCAAGATGAGAAGGCTGTAAATTTGTGGTTTAGCTCCTGACAGGTTATGCGCTCCCTCCTTGACCTCCGTTTCATCATCTCATTCACACAACATGACACTGCAACCATATGCCTTGTCTGAAATTGTAATAAAGCATGCCAGGGAGAGGCATGTGCTGTCAGCAATCCTTTTTCAAGTTCAAGTTCATTTATTTATATATAGTGAAATAGAGTGTATATTTTGCAGAGTGTGCATTTTGATAGAAGGAAATAAAAATCTGGAGCTGAAAACTTAAAAAGAAATCTAATCAATTGCCCTGCAATTTATTATTTGTTTTCCAGTTATTAATAATAATAATGATGATGCTTTATACAAGTTATCTAGCCCAGTTAATCTGACTACCAAGTTGGTCCCTAAATATCAGTACGGTAGGCTGATATTTTGCCTTTGTGGCTTAACATCGGTAAAACTGCATAACCCTGCTGAAAACTCACTTTAGAAGTTATCATACCTAGACTACAAAACAATGTAACTGATATTTATTTTGCTAAATACCAAGATTTTCAGGGTCCTCACATAATGTTTTCAATTACTGACTATTTCTTGAACTCTGTGCCCTGCTGCTGAAGGCAGCAGTGGCGTATGAAACAGAGCAGCCAGCATGGCTTCCCGGACTGCTGATGAGCTGTGACCCCTCACAGCTCATCAACCTGAGCCCGTGTTTATGGAGGCGGAGAAGGATGGTGCTTTGCTGTGTCTGTGCATGTCTGTGTTAGAAGTGGAATACAGCTATGCTGTCCTACACTGGAATGTTAATTAGGTGAACTGAAAAAAAAGAGAGGTGACCTGTCCTGTTAACTGCCCATTGCTTTGCCCGCAACCAGGAGGGTAATTTAGTGTATCAAAAGAGCCGAGTCAGCGAGTGTTCACTGTTAGGACACTCGGACTCAGACTAAGAATGTGATCGAGTCAGAGAGAATGCACACCTTGTCAATTTATTAGTCTGCTGCTTCTCCTCTTTGTGTATTTTGTGTGAACTTATAATAAAATAAAATGTTAATAAAAGGTCATCGCTGCAATCTAGCTTCTCTCTCTTAACTGACTCTCTTAACACGGAGCACAAAAGCCAACCAGTTGAGTTAATTCAAAGATCTCATATTCATTTTTGAAATGAAACAAAAGCAAAATATAAAAATCCTCTTCTCAGTACACCCTTCCTTCAATCTAAGATATATTTCCATAAGATATGGGTGCTTCTTGCTCTGACTAAATTTAAAAAAAAAGAAGCAAATAATACACTAACCTAATATCTTATGTTAATGGATTCACTCTCATTGTCAACACAGTCAACAGAACTTACTTGATAAATTTTGCATGTAAGGCCTTCACGCAGAGGTTTCTGTCATTTCTAATGCATGTACTGAAATAACAATTTTTCAGTCTGTAAAATTACAAACAGATGCACAGATAAACACACTTGTTTTTTACAGCTATATTTATGTAAAAGTACAATATAGAAATTGATTTAAAAATCTGATTCCATTCACAACTCAGCGCTTCCCTGCCTATGCAAAGCTACCTGTGGCTTCTTATCAAGCACTGACCTCTGGTGGACACTGTTTGGCAGTACAATATTGAAAACATAATAAGAAGACACAACGTTTAAAATTACCTGTGTAATATTGTATGATATGAAGTTAAGTCACTCCAGTAATTATATTCACTGTGATGGACTGTGTTGGATTGTTAGACTATGTTTTTCAGAGTTGATTTGATGCAATGTTTGCTTGCTCTCAAGCACATCATTCCCAAAACAAAACAACAATTTTTCCTCTTTTCCTGCTCAAGACAACACACTCACGTTTCTTCAACAGAACAACAGAGCAAATAACAGAATGATCAAAAAGATAACAGAGGTAAAGATGCACTGATACAGACGAGTGTCTTATGGGAAATAGACATTTAAAACTCTGTTTATTAAAATAGTTTAATCAGACTAAAGGTTTGCTACATGCTCTGTCAACACAGACAGCAGCTTGTAAATGTAATTTTGAAACAGATGACCCCTTGGTGCACAGTCATTCAGTCATCTCAGCCTGGCACTGAGATGTTGGGAGCGGATCCTCAGGGTTTGGCAGGGTGGGGCCTGTATGTATGAAGCCTGATTGGATTGGGATCTCAGGGATTTAGAGGTCAGGTCAGCACCTTGGTCTCAATGTCATTTGTCTCAAGCTGTTCCTGAACAATTTTTGCAACACCTGCTTTTTTAAGAGGTGCATCATGCTTTATGTACTGCTTTATGTTGCAGCGCATGTCCAATTTTGGATTTTTTTGTTATATATAGTATACATTCACTACTTTGTTTGGTATACCGGTGCTGGTGCTAATTAATGCAAATATAAGTATAATCAGCCAATAACATGGCAACAACCTAGTGTATGTAGTCATGGTCAGTACGGCTTGCTGAAGTTCAAACTGAGCATCAGAATGAGGAAGAAAGGTGATTTGAGGGAGTTTGAATGGTTGCAATTTCCCACACATGCATCTCTAGGGTTTTCAGATAATTGTCTGCAAAAAAAAAAGAAATAAATATCTGTTACATCCAAGGTATGTAGAAAAGCATTCTTTGGTTGCACAGCGCGTCACATCTTGAAGCAGAAGGGCCATGGCATTAGAGGGCCACAGCATGCAACACTCCTGTTACATGCTAACAACAGGAAACTGAGATTAGAATTCACACTCTGGCTAACCCAAATTGTACAGTAGAAGACTGGGAAAAAATTGCCTGGTCTGATGAGTCTCAATTTCTACTGCAGCATTTGGATGGTACGGTCAGAGTCTGGCTTAACCAACATGAAAGAATGGACCGTCCTGCCTTGTATCAATAGTTCAGGCGACCGGTGGTGGTGCAAGGGTGTAGGGGTTATTTTCTTGGTACACTTTGAACTCCATACCCACAGGCTATAGTTGTTTCTTAAGTAAATCTGACCTCACTGGTTTTTCCTTAACAAAAGTGAGGAATTAATATGATTTATCATATATATAACACCAAAAGGAATGTCCTTTTTTATGTTATTTAAACAAGTTATTGGCAATAATACCTAAAACACTATAATTCCTGTAGGAGGGCTAATAAACAGATGAATGCATGACAAGATTTAGGATATATTTATTAAAGATGCCACTTTCCAGCCTAAAAAAAAAGTACTGTAAAAAATATAATTAAAAACAGAGGAATACCCAGCATGGTAGGCTGTGATATTAATCAAAGCTATGATTGGCTACATTTTTTTCTTATAGTGATTTGTTATAAATGACAAAGACATGATGATCAGAACAGTTTTTACAACAGCACCTGCATATAACCATCAGAGTCTACATAGTTATTGTAACTACATCATTAAATTAATAGAGAACAAAACATGACATGACATTACGGCACTAATCAGATTATTTGTTGTGTTAAAATAAGATGCAGTAATAAGTAAGGACTACTGGGTTTTTAATTAAAAAAAAAAAAAAAAGAACACTAGTGCAAACTAAAATGACTCTGTAGCCTACACTGGTCAAAGGTTGAGTTACTGGTGATTATTCTTACAATAAAAAGCGACATACTTGAGACAAAATAAATGGAAAGACACTATTAAAAAAATTATACATCGTAACAACATAATATGCACCTTATGAAATTTAACTCAGCTGTAATTGTTCATTACTACCGGCTCTTCATCTACTACCTACAATAGTGCCCTCGCACGTATTACAAATAAATCTAATAAATACAAACAGCATAACAGTGTTTGAGGGGTCATTTGTTCAAAAAAAGGAAATGATAAAACTCTGGTTATATACAAGCCTATATCTTATTATGAAATGTGGATGTTGCCACAAGCAGATCGGTTAATTAGATGAAACCACCATGTCCAGTTCTTTAACTCCTTCCTGGCTGGAGGTGAGGCCACAGCTTCCTGCGAGGGGGCTATCAGAGAAATGGCTGGGAGACCTGGGCACTGCAGCTGGAGAAGAAGGGGCCTGAGCTAGACCAGGCTTCTTAGGAGGGATTGGTGGAGGGTTGCCCCGCTCTGCCCTGGGAATGGTAGGCGATTTTATTCCTTGGGGAACCATCCCTGCAGCCCTTCCAATGATTGGAGACAAAGGTGCTGCCAGGCTGCGGTAGTCTGTACCAAAGGGTGAGTTGTTCGATGTGGCGAGCTTCGCTGTAGCACTTTGCTGGGCGGTGGTGAAACGTGACAGGACTTGAGTAACTGTGCTGCGGGCAATCTGCTTGACCGGGCTGCCCTCTGGCGACGAGGTGACGGCCGCAGGAGAGGGGTCTTTTGGCAAGAGAGGAAGAGCAGGCTGCACAGCCTGGGACTGCGGCTCTGGGTCAGGGGTACCCTGAAACTTATGACGAGCAGCATGGAAACGCTGATTGATCCCGGCTTGGTAGGGAGACTGAAAGCTTTCTGGATTTGGGCTGGTCGGTGGCCGTTTGGCAAGAACAGGTGAGGCGCAGGGGGAGGAACAAGGAAGAGTTGGAGAAACAGCAGGGGAGGGGGAGAACGATGTTTGGGTCTGAATTGGAGGATTTTCATTTCCATTCTGTGGGCCATGATGCCCGTTAGTCTCTGCTGGACAATGATGACCGTTTGCCTGTGAAGGTGGGTTGTTTCTCTCCTCCTCTATGTCCTCAACCTTAACAGAGTCTACTAATGACTTTCCCGGAGGAACTTTTGTGGCCCACTCCTTTTGTCCTGGCTCAGTTGGAACTGTAATGGCTCCTCTAGTTTCCTTCATTGTGTTCACTTCCTCCAGCTTCCTCTTGAGCTCTTCTACCTGATTACAAGAAAAATAAAAAGATGCATTTTTAAGCAGAAATGTGACTCTGCACTAAGATTCCCCTGCTGTAGTAAGATTATATGAAATTAGAAATTTTGCCAAATGTGCATCCTCCATAGTGATGACTGTGTGCAAACCTGATGCTTTAGCTGACAACAGTGAGCTTCCTCCTTCTTCAGACGTGAGCGGAGCTGTTCACGCTCTGTGTCAAACTCAGCCAGCTGCTCCTCCACTCTCGCCTCCATCCTCACAGCTTTTGTCCTCTCATCCTCCAGTTCTTTTCTAAGAGACTGACAAGTCTCTTTTTCCTACATCAGAAAAAGAAAATCAAAAATCTAACATGCCTAAGCACAAACAGGTGCTAGGCAATGATGGGGTTCTAAATGTTTTTATACCTTTTCGAGTTTACGGCTCAGTTCGCTCAGTCGGTGTCCCTCCTCCAGAGCTCTGGCACTGGCCCACTTGCACTCTTTGGCCAAAGCACAGGAGAGCTGTTTGTGCTGAGCCCGCTCTTCCTCTAACTGGTCAGTAATGCGCCGCTGTTCTTTCTCCAGCCGGCGGACCTGACTCCTCTCAAATTCCAGCTAGCAACACAGAGAAGAAAAAATAAATTTAAAAAAATCTGAAAATACACTGATTTTCATATACACACTATGGCTGCTTAGAAATCTGAAAATTACTGATTTAGCACATTTTGGACAAATATTTGATGAGACATCAGTGAGAAGGCACCTGTTGTTGTAAGCGCTCCCTCTCCTTTTCCAGGATATAAGTGACATCATCTCCCTCTGCTGTATCCTCTGCATGCTTCCTCTTTTCCTCCTCCAGGTCTGCAATGACCTGAAAGAAACACAGCAGGGACACAAAATCTGAGTTTGGCCTGCTAAATAATAAAATTAATACTGATTATCTCTAAAACAGCTGCCCATGGCAACTAAGTTAAACAAGTTAAATGGGGCAGCGGCCTCCTGGCCTGGTGGGCTTTGGAGGTCCTGCATATGCGGTATTTTACAGAAAAATAAAATCTTTTGAATTTGCAACTTTTTTAGTTATAAATAAATAATAAACAACAGTAAATATAATAAATAATATAAATATAAATCATTTGACTGAATATTTGCATTATGAAAAGTCGCAAAAAAAGGGTTTTTAAAAGCAATTTTAAAAACCCTCTTTATTCACAGTGCATTACAAGCCAGCACTTCACTGGCTCCTGCCTCATTTATGTTTTCTTTCTCAAACGCTGAGGATTACTTTTAACTTTTTTTGTCTCTCCAAATCATCTCATTACCAGCGCTTCTGATTAAGGAAGACACGTCCACTCACCCTTCTGTGCCTGCTCTCAGCTGCAGCCAGCTGGGCCAGCATCTTCTCCTGCATTCTCCTGCAGTGGCTCACCACCAGTTTGAGGACCACTAGAGGGTTGGAGGTGGAGGAAGAACAGCCAGCCTCTTTGTCCTGGCCCCCCACAGCCTCACTGTCTCTCTGCAAAGCCTGGAAGGGGTCACTGAGGTTGTACCTTCCATAGTGCTCCTGAATGAATAGCTCTTTACGCTGTGCCTGCAGGGGAGGGAAAAAAGAGAGAGAGAGAGGAGTCAGCCTTTTTCCACACAACGTTTGTAACTGGGCTGTAGCAACTTTATCAGTTTTCTGGCTTCTCAGACTGAACAGAATCTTAGCCATTATTGCATTTTTAGATGGAGGGCAACAAAACTTGGTATACATGCTCTAGAGCTTGATGTGTTTTTTGGGGGACAATAATAGTGACTTCTAAAGAGTAGAAAACTGTAGAGTAGAAAAAAAGGCATTTATATGAAACATTATAATTAATATATTATATATACACATATATACACACACACATACATATATTTTAATTATAATGTTTCATATAAATGCCTTTTTTTTTACACTGGTCTTTAGCAAAAGCTGACTTATGAAGGACTTGGCTGCTTTTTTATTTATTTTAGTACTTGAACCTGATCATTTTCGACAAATTCTTTTCTGTTTCTTACCCCACTTGACACTAACCCATGAATCATTCCAAAGGAACCTAACTGAAGGAGTGAGCCAGTGCTCCGTGTATGCATAACAGACAAATTAACAAAGAACCAATTTTAAATTGTATCTTTAGGCCCCCTGTTATTAGCAGACTGTCACAAAAACACAAACATTTGTTACCACGTCTTTAAATGAATATGCAAAAAATGCCAAAGATAACAGTTTTACAGGCATAAAACTGTGTTTTTGTATCAACAATATTAACAATATTAACCAAAGAGCTATTATCAGAAAATGTAGCATATCTCAGGTTTTCGTGCAGTGTTTCCTTTAAAGATTTGTGGAAACTGAACAGCTGGATGACAAAGAAAGAAGCAACAGGCCTAAAAAACTATCTACACCAAATATCTGAAATTCATGTGCTTAAGACATTTGGAGGAAGAAAAAAAAGACAAGAGACCTGACACATAATCTAAGAGACGCATCTGGCTTTTAAGTTGATCCATCACCGAAGTCTCATCAGTAAAGTCTCAAAGGAAGGGGGGCTGTCAAGAAACCGTTTTTAAGGAAGAGAACAGCAGGGAGAAAAGATTGAGATACTAGTGGCAACAGGTCTTTTGAAGTGATGAATCAAACTTGAACTTGATATGCACACAGAACGTACAGAGTATAGATTATTCTTTATAAATTATTCTTTCACTTTCCAGGCGTGTATTTAACAAGAGTCATTAACCTGCTGTGAAGACAATATCTGACTCTGCACAGCTGTATCGTTAGATATTCACTTGACCCTGAGCACTATTTCTGCATTATATGATATTGGATGACACATATGCCAACACCAGAATATGTATGATAGCCAATTTTATCAGCTGACATCTCTCTTTTGTGTTCATGAATGGTTTCTTAAGTTCTCCAATAGACCCACCATGGGGTTGATGTTCATTTAGTACCATCATCACATCAAAATAGTTCTGTTTATGAATAAATACCTGCAAAATTGAATGAATATTAATCTTGGTGCATTTTACCTTGTTGCGTCAAAATGCCTCCGTACCAAAGAACAATCTCAGGAACAGAATTCCACTCTACTATATAATGCTTCTCTCGGTCAGTAAAAAATATATCTTATTTCAATTAATTTAAGCAGACAGTGTCAATCCACAGCACAGGGTGTGATTATGAAATGATTTAATAGCTTTAATCTCTGGCAGCTATGACATTAACACATGCTGCTATCTCTTCCCTTCCAATGAAAAGAGGAAATCAAACGCTGTTTTCAGCACACCATGATTATCATTTCTAACACTGATGGTGAAGATGTAAAGAAGCAGTACTTTGGGGAAGAGAGAAAAAGAGAGATGGAGAAGGAGATGTTTAAAAAACAAAATAAGAAAAAATGCTAACAGGAAAAAGAGCAACAGATTGTCCGCGTGTCGGTCTATCTTTAGCAGGACAGCTGCACTAGACTGGGCCTCAGCCAAGGCAGACCTGTTCTGTTTAACTCATGACAAAGGAGGGACAATAGCAGCAAGACATTTCAGGCTTAGAAGATGCCTTTAGGCCTGCCCTGAAGAGGTACTGCAGAGAGAGGTAGAGAGAGAAAGCAAGTGAAAAAGAGAGAGCGGGAGAGAAGGGCTGTAGCAGAGCCGGCAGTGTCTTAGTGAGGTTTCAACAAAAGAGGATGAAGAGATTAAAGAGAGCGGTATCAGCTCTGGCAGGGTGAGGACAGAGCTCCTGATGACTGATACCAAGATTACTTGAAAGGTTTAAAGTGTTGTCAAAAGTGTGGAAAGGTCTGCAGAGCAATATTCATCCATTCTTTTACAAAGCCTGTAAGAAAAGCAAAATAAGTAATTAAAATCTTTGCATCTTGCTGCAGTTCATTGGCAGCATTTATTAAGGAGTCCCGTGGTATAAAAAGCCCACTGTGGCTGACAGATTAGCCATCATGGTGGATAACTACCGAGCTTAATAAATTGACTATTGCATCAGCACATCATAGGCTTCCTCAGGCAAAATATAATTGATACAAAAGTGCCATTAGCCATTAGTAGTTGTGGAGAGATTCTGACATAAATGAAATTTCACAAGATAAAATAGACATTTGCTAATCAAGCGGGGAGAAAACATGAGCTGAAAAACACCAAGATCCTTTATAATACTGTTCTATAGAACTAAAATGACAGTGTCAGATCAAACTCTAACTGCTTTTAGGAAGTTCTTCAAGTTCACTTAGTTGTTTCCAGAAAAACACCGGGAGTGTTCACCAATGGCTTTAGATAGAAAATCAAAGTTCAAACATGATTTCACGAGAGATCAGAAGCTTTACGGCTATCGTTTTCTCAATCCTAAATGTTGGCTCATCTGGCACAAAGCGAGTAGGACAAGGCTGCGAGGCTTCGCAGCTGTTATTTGATCTAGTCCGCTGAGGACGGTGTGAAGGCGGATCAAACAGAATGGAGGGTGAAACAGGAAAACACGGGTTGCCCGAGAGAATTCAAAAATGCCTCTCAAATGTGGGCACTATCGAAAGTCCAATCACCATTCAGGAACTCAGAAGCAGACTTTTGTTCTATGCAGGACATCTACTCTGTTGTTCTTGTACCGACTATGTTATAAGGAGCATATAATGTTTATACTGGGGCTAAAAATAACATACCATCACCTAATTTTAAAGAGAAGTCCAAAAAGCGAAATCTGTCTGCAGAGCTGGCCCACAGCCCACTCCTGTTCCCGTCAGCGACTGTCTGCTCTGATGTGTCACTTTACAGGCCAAGACTAAAAAAGCTTATATGGGAGTTTCCATTCTTGCCTAAGTCAGTCATATAAAATGATACTTAAAGGGAAAATAAGACTAGATTTATAAGTCATTCCTTACAGAGGAGAAAGCCATTTAGAAATATATACATAACTAAAAAAAAGTTTTCATTTCTTTCCTTGTTTATGTCTAATTATTCAGTCTGCACTGTTTACACTTTAATATACGTGGATAACGGGCCTTTAAATTGTCAGGATTTTTTTTTTTTTTTGATAAATTCACAGCACCCCCTCGTTACACAAATGTTTACCCATAAACACAGACTGTGCTTCTCTCTCTCTCCTTCTCCTCTCTCTCCACAGCCCTTCAGTGCACAGACAGATGTGTACTTCCTCAGCACAGAGAGAGTTTGTTTTCCTCTGCATCGCTTCTCTGTAAAGGGAAAAAAAACCCAATTTCTCATGCTACTTCATACTTAGCGCCCACACCTACCAGAGTATTCATCGCATCATACAGTACATGTACAACACCCATAAACACTCAGGGCATGGTTGTTATGCATCACAGTCTAGTTTCATTATTTACGCCTTTGTCAGTTGGCAACAGTTCCTGGCAACCTGTGGGTGCTTTTTCTTGGGAAGCTGTTTTTTTGCCATGGCTACGTTGGTTCAAATCCAGCTTATCTTTTTCTGACATATGCCTCAAGTCTTTCTGCTATGCAGTGTTAGTGACAAGATTGATAAAATAAAAAGTTATGAATAACTTTCTACTCTGGAATCCTGTATGTCAGATGTTGTTAATGCATGTCATTAGCATTCTATGGTAAGAAAAAGGCTATCTAAAACCACTATCCATCACTGAAGTGCAAAATATGTTACGTTATCTGATAGCGAATCTAATCAGCTGATGCATCGCAGCCTAACAAACAAAACTGCTCTTTCCTATTTCAGCACCTAAACACAGCACAAGGTAAAGCTTTTGAAGTAGCTTCATTTGGAAGCTCTAGTCTGCCACACCATGTGAACCCGACAGTTAATTAAAGGCTAATTTCCATATTTGAGTCCCTTTTGAACATAAAGACTCATATTCCTTTCCCAAACCAAAGGGACTACTGGATCACTGCAGGGTTTTGTGTGCCAAATATAAGCGTTGCCAGAGACTCACTTCCTTTTGAAAGCCACAGTGTGAGCAGCTGCAAAAGTGAGTCACAAGGGGAAAAATGCAGCAGATAGTTAGAATGCCACTGATAGTTCTGCATAATTAAATATAGAGTACCACAGAAGAAACACGCCATTAACCTCACATCCTGTACTTGCCGTACAATACAATGTCCTGTAGAAAATCACTGATAAAAGATTTGAAAAACACAGAGAAAGTAGACAACAGATGAAACTTGACAGTTTTTATACTTTTAAAAGCAAATATGTGAAGAGTTTATCATGCATGTGATACAGTTTATCTGTGTCTGTTTTATTACTATGGAAAATTGTGTTAAAGCTAAACACCTCTCACATGACGGTGACAGTGTGGCACTGACACATCAGATAAAACCAACATGAGTGGCCTTACTTCTCCAATTACTGCTGGCAGACTTGCTAATATCCGCAACGAGCAATGGATACAAGTTACTCTTATAGAGTACAAATATTAGACAAACTCAAACTCAATTTTTATGGGGAATCACATTTTGTTGCAATCTATCCACAGTGGACAACCAAAAGCCCAAAATGTCAACCTCATTTATGTAGATAAAATGAGAGAATTGAATGCCTGAGAACTTTGCACATAACTTTTGGGTGTTTTTTTTGTTGTTTATGACAGTCCCTTCAACGGCAGTTACAACATTTTACTAACAGACAAACTGCCATTCATAAATCCATGCAACAACAATGGAAGATCTGGTTATGGGGGTGCTACTTCTCTGATAACAATCCACTTTTCATGTTAGGGCGAGACCCAAGGTGCCATGTTTCAAGAGCAGAACAGGAGAAAGGTATGAACTTGTGTTTTCACTTTAGCAAACTCGTTTAGAAAAACTAGAACCCTGCAGCGCTGGATGATTAAAAATCCTAACTGCATATGACTGGAATTAAAGGCTGCGTGACTAATACTGATTTTTTTCCTTGAAAAAACAAATTTTTTTTACCCATAACTTAGTGATCGCATAATTATTAAAGTACCATAAAACTGTCTCACTAGTCCAACTGAAGGGATGAATGGGTTAAGAATTTGTGTAGATGAGGGCAGTATAGCCATATTCACTTCAAGCTCCCTCCAGTTAAGGCCAATGTTTATTTGTTCACTCCTACTCTTGCTCACAGTGAGTCATCAGGCACCTAGTGTGCTGTAACTCTTCTTGCCTTAGATGGCCAGATCCCTGAGGAGATGTAGGAATGTGGTCTAGACACAACACATGAACATTCAGCAGTGGGCCCTCTTAGACGGCTGCAGCCACTAGCTGCCTCCTCTCAAGTTTGTTCTTTCAATGGCACATTTTACAACAAGAAAATGATTAGAATTCCAAGTGTGTAAGGGCTGTAAGATGCAAACTTTACTGGCAGGAATGTAGTATGCAAAGCATTAAAAAAATCTGAAAAAGGCAAAGCCATCTTTTGCAGAAATGTTGCATCATGAAGTTGCTTAACCGCTATTTATCATGCATTTGTGATTTTTCGTGAAAACAACACTTATTACATTTTTAAAGAATATCTAAATAAAATACAATAGATCCTTAATATAACATAAAAATTTACAGAAAGCATGAGAAAGCATGTGAGCCTGATGGTACAGCAAAAGGACACAGAATGGGGGGAAATAGCCTGCCAATCCTTTAATTGAAAGGATTGGCCAGCGTAAGGCATTTTAACGTCAGAGCTGGTGGCTCTGCGTCAAACTGACAGTCCAAACTCTGCAACAGCTAGTTCAAAGTGAGTGCATGTGCACTGTTCACTGGTTCATCTATTCACTCCAGCTTATGGTATACGTAGACGATGCCCGGAAAGATTTAGTCCATTCTCTCAGACACAGAGAGTAGTTCTCAGATTAGGCAAACTCAGAGAAATTTTAGCTTAACGGTCACAGAAAATAGCCTTGCACGATTTTTAAATGTCTACAGCACACTGTATGCTACTAAAAATCTAGATGACATGCAAGTAGAAATGGTTTGTAGGCTACATATAACTCTTTACTTGGGCTACCACTTGTGTACATTAACCAATGGACAAATCCCTCTCTCCTCTTTTGAAAGATGATTTGCTGATAAATAAAGATAGGCTGAGATACTGGATGGATATATCAGGGTATGCTTTGGAGTGCTTCTCTTCCTATCTGTCTTTACCATCCTTTTCAGAGGCCACTTCTAAGGTCAGATTCTCTTCCATTCATCCTGCCTACAGTGTACCACAAAGTCCTGATCTTTCCTTTTTCTGTTACATCTCCTCCCTCTTCACCACATTTTGATCACTTTTAAGGATATTTCTTATCACTTCTACACAGATGACATTCTGCTGTTTAACTCTTTTAAGGCATAAGATATTTCTAAAGTTATGATCTTGCACAGGTGTTTAGATTCTATTAAAAGTTGGATGGCTGACAATTTTCTCCAACTTAATGAAGAAAGAAGAGAAGTCCTTGATTGTGCGCTGGACAGAATGTGTCTAAAGTAATGGAAACTCTAGATTTCCTTGTCGCTATCGCTGAATTTTCATTTAGGAATCGTGGGGTAACTTTTGACTCCTTTTTCACTCTGGGATTCTCACATTCATTTCTGTTTTGCTCTTAGTTTTATCACTTAAGAAATATTGCCAAGTTTAGTTCCATTGTGTCATGCTCTGAACTGGAAATTGTTATTCATGCTTATATTTCATAACATCTGGATTATTGTAATTCATTGCTCACTTGTCTTAACAAAGCTTCACTGGAACATCTGCAGGTTATGCAGGACACCAGTGGGAGGCTTTTGACTACGTCTTCTAAGTATTAGCATATCACATCGTTGGTAGTTCATTTGCAATGGCTCCCCATTAACGTCACTCCACTTTAAGATTCTGATTTTGACTTTTAGAGGTCTGCACAGACAAGCATGAGAATAAATTTGTGAAGTTTTACTTGGAGTTCATTTGTAGGATAAGAGACTCACTGCAGAGCCAGCTCATTATATCAGTTCATTATTTAATTGTACTTAAAGTACTTGCTCATGCTAATCAGCTTTTGCTAATCTGATGAAAGTGTTAATGTTTAAAGATCCTTCAGGTAAAGACTGAACTAAAAATGCACTCAAATTTTTTGTTACAACCTAATGTGGATCAGGTCCTCCTGTCTGTAGTAGAAAGATTTTAGTAGTAGTTTTTCTAATTAACAAACAAAGACGGGGAAATGGAAATGTGTCACACCCCAACTACGTATCTATAGATTCGTATCTAGAGACTTGAACAGTGGTTATTATAATGGGTTTATAGTTATAACATTATTCTGGATGAAGATTTCTAATGCATGAACGCTGTGGTAATATGCGTGCTACTCCTCATGTTTCCACATCTCTACAACAAGGTCAAAAGTCAAAACTTAGCATGATCCAAGATCCATAATATTCAAATTAACGGATAAATACACCGGTTAGAAATAAAACCAAAATGATCCTTTAAGCAGACAGTATAAATGAACAGTGATGGCTGCATGCAGGAGTTATTTGAGATATTTCTATGGATAAATTAATTGCTGCTGTGAAAGCCTGTCATTGCTGAATTCATTCTGAAAACTGATTTACTGCCAAAACCACGAGCGTTGAACAGCCACTTTTCAGCCTCGGGTTTGAATGTTTTACATTAAAAAGACATTTTGTGCAGAGAATTTATAATAACACAACAACGTTCCCAGCTCTGATGACGGGTACCTTTAGGGCTTCAATGACAAGATCCCGGGCCTCCAGCTCTCCCTCCAGGATGCTGAAAAGCATCAGCAACTCTGGCTTGCTCAGACTCTCCATGTTCAGTTTGGACTGTGAAGAAAAGACATAAGAAGAGAAAGCTTGTTTTTGTTGCTCATTGTGATTTATACATTGCGTAATTATTACTCTACTACTGAAGAAAAATCACATGGAAAGAATTAATCTTGCTTTTTCCCCATAACAATACTGCAGTTATTCAGTCTTTCATTTCATTGTGAAATAAAGCTTAATGTTTTCCAATTCTCCCAAAATCAGAGATCCAGACAGCCATCTGATCTAACCCACTGATTTATGAGCTTTCTGCGGATTAGTGGCGATTATCTTGGGATAGGGTCATTTTACAAAGCAGACTTAGTGTGTAAAATATATACAAAATTGTTTCTGTCTTATATTTGAGGAAACCCGATCATTAGTTTGGATATAGCTTAAAGGTACAGTGACTTTCTCTAGTAAAATGCAATAAATATTTAGCAACAGCACAATTTCTACGTTTGTAAGGTTCCTCACTAACATGGCTACAGTGCAAATGGATGTGTTGATCAGAGCACACGGATCTCAAATAAGAGACCGTAGCTAGAGACCGGATAATCTCCGAGTAACTTAACTTTCACATGTAAAAGATAACATCACTTTGTTTCCCAGCTGTGTGTTCCCATCATAATTGGACATTATGGCAGTTGGTTATTTTTTTTGTTGTTAAAGTTATGTGGTCTCTTTGTAGTGTCTCTGTTCTCACAGCTGTGTTGGTACTGCTGACAAGCCCTGCGGTGTCCACATCTCAAACATCCAACCACGCTCTGCCCAAGTGAATGCAAGCAGGCCTCTCTTTGAAATGAGATCAAAGCTGTTGATGGCACTACACTGACGATCCTTTATAGACGAGAATCATCACGTGGGACGTCTGGGATGGATGAACGCTCCACCAACTGACTACTTAATAACAGCCATGCACGCTCAAGCTTGAATAACTGAAATATTCTTTCTGTTGAAGCATCTAAAAACTCTCCCTCTTTGCTGTCACCAGACTGTGATCAACACCTGACCAAGCATTCGCTCTGATCTGAGCAGTCTGTGGTCACCACACCATCCCACATCACAAAGTCATCACGAGATATCTTAAAAAAAGAAAAAAAAAGTCACAATATTTCCCAGTCTTCTACAGCGCAAGTTGCACAGAAGCCTGAAGATGAATAGCATTCTTGAAACCTTAGCATTTACACGACGCCTAACAGGAGAACAAGTATGCAGAAATTGAAACGAAATGACCCTGCTGAACTGCATTTACCGTCTACAGCAGCGTCCTCTCACAAAGAAGGCACAGTGTTTTAGTTGTGCCGTTAGAAGAACTCATGGCCTGTGGCCTAACCACAAGGGTAAAAAGCTAATTAAACTACAGCACACACATCTCCCTCAGTTTTGGTTTACAGGCCCGCTTGCTAATTTCACAGGCCACCATAATCACTGTGAGAAGTGTGTGCACTGTGTTATGAGAAGAGTCTGGACCAACAGGAGCCTGCATGTGCCACTGTACTTTTCTAGACCCTCAACATTTTAAAATTGTTCTGCCTAATCCCCCTGAGCTACAGTTGGCAATTATTAGTGTATACAAACAAAGAGTGGTAGCATGGGAAATGCAAATATTCCCACAAGTTCTCCTTGCTCTACTTCCGATGACGAAAGCCCTGTGTCCATAATCTTTTTATCCGTAGTTGTTTTAAGCCAGGTCAGCCATGTGCCTCGTCTGCAACACTGTAAACTCGTTAAAAACACACAGTTACTTTCGCTGCAAACAAACATTGGAGCAAAGAGGCCTTTGTTTTGTTCTTGTATTTTTGTATGTAGTATAAGGGGTGAAAAAAAACTCTTTCACCCTAGTACAGCCAAAGCCCTTTAAATCTCCCCCCCCCCTTTTTTTTCTTTTTTTTAAATCCAAGAAGGATTTCTAAGCTTCCAAATCCCAGTTGGATCGCAACAACAGTCATACTGACACTATCCAAAGTATGCCAGACAGCAATTTATTTTACTTGAAACTATACGAAGCCTTATCAAAAACCACTCAACCTCATCTGACAGATGATTTCATACTTAGTCAAAGATAAAAGTTTCGCATAGATTCCTATTTGCAGTCTGAAACCACACAAACTAACGTGAGATGGAGGTCAGCTAGAGGGAAATAAAGCCCGAGAGGTCTCCTGAATTTCCTGCAGCATGTCTAGATACTAAATTGGATTTGTTAGCCAACCTAATTTCTGCACAGGCCACTTAGCTTCCTTCCTCACTCAGCTTCCTCCCTACATGCGGTGATGTAGTTTTAAAATAAGAACTACATCGAGTTAAGCAGCTGTTTGTTGTAAGACCGGCGTATGCTCTTCTGTGATTTAAGAGTCGTTTAACAACTGGAGCCGCTGCAACAGAGAGCAGCATTATCAAAGATCAGTCGGTCATCTGAAGCTCAAGATGGTGATGACGAGCTGAAAAGTCGTTTGTTTTGTTTTTTGTTTTGTTTTGTTTTTTAGGAAAAATATTTAGTCTTAAACTTTTTTTCCACAAATGGAAACACGTCAAACGTTTCGGCCTGTACCCTCTCTACTGAAGCTTTATGTTTTTTTTTCTTTTTTCCCTTCTTTAGACAAAAAGTCTCGGTGCAAAACTGCAAACTATCATGTACAACTTCACACCGCAAACACAGAAAACGCTGTCAGCGTGACTTCTTACCTTCATGAGGCCCTCGGAGGTCTTTGAGAACTCCAGCATGAACTTTTCTCCTGTCAGAAGATTTCTTTCACTTGATTTGCGTCTTCTGATCCCGTCGCAGCGGAACCCTGGACGGCCAAGAAGCGTCCTGAACGACGGCCGAGCTAGCCAATTGGCGTGAACGGCCGCTGAGCCCCGACCAATGAGAGGCGAGATTATGCGGGAATGGGCAGACTCTGTGACGATCTACTTCTTGGTTTTTGGTTGGACTTCTTTGTTTAGTATTTCTCGAGTTCCTCCTCTGTCTTTTCTCTGGAGTGTCTTACAACCATGCAAACCATGCGAACGTCTTTACACGTGGTTTACTTTTAGACAGTCACGAAGTGACTTTGTTTCTCTGGCATATCGCGCTTTTGTGTAGTAGAGTTTTTGTTGTCCTCTCCTCGAAATAAGCGTGTAATATTTCCCCAGGTAAATCGTGGACATTGATGTGGTTCCGCTTACAATAGTTATGTCCTTCAAAAAATACAGAATACATTTATTTCAGTACTGTAATACCACAGTAGACTAAGGAAGATATTCTATTGCAAGCCCGAAATAAAAGCGCAAATAAATATTAATAGTGCAGTATACTTAACACACTCGAGAGGGGGCTGTTCTGCATAGTGGGTTGGTGAATTGGACTGAAACCTATTGTCCTCCTAGAGACAATATTATGCGCTGCCCTGCAGCATAAAACAAGTAAACACATCAAATAAACAGAACCAACAACATTTCCTCTAGCAGCCGTTATAAATGAATAATTAATTATAAAAGCATTTTTCCCCCTTATTGGTCAATAATGAATATTGTTGGATTGGGGATTCTTTTCATGAATCATTTTGATTGTGCTGTTTATCTAATTTGGAATCACAGCTGCTATGTTGGATCAAACGTAGAATAAAAAGAAAAATTTCAAGTACAATACTTCAAAATCAAACTTGGTGCAAAAGTGTAAAGGTAGTCACTTTGTGCAACTGACAGCATGAATACTTCATTTTCACACAAAAAAAAACAAAGAAAGAAAAAAATCAACTTAGTGTGACACGTGCACATTAAAACAGTACATAACAAATATAACACACACACACATATATCACCTCATTACGAATTTTAAGATATGTCCATGAATATTAATTATTCCAGCAAAAGACTCGTAGATTTGTGGGATTTCAGTATTATTGACTGCTGTCTAGTGCCACAGTCACTGTAAGAGTCTGCAGTAAGTCTAAGTGCTTTCTGAAAAGAGTGGTAAAAATGTCACAGGGTTGCTGAGGTCACTTGGGAAATCAAAGGGTTTTCAGACTGTAGACGAACTAATATAACAGCCAGTTTCAAACTCTGAGAATTTAAAGCTCCCCAGACGGAAGCAACTGGAGGTATTAAATTCCCTGTGTTTTTGCGTGATTTCAAAGACAGACCTTAATAACTCTTTGTATCTTATTAATGAGACAACATTGTGTATGATTTTCTAAATCTATAGCAAAGGGGATACAGCTGTGTCGTTGTTTTTGTAGCTGTTATCAGGCGTAGCTTTCCAGATGCCGTGTGCGAAAATCAGGTGAGTTATTCATTGTGCTGAAGATTGAAAACTGTCTCAGAGGAAAGCTGGAGCCCATTCTGCAATACATAATAGCTGCCAGTAGAGTGCAATGCTCTCATGATGCAAGCCAACATTACAATGACCAAAAGGGGCTTTATCACCCAATACACATGCGGGGAATACTAACGAAGATACAAGCTATTCACCGTGGCTGTGGATAAGAATAACGGCTAATTAAGCACTTTTATTATTTCCAGTGCCATTAATGGCTGTCAAGAGGTCACACTGGTGATCCACTCCTGCTTATGATTATTGGCCACAGGGACTTAAGCTATAACTCTGAATCTAATGCTGAAAGAGAAAAGCGCTTTAAGTTTTAGGGCATACCACAAAAAGCACAAGTGTGCCTCCTATCTATGACTATGCAGCATTTCTGTGCTATTCGATAACTGTGTCTCTTTTTTCCCCTCACAGTATCTTGAGGGTATACAGAGAGCAAAGTCAGAGAATCGTCTCTCCTGATAGGCTGCTGGTGAATGGTGTCTTCCCAGCCCTAATAGAATGTCTCTATTTCAGGCTCCTCAATTAACCAGCTCTGTTCAGGCTGCTGACTGGCTGCTGTGAAGAATTCGTGTCCTCAGATCCGTTGTCCCATGTCCTTGTCTCTCTTTTACAAACAACCGAGTGTGCAAAGTTTTTCATTTAGCTCCGCTTTGTTGTGAAAATAGTGGGTATAGAGCCTACTGGCTTAAAATTGAACCATCAAAAGGGATTTTCTCAGTGCTGGTCTTTTTATTTAGAAGTGATCAAAAACAGTACTTTTGTTAATCATCAACAATATTATAACATGGTTTTTGTTGGACTATTAATGTGAGCGAATAAATATTTTTTTATTGAATATGAATATAATTTTAAGTACTTTTTATTTCACAATACTTAATACATAATACTGTACATTATATTAGGTTTACCTATGGTTACGTGTCATTTTATAGATATAACTCTAAAACAAATGACACACTATCACCCAGCACTTAATAAACTATTTAAATGAGCGACAAGGCCATACTACGCATTACAGCTTTTCACATGTGTCTGTGTGTGTGTGTGTTATGATTAATAAATCATTGCCAGAAAATGACATTGTGTTATTTTATTAGTTTGACAGAGTGACTGGTGACTCCAGAAGCCTGCTATCCTCCTTAAATTCCTAACAGTCTTGTCCCTCATCATTTCACTGATGATTGCTAACCCAGATAATTAATACTTTGAGGATGGCTGATTTCTGTTTATCAGTGTGAATGATAATATGATGGTTAGGGGGATTTTCCTCCAGTGGTCATGGAAAACAGTAAACCACATAAAAAAACAAACACCCAGATTATCAACACTAAGACATGTGCAGGGATGAAAAAATAAGCCTCCTGTGAGCAATATTAAACAGAACAGCAGCGGTGCTTGCAATCCTTTCACTCATTTGGCCATATGTTATCCTTTTCATTCATTGTCTACATTTTTATATTGTTCCTTGCAAATCCCTTTATTTTTTACATATAAATTGATAGAAAAATGGGAAATGGATGCAGCAATTTATTGAAATGTTCAAAATTACACGGAAATACAGTATATAAGGTGAAAGCAATGCATACAATTCTAATAAGCTTAAGTGTAAATATGACGACCTTTATTCTTCTGAACTTTTTTAGGCATACTTTCTTCTAATTATTTTAAATATTTTTCAGAAATAGATCCACAGTCTTCTTGAAGGAGATTAAATGCTCTTGTTTTGATGTTGGCTGCATTGTGTCCCATTCTCTGTCAAGAGGATTTCAAACTGCTTCACCATTGTTGAACATTTTTGAAGGTCTGGGCTCATGATAGTGTTCCATTGCATGTTTTCCCATTTAGGTATTCTTTTACTGAAATGACAGTGTGTTTGGGGTCGTTGTCATGCTGATCAGACATTTTTAGATGGTGTTGCATGGTGGATCAAATTCTAACTGTACATTTCTGCATTCATAATTCCATCAGTTTTGACAAAAGCAAGACAAAAGCTCCACTACATTTTACAGATGGCTTTAGGCACTCACTGTTGTAGCTCTCTCTTCACTGCCTCATTCTATAAGACCTGTTGACACTGAGTATCAGTTCAGTTCTTGCATTATTTGGCATACCTCAGTCTGTTCTCCATTTCCCTTTCTTAAAAATGACTTCTGCACAGTCACGCTTCCATCGAGACATTTTTGATGAGGCTTTGGTGAACAGAAGATGGATCAGCTTAAAGGCCAGGTGCATCTCTTGGGTTATGTGTCAGGTCTTTGATGGATTTTCTTCCTGTTTCTTAAGGACATGACTTTTAGATATTGTTCATCTGCTGTAGATATTTCTTAGGCCTGAAAAAGCCTCCTTTTTCATCTACTTTTCCAGTTTCCTTATTTTTTTAAGGACACATTGCGCAGTGCGATATGCCAAATCTTTGGTAATAACTCTGTGGGAATACTCTGTGCAAAAAGCACTATTATGCCCATCAAACCCTGTAAACTTTAGCATTTTCCATAGATTCAAGAAAAAAAAGCTTCTTTGCATAGTTGCCCTATATGTGTAGCTACACCACTGGTTCATATGAGTTAGGTGGCTTTTTATGCGTGATTCCATATTAAGCTTAGCAAAAAAAAAAAAAACAGTCCTCTGAAAATGGTGAGGTATAAAAAATGAACTGAAAATTAATGGTATCCAGTGGAAAACTTCTAAAGAACTAGAAAGCCGGGAGAAGCATTCCTCAAATGGCACGTTAAAAAGAAATCTCAAAGTCTGACTCCTTGGAAGTAATTGCAATGGCAATTTATCTGTATAGCATGTTTCATTATATGTAAACTTAATGCACTTAACACTAAAGATAAGAACATAAAAACATGTGTGTGTTTACCATTCCTTAAGGCAGTAAAAACAGCAAAATAAAACTTAAAAAAAAATAGTTTTGAGCTTGTTTATGTCTGTTGGTTCAGAAGTAATTGATCTCAGGTCAGCAGGCAGCTTGTTCCAAAAAACAGGGCCACAACAACCGAAGGCACCCTCAGCATACCTCTTCATTCTAAGAAATTTTTAAAAGATCTGCACCTGATGACCTGAGAGCTCTGACTGAGTGCACAAGTCAAAGATGTACTGGAAGGCCAAACCACTGAGAGCTTTGTGAACTAATAAAATGATTTTAAAAGTAATTCTATATTGCACTGTGAGATAACAAAGTGATCTCAGTACTGGAATAGGTGCAAGTGTGTGTCATCTGGATAAGACTTGTAGGATATATTATGATTTTGTTTCATGATAGTACCAAACCGGAACATGTAAAGTTTAAAGAATAATGGACCAGGGACAGAATCGTGAGGAACTCCTGGTTGAATCTTTACTTGTGGATGTCTCAAACTGCTGACTGAAACATAAAAACGTCCACACTTCAGGTATCATGAGAGACAAATAAGAATCTGACTAACTGAATCACGAAGCCGTTAAATTAAAATGTGATGAATAACAGTGTCAAAAGCAGCAGTGAGAGAAAGTAAAACTAAGACTGAAACTCTCTGTAAATCACTGTTGATCTTCAGTCACTCGTGCTTTTAGTAAGAGCTGTTTCTGTGCAATGATTAGATCTGAAGCCTGATTGGCACCTATCATAAATACTATGTAATGAAAGCATTCATTGAGTTGTTGTTGCTGAGGAATGAAAGAATAGAAATAGGTCTATAGCCATTAATTACCAGCATTAATGTATTTTTTCTTAAGTAGCAGTGTGATTACTATGCTTTTAAGAGGAAAAAGAAAAATGCCACACTATGGAGAGCTGTTGATAATATTTACTAAGTGATTTGTAAAATAATGAGATACAGATGTGAATAGTTTGGTGGAGCTGGGGTCAAGTATTGAAGTGCAAGACTTTAACTGATGAATAAGTTCTTTTAGATCTATGATCCTTTACTCATTCTGCTATTAGATCACTTAACTCTGACAGGGCTTGTTTAGAATAATTTCGCTGTGACTGTTCATTTTTACACACTTGTCCTTGTCATTATTTATTTATTTTGGAGATACTGTATTTATGGAGATGTATTATTTATCTTTACTTCATTGTTTTCTGTGCCTTGATACACAACAGTGTTAATGGAAGTAAGAGGCAGGTCAAAACTTTTACACAACACTATATAATACGTTGTCTCCTCTTCCTCTTCCATGGATATGCTGGAGTTTGACAATTAGATGGACAATCCTGCATGTGAAGACTTGCACAGTGGAACATATAAATATTGGTGAATAAACCAGTGAGGGAAGAAACATTATAACACATATACAATACAACCAATGTTATTTGCCTGAATGTTATAAAACATTTCAAGATTCAAGATTCAAAATTCAAGAACTTTATTGTCAGTAGAACAATATACACAGTATACAGTGTAATGAAATGCCATTTCACCCCAAGCCCCCCATAGTACATTTGCTAATTTTTTGAAAAGAATGAGAAATTTTCTATTTTAAGTGCAGAAGTAACTAAATATTGTGAATTAAGCCTAAGCAACTCAAAAAACATTGTAATACATCAGTGATATAATGTGTAGCAGCATGGAACCCACTTTATGTATTCTTCATAAACCATTAATACTGCTAACGAAACTGTTAATTTAATACGTTTATACTTTAACTTGGTAGTCCTATAAATCTTCTTCAAAAGAAAGGCTTTCAACTCAAAATTTTGGTGTCAGCACATGTTCTTTATGCTCCTTTGTACTTTTCCCCCACACCAACCTTCCCCCACACTCTTTCTCTTATCTCTTTTGACATCATTGCTGACTAGGATGTTTTTTTGTCAAATCCATAGACCATTTTTAAAGATCCTTCCTTTCAGTAAAATTCTGAATCCAATTCTAAACCGAGGACTGATATTTAGCTCACCACTGGGGAAAAAAAAGAAGAAAAAACACATTTTATCTTTCAAAATAGCTGGATGAAACACAAAGAACATCAATTTTCATTTGCTCAGCTGTGATAGTTCCAGGTTCCATCATGAGAAAATGTTTTAAAAGTGCTCTCACAACTGCAAAAAAACATATTTAACCCCTAACATCTGGGGCCCCGGTCTGAATCGCAAATGCATATGCTTCAAAAACTTCAATCTCTCTTACTTCTGCAGTATTATTCCCTTCTTAAGTGAAAGTGTGCTGGTATTCAAAATGAATATTTCATCTCCATTTCACACCTGGCACTCCATCGTAGATGCCAGACATAATGTGGAGATGACACACCACGGTGGCACAGACGATCAGAGGAGAGGAGCTGTAAATATAGCATCAGTCTTGGCGGGAGCCGATGACAATCTAGGATCTAATCTGAAGCAGTTATCAGCATCTGTTGCCTGGCACCCATTTCTGTGGGGGTTTTAGTTATTCATCTATTGCTCCATATCTATCACTTTTTTGCATCTGATTCTCTGTACAGAGGACACATTCAAGAGTGTGGGAGGATGTAGCCTCTCAGTAGCCCCTACTGACTTACTCTGTCACCAGCACGCATGTGTCCGTTGCCAGCTCACCTAATGGCATGAAAAGGTTAAGTTTTAGAAATTGATTTGTTTTGCTAGTGACCATGGTAAATGTAAATTGCCTGAGCGCCTGACCTTGAAGAAGTCCTGATTAATAATTTGCATATCTCCAGAGGGGTTATGTGTCTTCACGCTGCGGACTCCCATCATGGTTACCAGAGTCTTTGTTTTCTAATCATGCAGCAGCAGCTGGATGTGAAATTTAACATCTAACAACTGTTTTTTCATTCTGTAGTCACTGTGTACAGTATGTAAGCAGGTTGTTTACAGACATTTTTTTGTTCCAAGTCATACAAAAATCTCCTTTTACCACAGCCATTTAAGTGTATCTTCACTTGAATAACTGGATATGAACTCTGGGAACATTACTTGGAGAAGGATGTAAAGAGTCTAATTTATGGGTGAGACAACAAGAAGTCTCTGGGTTTAGATAAACTTGAATATGAGCAGACAAAAAGGGAGACCGCCACAAATCACAGGCTTACAAGAGACGGGAGACAATTGGAGGTTTGTGATTTATCAGTGTGCAACTTTTGAACCAGCTTTTTGACAAAGGCCTTTTCTCCACAAAGAGACAAACCAGCCTCATCAATTTGGCTGTCCACTGCAGTCTTTGTTATCAAGGCTTGTGAGTTATAAACCAGAGTATGTTGATCAGCATGGGGCTTGTTTTATGCCCCTGTCTGAGCTGAATATGCCTCAACTCATTTTCCTGAAGGTGGGATTTTTTTTCGTAATGTGTGCAGAAAGAAATATATCAAATGATGACTGGGAGGCACTGTAAGGCCAAAAAAAAAAAGAAAAAAGTTGGCTCTAATATGTCACCAAGACAAGAAAGGAATGAATGCTATCTTAACGTCAAATATCCCTCAAACTAAGATGCTTTCATAACTCAAAATACGACTTATTGTGTGGTTTATCATGTCTAAAAGACATTTAAAAAAAATGTTGTTTTCCCTTATGAAATGGACTTCACTAAACCCGGTTTGCTAGGATCAATAATTCACTTCAACACTTGACGCAGTCTTTCTTACTCATAGAGTCTGAACTCAACTGCATTGAAAGTAGAAGTAGCAGTTTATTCTTTGCAGCTGCCAAATGCAACACATCTGTTAAAATCAAAGGTATAAATATAAAAGGGCACCGTGACACTGTGTAGATATCATGTCTCTCTCCTGCTCTTAAATTGTACTCAAACTCTTAAAAAATGCAATTTGAATAAATTATTGTACAATATGGGAAACACATATCTCTCAGCCTGTTTATCCAGGCAACCATCCAGGCTAAAAGCACAAAATAGTAAAATTATGAATGGTAATTTAATCACATAATGGCTCCTACACTCTCCAAAAGTCTAATTCCTTGTGTCTGCTCCACTGTAAGTAGTATGCAGTGTGAATTTTAATGATGGATATTGAGGACAATTGTTTTATTCCATTTTAGACAACTCTATTCGTGACCGATGGAAAATGATCTTCAGCAGATTCAATATAATAACTCAAAGGAGATATAATGCTTTTGCACATCTCTGAACAATGTTATAAAAGTGTATTAGATTATCTACTTCATAAGAAATATCAGAGTTATAAAAATTCCAGAATGGCTTGTTATGCTTTCTCCTTCTGCTTCACAGTGCACATTTAAGTATTTATCTGCAGCGCTAGATAGTGTTCAAGGAGACACTGATAAGATTTTGCGATAGTTTTATAAATACTCTAAAGTTTAATCCAAATTGGGTCCATCTGTGGGGCTCATAATTCGGCAGCTGCCTGTACAGGAATCAAAATGAACTTTGATGTTCAAAACTATTCCCAGGCAAGAAAGTTAATAATGCATGATTCAGAAAAACTGTGCATGATCTTTGGCAAAGTTTTAGAGTGCAAAATGTAAACATCCACAGATGGTTATTACAGTTGGGTTAAAGTTGGGAGAAAGATGGTCCATATGATTATTATAAACACAACATTTAACCGCAGGTCAGTGACAAGAGGAAAGTTTCCTGCATTTAAGTTAAGCAACTTACATCCACAAATCTGACCTCCACATCCTTTCTTTCAGCCTCTTACAAGTAGCACACAGTAAGTGACAATTTGCTAAGCCCAGCCCCTTTAATTACTGCCCTTATCCCTGTCAGTCTTTCTATTCGTGCACAGCATATAACAGGGATTTTTAATTCCTTTGCAGTTTTTAAGCAGTTTAGGGGAAATGTTGCACTTTTTTTGTAACTGCAAACTTTAGGGTTAGTCTTTCATGTAAATGGATTGGTTCTTATATAGACTTTTCTACTCTACATGAGCGCTCAAAGCGCTTTATACAACTTGTCTCATTCACTCATTCAGACCCACTCATACAAGACATAGAAACAGACTTTATTTAATCCCACACTGGGGAAATTCACTTGTTACAGGAAGAAAAGGTGAATTAGAGTTATATTAGAAAAATATAAATATTAAAAAAGAAGCCAGAATACTATACAATGCAAAAATGGCTGCTATATACAGTAAGCAAGCACTTTTTTCTAACAGTCACACACATTTATACTTTGATTTGTGCATCAGAGAGCAGCTTGGGGTTAGTATCTTGCCCAAGGACATTTGGCATGCAGACTGGGAGCAGCCAGGGATTGAACCACCAAGCTTCCGATTAGCAGCTCTAACTCCTGAGCTCCAGCCCCAATGTGTTTCATGATTTATCGCCATTTTAATCTGTTATCTTGTTAGTCATGTTACACATGTCATGCATGCAGCTTGCATTAGAGCGGATAGAGGCACTTATAACTATATAAGATGAAATCCAACTATTTGGATGGTGTACACGAGTGCAGAACAATGTTCACTTCTCATCCTTAATGGTTGCCATCTTGCTATCTGTGTGGTAGAAAGGTAAAAATTATAGACTTGAGTCATAGGGTAGATCTGACTTAAAATAATCATAATAGTGGGCTTGACCTAAAGCTTGTCATTTTTTACTTTAATGGTGATCATAATTCACTACATGAACATCATGTTGTATTCAGTAAGACTACAAAACCCTACCATAGAAGTTGCCATTTGCTGGCTATTATGAAAAGTACAGGTTTATGGCATGTATGCATTGTGTTCTCTTTTCAGGCCCAGAGGCATGTCCATGTTTTTCACATGCAGTCTGTTAGCCATTAACAAGCCTCTGGCTGGATATTTGACCAGTTGTCTTGGCAGAACTGGTAGATTTTATTTAAACTGGTTGATTTCCTGGGACAGACCTACTTTTAAGTGGGTCAAAACCAGTTTTGATGTGTGTTTGTGATCATTGTCCACCTGTGTCCAAGTTTCAACCATCTAGCTGCTGATTTATGGTGAAGTTGAAGAATTTCAAGATAGTCCTCCCTCTTTATTATTCCATCCACTTTCTACAGTGAACTCTCACTGGCAGCAAAACCACAGAGCATGATGCTACATTGTGCTTACAATTAGAGAGGTACATTGTTGTTAGGTTTCAAAGAGTCACCTTTAATACTTCAGACATACCTTTGTCATTGTGATAGCTCTTTTTTGTCTCTTCTGACCATGAAACGTTTTTCCAGAGAGTATCTTTGCTTGTCAGTTCAGTTCAATTCAGTTTTATTTATATAGTGCCAAATCACATAGCAGTCACATCAAGGTGCTTTATGGTGTAAGGTAGAGACAGTACAATAATACAGAGAATGTTGGCAACTATAAATTTCAGTCGAGCTTGAAGGTGTTGATTTTGGAGCTGGGGCTTCTTTCCTCATCAGCACTCTCTCAGTCCATTGTGGACAGTCACAATTTTCCAGCTAAGGGTATGCTTGAGCTTTGGTGGTCTCTGGCTTGTTCCTGAACATCCTAACCAATTTCCTCTCATGTGACAATTTGACAGTTTATGTATATTTCAGCCTGTATGTATAATTTTCACCATGTGTATTAGAGAAAAACGAAAAATAAATAAATAGAGAAAATAAATTCAAAAATGTGCGCCCAGTCCTTGTTCTTTCAGTCTTTAAACATACAATCACAAGAACATTTCAAAGAAATAATTCAAATTTCCAAAACCACCACATTCATGCCTATGATGAGTAAAAAACACACAATGTAGTATGTTACTTAATTACTCCGAAGAAAAAGTAACTCGTTATACTACTCTTTACTTTTCTCCATAGAATGACATTAATTATCTCATAATCACCATCCAATAATATAAACCTATGTTGGTGTGTGGTAACAGTCCCACACACCAACACAAATCGCTATTTTAATGAGCAAACGCACAATCTTTTTCTTGGTATTTAGTTATAAAGACAAAGCCAACAGCACAAAGCAGAGATTAAAACAAGCACAAAGACACTTCAAACCAGTCGCCACGGTGATTCTACTGTAGAAACATGTACAGGTAGAAACGGAGGCCGCAGGCTGACTGCTCATCACTGCCTTTGTTACCTGTTGAAGTTCAGGGTCTAGCTGCTGGGCTGGTGTCGGCATTTTCCCTCTAGGTTCTTGGCTCCCTCTTGGCTAGCTTAGCGTTAGCATGCTGTCTTTGCAGGTGTTTGCAAATAGTCAAAGTTTATGGGCTCAAATTGTGGTCATAAATATTTTGTACTTGTAAATCAGTTTTGTACTTGTAAATCAGGATTTGTATGTGTAAAAAGAATTAGTGTGTGTGTAAAAAAGATTAGTATGTGTAAAAAGAATTTGTGTGTGTGTAAAAAAGATTTGTATTTGTAAAAAGAATTTGTGACACAAAAATCACCAAACTCGGACCACCACAGACTGTTTTCCTTCGTGGTGATGAAGGAAAACACTGGGCTGGCATGTAAAAGGGCATTTATTCCCTCAGGACCTGAAGCTCCATAAAGCACCCCTCCAATAGCCAAACCCATCTGTTCTCTGATTGGATTTTTAAATTTGTGATTGACATGACATTGGCCAATCAGATGAAAGGAAGAAAAATGGGGTCAAAATTCATACTTGTAACTTGAAACTTGAGTGCAGAGTTTCACACGTATTTTTTGGCTAAGTCCACACTCAAATCTTTTTTACGCACGCACAAATTCTTTTTACACATACAAATTCTGATTTACAAGTACAAAATATTTATGACCACAATTTGAGCCCATAAAAGTTTGGTTAGCAGCATAATACAGTTGTTTCTGTCCTGGATGCAGTTTCCACATTAGCATGGCGCTCCAATCCTTTTGTGCAATTTAAGTACAATGTTGATATCCACGCTGTAAACCATGGAGTGTGCCACTATTTTCCTCCTCCAGCACAGGAACTGAAATCAGCTGATTGTACCACAAGTGCAACTACAACCAACAAGCTGGATCGATAGGCAAGCAGACTAACAACTGCAAGGAACTGAACTATTTTGAACTAGTTCTTGTAGAGAACCGGTTCTCGATTCCCATCCCTAGTGATATTATGCCTAAGCTCTGAATATATCTATATATATAGAGAGAGAAAAAGAGAACATTTAAAACATGTTTTGAAATGATGAATTTAAGTACCCTGTCCAAATTCACGTGTTAGCCTGCACAAGTGACATGGCTTGCTAAATGGGGCATGAGACAAAGGGCTAGTTTCAACGCATGGATTAAACCTGGTCATAGACCACAAACTTTCTCTGTGAAAATTTCCATTAAATTTTTCTTTCAATCTGGAAAATTTGCTGTTGTTTTCTGACTTTGACACAAAAAAAGTTTGATGTGACTCGGTTGCTTTTAAAATTACATGTTTTTTTAATATGTGCATTTTTTACTCAGTGGAAATAAAATACATACAGTTGTCCTTTCTGTCCTTCAATCCAACCCACTAATTTTGGCTGTTACAAATCAATAGACAAAGGATAGATTACCTTCTGAGCAGCTGGAAGTATCCCTGCCAGCCTGCCGGGGTATTGCTCTGAAAGCCGGGCACTTTTCACTTTTATGTTGAAATGGTGACACTATTGATTCAGAGACATAAACCCTGGAGGACTTTCAAAGCATGTCTCTACCCCCCTCTGAATCAAAGACCCGTTTGAGGGGATTTGAGGGGTATATTCCTGTCAGAAAAACAGAATCTGAGCAGATACTCCAAGAAATTAATAAATAATGTGAAACTATATTTTTTCTGTAACTCTTTAAAAGGTGAGCACCAAGTAAAAGTAACCATCACCAGATATTTAGAACTCATCAAGGTCTTTGTGCTAAGTACAATCTGTGGCTGGACTCAAATAAATGCCATTTGACTTCTCAGGTGAGTAAAGTAATTCTTTTTCTCGATGTGAAATGGCAGGCTGTGACTGCTCATATAGTGCAGTGTTTACCTCTAGCTTTGCCATTATCACTCACCAGACAGATTGTCTCAAAGGCACAATCAGACCAGTTGAAGAAGATTGTTTGTTTATGTCTCTCTGGCCCTGGGTATTTTTGTGCAGTGCCCTATTTCAGTCTTGATAGCGGGCCATAATTTCAGTGTTCACTATGGAAAAGATCCTTAGAATAAGCTCCATTTTCTGTCATTTTCATCAGTAAAAAGATCACTGAAAAGTCCAAGATGACAGCCAAATGAGAGAAAAAGTTGTTATTTTGTGTTGTTTTGTTTTTTTACCCAAAAGATCTGAACTGAGTTCAAATAAATTAGAACACAATAGTAACAGAAGGACATCACAAGGCTTTTAAAAAAAATTAATTTTAAGCATCAATGCCAAACGGATGTTGGTATTTAGATAAGGTTTTCCCCCATATTGCACATTCCATTCAAGGAAGAAAAATGGACAGCCAAAAATGAATCCAGCAGTCTCAAAATTTTAAGTACTCGGTCATACTTCACTCTAATCTAATTGAGTTGGAAATTAAAGCTCCAGAATAAGGTTAGTGACAGAGCTTTTATAAATGAGGTATAATAATAGCCAATGCAAATTGGGTGTAATATCATCAAGTCAGTACTGGGAAGTCATGGAAGGTAAAATATCCATGGACAAAGTAGTGTAAAGTGAGTTTCGAATGTATTTTTTTGTGTAGTTGCAGAAAATGCTGCATATTTCTAGTAAAGTGTGAATTAAAGTGTGTATTCATAAATCATCTTGTAAAATTACAGCAATGTATCCTCAGTAAGTGTTTCACAGAATAAAGTCTTTCACAAAATAGTCTGTAGCGTGTTAAATAAATGACTCGATAATGACAGGAAAGTAACCACGCTCGCTGTTTTAGAGTAGAGGATAATATTTGAACTCGACACTGCCCTCATCAAAGTAATACATTTCAGTTGTTTCTGTGTTTGACTTTTAAAGCTGATTAAGTTCAGAGCATGCATGCAGCTTTCAAGCTAAAATTAACTCGGTCTGTGAAAATATCATCTAAATGTCATCACAACATCATACCTTCCTTTTCATTGTGAGTATATGGCCACTGACCCATGCCTGATTGGTCAGAGTGTTCAAACACTGGCGCTAGTGTATCGCTTTCTTTGAGTTTCGCGTTCTTTCATTCTTTTTCTCTCCATCTGCTTCAAACACACACTTTTTATTTTGAACTTTCAGTCAGCGATGGTCCTTTTGATGTAAGGACAGTTTCAGAAAGTACAAAAGTTAGTGTTGCTGTGCTTTTCTACAATTTTTTTTTAGGTTGCAAGTAGCTGATAGCTGTCCCTGTTCACATTCAAGAGACAGCTGTTTATGGAGAGGTCAGAAACTTGCCATAAATCAAGGTAACAACCACTCTCTATTTTTTTCAGTATCAACAATGCAGAATCTAGCAATACAAAATTTCTTACCAGCCTGGATTTATCCTACAGTCTCCTGGATTTTTTATTCTTGGCCTTTCCTGTGTTTCCTGTATTCAGTTGCTAATTTCCCCCAGTATGGATGTTCTCATGTTTTGTTACTTCCTGTTTTATTTTGTCAGCCCCTCTTCTTGTGTTTATGGTGTTTGGTTTTGCTTCCCTGGTTTTGTCTACTGTGATTAGTTTAAGCCATGTGTCTTCCCACCCTCACATTAAATCAGTATATTCAGAGTCCATCCAGAAACCCGTTAAGATGAAACATCAATCCCCAAATTCCTCCATGAAAAGTGACGTATTTGCTGCACAATGACAGTAAAGACTTGGCAACCTTGCTTTTATGTAGGAATATAAACAGCATGAGGTACTAAGGTAGTTGAGTCCCCTACCGCACAGACATGCAATGCAAGTGAGTAGTGCACATCGGTGCAGTCTAACTCAGATCGATTGCAACATGTTGGCATTGTATCCATTTGTAAATTGGATGGCAATCAAAATCTAGGAACTGGTTATCGATTAGATGAGAAAGAAATGAATTAAGCCCATTCCCAGTAACTACACAAAAGAACTTTACATTTCCTGCTGCCTCCAAAAAAAAAAAAAAAAAAGACCTTTCCCAAGGTAGACACTTTCCGTTTGAACTGCTGCCCTCGGGCAGATGTTTCAGAGCAATTAAAACACAGACAAAAAGATTAAAAAATATTCTTTATTCAAAGGTCATGACTGTACTAATGACTGCTGGAACCAGTGCATTTTTTAGGGGAATGCATTGTGCAGTGAATCCCTGCAGAATGTGAAAATGTCTCTGTGTGCAGTATGATGTGTCTTTCGCTTTCCTCTTCAGAATTTCTGTTAGAATTTTTGTATGTTTTTTATTTTTGTGTTTTATGTAACTTTTTATATTTTTATATTTACATTTTTTAGATTTTTTTTAGATTTTTTGACATATTTTGAAGCCTTTGCAGAGGTTTGCATAGGATTTTATCTAATGCTGTTGTAATACATTGTATTGTATATTTGCAGTCAGCCTGAGTCCGACCACCAGCCAACTAGTTGCAAGGTGATTGCAGTCGCTTATTTTTATGCTAGTATGACTGAACAATTAGGGAACATAATGTTGGTCTCTTGACCAGTCAGCTCACTGCTTTAATACAGGTTAATTCACATGAAATATGGAACTTCCTTTTTTTCCTCTGATTTATCCTGGTGAGCCACCATGAGGTTCACATCTGTGGAATTGAGTGAAATAGCTTAAACTATTAGAAAACTATGAAATCTTGCACACATGCTGATGTTTGTCAGTGTGTGTCAAATGTGTAGATACATAATAATCTGCTACTTTGCATTTAAGTCTAATTCAAACACTATAATTTCAACATTTTTTAGTATTTTAGCACATTTTTGAAAAGTGAGAGTTAAAGTCATAATGCTTAGTGCTTTGATGTTTTTGAGGAACTGGTACATATTATTATGATGCAGACCATTAGTAACCCAACAGGAGGTTGGGCTATAAGATCCTACTGTTTTAGCATTTTCATCTATCAGAACGTTTTTATGTGCGTGTGTGTGGGCATACATGTTGCTGTAATACAAGACAAGAATTAGAAAATTCTTGTGCCTCTCACATGAAATCACACTAAACTTTCAGAGAGTGAGGTTTGTCACATTTGAACGCACTGAGGCTGATGATTTTGTCAGCCAGGACTGCTATAATTGAAAATATTCATTACTCTGTGTAATTTATAACTTTGTCATAAATCAGCCTTGGAGTTCTTGGACCATCCAGTGTGCTCATTAGAGTTTTAATTAAAGCACTGAACTACGATAACGTTGCGATTTTCTGAAGGGCAATGATATATAATGGTAGAATCACTATATCTCCTCTTAATTTTCTCTATTGTACAGTACAAGGTTTTGTCTCTTTTGCTTTGATGATGCAGTGCAATCAGCTTGGGGCTTTTTCACCACGTAAACACGCAGTGCTCTGCATCTTCACACATTTGCTTTCAGATTGCAAAGTTGGCTTTGTCCTTTAAATGGTGGGTTGGAGTTATTCATGTGACAGTTGATGGGTTTGTGTCAGCCCTACTGCTGATGGGTTTTCCATAGGCTGTATATAATTTAAAAACATGGGTGAATGCAAATGTAAAATTTACCACTGAATATCCACAGAAGTATGTCATAAACAAACAACCTTCAGAAAGGATCATTTGCATCACCATTAGAGTCGACTACCATCAATGCTTTAGTGTCTAATTGCTTAAATTGTCTGTTACTTTAACACACCTGCATTTTCTGGGTCCATTTGCTGTTGACAAACAAGCTTTAACACTCTGCCACAAAGCTTTCTGTTCATCATTTCATCCTTATGGCGGGGTACTGCGTTTACATTTGAATTCCTCATCCCACCCCCACCTGATTTGAATCTGTTTTGTGCGTGCACTATCGGCTGTTATGAATTTCACGCAGGATTTTTGTATGGTGTTTATTTGCTCTGCTGCTCAAAGCTTAAGAGGTTCCCAGAGTCAAAATCATTTCTCTCTAAGTGGTGGGCTTTCATGAGCAGCTGCTACACAGCAGCCGGTCCTAAGATGTTGGTCAACACTGCAGTTGATGAGTCTTTTCAGATTGTGCATTTTCTTTGCATCCCTGCAGTAGGCTGGATGAACGGGATTCACATGCTTGTTACTCTGTAGTGTGGCTTTATGTTTTGGATAATGAGAGGTGGGCTTTGATGTTTTGTAAGTGAGTCATAAGATGACTACTCAAGTACAATCAAGGCTACTGGGGTCCCTGTGAATTTATTAATCCACACCCACATTGTTTTTTGTTCTCTTTTTTTGGCTCTATAGCAAACTGATTATCTGAGCTGCTTTCTCTCCTTTGTAAATGCACTCTTTGTATTTGGCATAGTCACGATTTCACTATCGTTTCTACATGTTTTTATCTTCTTGCACTGCTTCTCCAGTTGTTCATGCATTGAAACTGATCAGAAAACACCTTTGGCCCATGTCCACCTCATTGCCGTTTTTTCCTTTTCTTGACTGCTACCTTTTTTCATTCCCCCTTTCAACCTACTGTTTATCTATTTCTCTTTTTAACAGCTATTAAAATGGGTTTCTTTACTTCAACAAGGGAGAAATATCTGCCTTTATTCCCTTTTGAATGTCCACTGCATGTATCTTGAATAACAGTACCATGCATCTTACAGTAATGAATGTGTAATGGCTGTAGTAATTGCTGTAGAAAGGATTTTACCAAATAAAGAGGGACATTAAAACCACTATATTTACAACATTTGTACTCATGTTTAATATTCATTGGACTGAGGCTTGGCAGAAAGACCAAATGAAATCATTTGCAATCATCATGGGTCATATATCGAGGGATATTATGTATATGAGCTGTGCCGTGTGAGATGGTGCAGAGTAAACTATGAAAATATCATGTTATGGGTTTTCATCATGGCATCACAAAATAAATGGATGCAAATAATCCTTTTTTAAAATAAAATCAATTATCCTTGATGCTTCAATCATGCATTAATCAATTTTTTCCCTTTGATATAGTTCTTAGCAGCCTCTCAACACAACACTAATTTATCATCACTTCATAAAGCTAATGTGATTAGTTTTAGTTTTATTCATTATTTGTCAGGAACCATCCACTAAAATATTGATCTCACAAAAGAAAAGTTGTCTTGCTCTAGATTTTGCTAACAGTTAATCTCCATGTGCATTCGCTGGGCTTGTACACAAAATATTAAATATGCTATAAAGTGCAAATGCATATCTGCAATGCAAGTAGAGTAATATAATCAAATATATTCATACATCTGCAACATATTACCAAAATTGCATTGACCTAGAGTTGTGTTGCTTGTGCTTCTTTCCCCTTTTCTGCTTTGATCTTCACCAGTTCTTAAAGGGAATGTGTGACGTAGCCACTTTATGTTTACACATCCTGTAACTTCTTTCTTTTCATTTCTTTCAGATCACAAAAGTTTTTGAGCCTTTTAGGCAGTAAAATTCTCACTGATGATGTCTGTGGAAGAGAATCAAAAAAACTGAAAAAGCTGTAGGCTGTGCTAGTTTTTTTTTTTTTTTTAAGTCCAGATAAAAGCTCAAATGCTGTTGTGAGCTTAGGATCACTGCATCAATGAATAAAAATGTTCTGTCACACTTTTTATATTAAATAATTTCATTTAAGCAGTTTGGATTCTCTTGATTCAAATGCAACATAATTACCACCGTTTATTTATGTTAATGATTCCTTCTTTTTATTCCTAAACACAAGTTATTAACCAACAATCAGTGAGAATGACTGTTAGTCGATAATAGTTCATTTTAAAAGAAGACGACATTGTTAATCATTTCATTTATTCAAATGTATTCTGACCTTGAAGGTGAAGTCAGAGTTCCAGTATGTTAAAGTTGCAAGTTAAGCGAGCGTTACCATCGTCTCAGCCGTTAGTACTTCTGCACACATAATACTTCATATGTGTTTGAGACCTTGAAGTTTTTTATTTTCCTTGTGGACTAATACAGCAGTTGAAGTACAGAGAAAAAAATGTCCATGCAATCCTGAAACTAACTCACTGCCCACTATAGCTACACCTTGCTAGTACTGAGTTGGATCCCCATCAGAAATGCCTTAATTCTTCATTGCATAGATTCAGAAAGTGCTGGAAACATTCCTCTGAGATTTTGGTTCATATTGATATGATAACATCACATATTTGCTGCAGATCTGTTGGCTTCACATCCGTGACCTCCTATTCCACCACATCCCAAAAGGTGCTCTTTGCACTGAGCTCTAGTGAATGTGGAGGCCATTTGAGTATTCAATTCACTCCATACTGTATATAAATACCACTGTTTTGCACATACCAACCTCTGTATATTTTATATATCTTATTTTATTGTTTACTTTATTTCATTTGTAAAACATGTATATACATACTATATACACACTCAAACACACACACGTAGAAAAACATATTTAGTATACACATTCAGTAATGTATATACCTTTACATATTGTATATATATTTATTACTTTTTAGATTAGCCATTTTTATATTTTGCTTGTTTTATGTTATTGTATTTTGCACAACTCTGTTGCTTGTGAAGCTCGCACACAAGAATTTCACTCGCATGTACTGTACCAGTGTACCTGCACATGTGATGTGACAATAAAAGTGATTTGATTTGATTTGATTCAATTCAATTCAATTTTATTTATATAGCGCCAAATCACAACAAAAGTCGCCTCAAGGCGCTTTATATTGTACAGTAGATAGCACAATATTAAATACAGAGAAAAACCCAACAATCATATCATATGACCCCCTATGAGCAAGCACTTTGGCGACAGTGGGAAGGAAAAACTCCCTTTTAACAGGAAGAAACCTCCGGCAGAACCAGGCTCAGGGAGGGGCGGCCATCTGCTGCGACCGGTTGGGGTGAAAGAAGGAAAACAGGATAAAGACATGCTGTGGAAGAGAGACAGAGATTAGTAACAGATATGATTCAATGCAGAGAGGTCTATTAACACATAGTGAGTGAGAAAGGTGACTGGAAAGGAAAAACTCGATGCATCATGGGAATCCCCGGCAGCCTACGTCTATTGCAGCATAACTAAGGGAGGATTCAGGGTCACCTGGTCCAGCCCTAACTATATGCTTTAGCAAAAAGGAAAGTTTTAAGCCTAATCTTAAAAGTAGAGATAGTGTCTGTCTCCCGAATCCAAACTGGAAGCTGGTTCCACAGAAGAGGGGCCTGAAAACTGAAGGCTCTCCCTCCCATTCTACTTTTAAATACCCTAGGGACAACAAGTAGGCCTGCAGAGCGAGAGCGAAGTGCTCTAATAGGGTGATATGGTACTACAAGGTCATTAAGATAAGATGGGGCCTGATTATTTAAGACCTTGTATGTGAGGAGCAGGATTTTGAATTCAATTCTGGATTTAACAGGAAGCCAATGAAGGGAAGCCAAAACAGGAGAAATATGCTCTCTCTTCCTAGTCCCTAGAGTATAGTGAACTCATTCCATGTACGAGAAACCAGCTGGAGATGATGTGGAACAGTGCCTTATCTGGCTGGAAGCAGCCATGAGACAATGGGTACACAGTCAAAAATGGATGGACATGGTCAGTAATAATACTCAGATAGGCTGTGGTGTTTAAATGATGCTCAGTTGGTATTAATGGCTCCAAAGTGTGTGAAGAAAATAACCCGCACAACATTATACCACTGCCAGCAGCCTGAACCACTGATACAGGGCAGAATGGATCCATGCTTTCATGTCGTTTTTGACTAATTCTGATCCTACCATCTGAACTTCACAGCAAAAATTGAAGCAAATTAGACCAAGCAACATTTCTCCAATCTTCTCTTATCCAGTTTTAGTGAATCTGTGTAAATTCTATCCACAGTTTCCTGTTCTTAACTGAGAGGAGTGGCACCTGTGCTGTACCCCATCTGCCTCAAGGTTTGATATGTTTAGCATTTAGAGATGCTCTTCTGCATTTAGAGATGCTCTTCTGCATTTCTTGGTTCTAATGAGTTGCTGTTAACTTCCTATCAGTTTAAAGCATTCTGGCCATTCTCTTCTGACCTCTGGCATCAACAACACATTTTCCCACACAGAATGGGTGCTCACTGGATATTTTCTCTTTTTTAGAACTTTTTCTGTTGTGTGTGGAAAAAGCAGCTGATTAGCAGGTTCTGAAATGCTCAGAACAGCTCATCTGTCACCAACAACTATGCGTCATATATATATATATATATATATATATATATGTATATATATATATATCCATAGGTCCCTCATCCTATTCATGTAACCCCTTCCGCCAGAGTATAACCTGGAAGTCCCGAGGTCAAAATGGGAGATGCCCCCAAGGGTGATGGAGAATGACCGAGCTAAGATCCTGTGGGACTTCCAGATACAGACGGACAAAATGGTGGTGGCTAACCAACCGGACATAGTGGTGGTAGACAAACAGAAGAAGACGGCCGTAGTGATCGATGTAGCGGTTCCGAATGACAGCAATATCAGGAAGAAGGAACACGAGAAGCTGGAGAAATACCAAGGGCTCAGAGAAGAGCTCGAGAGGATGTGGAGGGTGAAGGTAACGGTGGTCCCCGTGGTAATCGGAGCACTAGGTGCGGTGACTCCCAAGCTAGGCGAGTGGCTCCAGCAGATCCCGGTACAAAATCGGAGATCTCTGTCCAGAAGAGCGCAGTCCTGGGAACAGCTAAGATACTGCGCAGGACCCTCAAGCTCCCAGGCCTCTGGTAGAGGACCCGAGCTTGAAGGATGAACCGCCCGCAGGGGCGAGATGGGTGTTTTATATATATATATATATATATATATGTGTGTGTGTGTGTGTGTGTGTGTGTATATATCAGTCAAATTTAAATCAATCCAAATAAATGTGGTACTCTTTTTTGGTGAATATTTGAAAGTCTCTACTGTCACTCGTTAATGCAAAGTACTGTGAAAAATTGCTAGTAAATGTACTCTCTAAAGCTTTGAACGTGTCACAGAAAGAGTGTGAGAAATCATCAGGCAACTGACAGATTGAGGTAATAGTATGTCAAATTATTAAATATATTAATATATAATTCTGATTCAGACAATGATAACAATTGCATTATTCTTTATTTTTAGGCTGGATGTTTTCATTTATTTTTTTTATCTTTGTTATGCAGGGAACAGTGATAGATTTTGCAATAGTGCACATTTACCTACATTTTATTTGACTTGGTGTGCATACCACATAACATACAACGCATAAACTTCTATTTTTAAACTAAATTTTACAGATTTATACAGGGAAATTGGAAAACTGGTTTACAAATGTGCCACAGCACCATAACATGGTAGATAAAACAAAAGCAAACCCCTGTGTGAAAAATCCATGCGACTTAAAAAGTTTAAATCCTCAATTCATGAATATTGTACATCATGTGGCAGAACTTGATCTGAATATCTGAATGTACTGGAGTCCATCAATAGCCTATCTGTCTTAATACCAAAGCCACACAGCCTCTCTCTCCCTTTCATTTTCTCCCTCTGACTCTCCCCTCCAACAGCCACACACAAGGCCATCCATTCAAAGGCCTTCCTCGTCCAGTCCCAGCAGTCCCCTGAGGCGTCTATACGTTCAGACCATGCTGCCTGGGATTAAAGTGTAAGATAGAAGTAGCTAGTGGGGATTGCTGCTTCTTCCTAGCTGATGGCGAGGCTCTGTAGGGCTTCCTTTGACACCCTCTCTCTGCTTTGGCTCACAGTTTGAAGATGAAGGCTTATTTGAGGAAAAATTATAGAGGACAGAGTTTTTGGTGCTGCTTTATATTAATGTTATTCTCTTGTACAGTATAAGAGACCAATAGTTAAAATCATTTAACAATTGGATTGCTGCATTATAATCCTGCCCTGTATTTCTTTCACATTAACTGTGTTAAAAAAAATCATAATGAGAGGTGTCCTGTGATTTTAGCTGGCTACTACTCTAAATTGTTCATGCGGTACTTTGCTTTTATGTACCAACAAAAATATCTGGACAGTCTGCTCTGTGTCAGCTGGGTTGTCTGGATTTAATAGAAAATTCTTCCAGGAATATGCATCACTAAGGTATAATAAACTGCATCACACTGTTTTGATTATTACTGAAGACTTTTTGCATTACTGCTTGTATTTTAAGTCTGTCCAAATTATGTGTTTTGAAATTACCACTCATCATCGACAGAGCACCATAATGGCACAAATTTAAGGTGATATTTTTTCGGCATATTGCATTATTCAGAACATGTAATTGACTTTTAGTTTTTCACAACGCCAATATCGTTTCTTTATAAATCAAGTAGTGTAGCATGATTGAAAGAGTAAGGCTGCTACATTACAAGAACACTCCTTTATGGACTGTTTGTGGTCTAAAAGCACCATTGTGTTTAACGTATGCCAGTATCCTAGAATGAAATTCAATGAATAAAATAAAGAGCTTCATCTCAGAATCTACAGGCCTCAGCTAGTATGTTAAATCTTAAAGTTCATAACAATACAACTGGAACAAGTCTGAATATGTAGGGCTTGTTTGGAAGGGATTCCAAGAAAAAGCCTTGTCTCTCTTAAAAGGGCATGCCATAAAGCTTGGGTTTGCAAGGTTGCATCTTAACAAATCAAAAGATGTCCTTCAGAAAGATGAGACCATAGTGGAAATGTTTTGCCATAATACGCAGCACCAAGCTTGACGAAAACATACAGAGCAGATCAGCACAAAGCACTCTGGTGGTGGGATGACAATTTGAATCTTGATTTGCAGCCATGGGACCTAGTCACCTTGGAGTCATTCAGTTAACCATGAACCATGTATACCAAAGTGTTCAGGAGGCAAATGTCAGGCTATCTCTCTAGCAACTAAAGCTTGGCTGAACTTGGATCATACAAGAAGACAATGATCCCAAGCACACCAGCAAATCTACAACAGAATGGCTGCAAAAGCATCAAGGTGCAGCAATGGCCCTGTCAAAATCCAGACCTCAACTGGCCTAAAATGCTGTGGTGGGACTTGCATAAACAAATGCTCACAAACTCTAATGAACTGAAGCAACATTTAGAAGAAAAGTGGGCCAAAATTCCTCCACAATGATGTGAAAGCATGTTAAAGTCAAACTGAAATTTATTACTTTAGATTATTGCAGCTAAATGTAGTTTAGCTGCAATACAAACTACTGAATCATGGGGTATACCCAGGCTTTCAAATGATTGCACAGGGTCCTGTAAAAAGTCTTTTTCACATGACTGTATGTAACAGCACTTTTTTACATTACACCACGATGCACTTTAAGGTAATTTAACATTGTTTAAATGAAAATACAAGACAGCAGTTTTTAATACTACGTCCTAGAGTACATGGTGATGTTTTAAAGTGAAGTGACCTCTAGCTGCTGTATTAATCACTGCATAATATGCACCACTGGTGTCCCACCTGTACTCATGATGGAAAGTAGTACCTGAAAACAAACACTGAGCTTTGTAATGTGTATTTAATTTAGTAAAAAGCTGTATTTTAACTCAAAACACGTTGTTGTCCTATCCCTAACAAGCAGTTATATGCCAAAATGTCACCTACTGTACCATAAATAAAAAATGAAAGTAAACAAGAAATTAAAATAAAACTTTAAAGTGGTTTTGAGCAACAGTCACGTTCCAGCATCCGAGGTAAAAGTTGGATGTGTTTTTGCCACCTGCCTGCTACCCTTCCTGCTTTCTAATGCAACTTTTTCCCGTTTTTTAAAGTGCAAAACTCTGAATATATGTCATGTCCCAGCAAACACTTAATCGATGAATTGGCTGACAATCTTTTCTTGACATTTGGTATAGAAACAGTTCCAAAATGAAAGTTATGCCAGAGAAATAACCTAACCGTTATACCTTCGAGCAAATTTGTGTAAAAAAAAAGGAAAAAAAAGTATATTACATTTCTTCAGACAACACAGACAGAGGTATTTTTAAATTCCTTCCAAACAAGCACTGTTTTGTCAAATATTTTGTCCACGAGAAAACTGTCAGCAGCATGCCAACGCAACAAGTGGCAATATAACTGACTTCATAAAAGGAGATGAGTGCACACACCTTTGACACTGTAAGGCAAGGTTTTATTTTTTCTTCTCCACAGGAAAAGGCAAAAGCAGAGTTTCTAAAATTCTTCAGCCTGGAGGAAGTCTTCCGAGCTGTTTGTTTGCTTGTTTGTGAAAGGAGTAAAGGACGATTTGATCATTTAGACGAGGGACTTGTTAAGGTCAAACGTTAAGAAGGGCACCAAGCAGGTTAAGGCCGGGTGTAAAACATTAGGCCTGCATGGCATGAAATATGTGCAAAGGGGAATTATTATTATTATTAATAATAATAATAATAATAATAATAGAAGAAGAAGAAGAAGAATTAAAGTTTCTCGTCTGCCAATAGGGTTTATTTTTCATTTTGAGATTATGAAAATAATAATAAGCAAACAAATACATAATAACTTGAAATTTTAAATCGGATTTAAAGTTGATTTGATTAATCAAGTCCAGTTTCCTGCATCACAACGTCACGTTCTGCTTTACAGTGCATCACCACCATACTGGAAGTGCCAAGTGAGTTGAAGTCTGTCACAGATGATGGCAAAGTGAGGCAGAGGGGAGGAGGACTGATGACACGGAGCTGGCACAGCGAGCGAGTCGTACATTGTACTTTGTGGTGAAGGAAGGGAAGCGTGCGTCTCCTTTCCATCACATTTCACTTTTTCAAACAGTGACGGGGAATCAAAGAAGGCAGGATGTAGAATCCGTCAGACACACAGACCGTTTCTTCAGAGTCTTGCGGTCCCACAGAGTGGTTAATTCTGCTGCTTTCAGTCGCGTTTTTTCGCTCTGCTCGGTGCGGGAGTCTGCCGATCGACCGAGGTGGAGAAGAGAGGTGTTGCTCGCTGCCTCAGCTCGCTGGATGGATCCGAGCTCATCCTTTCTCACTTACAACTGAGGACTCGGTTTGGAAGAGTTGGGATTTTGTTCCCTTCTCCACTCCATCTCCTTTTCTGTGAGTATTCCTGTTTTCGCCGACCCTTTTATTCAGTTCTTATCTTTGGAAGGGCTGATATATTTAGAAATTTGCATTTATCAGGTGAATAAATGCGTTTGTTGGGGAAGTTGTGCGATTCGTGCGCTGGAGGCGAAAAGCGGTGTTTCTAATGCATGAACGTTACAGAATCACTTTTTGTCACGTTTTGAGTATAACATTCACGGACACAAGCTGTTTGCTTATACTCGACCAGGTAATACAGGTCAGTAAAGAAACATCATCAGGTCATTGTGTAATTTATGTACTTTAAAATTCTAACAGGGAAAACCGCGTAACGTTATCAGCGCATGGAGAACTCTGAAGTAGATTTCCTCCTTATTTAGATTCAACAGGTTTGGCTGTCACTGTTTTTCACCGTAGGATAGTTAATGAAGCTGCTCAGAACAGAAGCCTTATAGTTGTTTCTGATGTTGGTTAAACTGTACATCCAATTGTTCCTTTTCGACATAGGCTTGGACACAAAAGGCGAGTCATTTGATTCGCATGCATACCAATTAATTGTGGTCTAAGTCGAACTCGTGCACATTTTATTTTTTCATAGAAATCAGATTTTACATTTCACACAAACTTTTACATCCACCTTTAGCTGTTGTTTCCATTTTTAGCAGCTCAGGTGGCATTTTGTATAGATGACATTTTCAGATATTTAAAAAAGAGACTGCTGAAAGTGAAAGGAGATTTAACAGAGAGGAAAAATGTTTTGAAACTCATAGTAGAATAGGCATAATGGTATACAGCACCTTGATGGTCAGCACTGGTCATTTGGTTGAAGACTGAATGTGTTGCTGTTAATTATCCACGGTCCCTTTTTTGTGTTTTCTTCTTCAGATGCCAGATTATTTTCAGGACAGTTAAGTCTGAAGGTGTGGAAGACTTTGCTTCACAATGGCAACAGGAGTAGCAGCGTGGCTCCCCTTTGCCAGGGCTGCAGCAATTGGCTGGATGCCTGTGGCCAACTGCCCCATGCCTATCGCGCCAAGAGACAACAGCAAGAAACAAGATGAACTTATCATCCTCAATGTCAGCGGCCGTCGTTTTCAGACCTGGAGAACAACATTGGACCGCTACCCAGACACCCTACTGGGCAGTTCTGAGAAAGATTTCTTTTACAACGAGGAAACCAAGGAGTACTTTTTCGACCGGGACCCTGACGCCTTCAGAAGCATTCTCAACTTTTACCGAACGGGAAAGCTCCATTATCCTCGTCACGAGTGCATCTCGGCCTATGATGAGGAGCTGACTTTCTTTGGCATCATACCTGAGATCATCGGTGACTGCTGCTATGAAGAATACAAGGACAGAAAGAGGGAGAACTTAGAGCGGCTGCAGGATGATCAGGAAGAGAATATGGACCTGAAGATGCCCAACATGAACTTCAGAGAGACCATGTGGCGCGCCTTTGAAAACCCCCACACCTCCACCATGGCCCTGGTCTTTTACTATGTCACAGGGTTCTTCATTGCTGTCTCGGTCATCACGAATGTGGTGGAGACCGTGCCCTGTGGTGCTACTGCCAATCAGAAAGACATGCCATGTGGCGAACGCTACACTGTTGCGTTCTTCTGCATGGACACCGCCTGTGTTATGATTTTCACCGTGGAGTATCTGTTGCGCTTGTTTGCCGCACCTAGTCGTTACCGCTTCATGCGCTCTGTGATGAGCATCATCGACGTAGTGGCTATCTTGCCATATTATATTGGTCTAGTGATGACCAACAACGAGGATGTCAGCGGCGCCTTCGTGACACTGCGCGTGTTTCGAGTGTTTCGTATCTTCAAGTTCTCCCGCCACTCGCAAGGCCTGCGGATCCTGGGTTATACACTCAAGAGCTGCGCTTCGGAGCTGGGCTTCCTCCTCTTCTCACTCACCATGGCCATCATCATCTTTGCCACGGTCATGTTCTATGCAGAGAAGGGCTCCAGCTCCAGCAAGTTCACCAGCATCCCAGCTTCATTCTGGTACACTATTGTCACCATGACGACGCTGGGGTGAGTAATAGACATATGCAACCCCCACACACGCACACTGACACAGGTAAATGCATTCACACACAGTTACATGTTGTGCTATATGTGTATTTTTTTGTTTGTAGAATTATAACAGAGTTGCTTATGATTTTAATAAACTGAATAATTTATGAAAACCACTTTGCATTTCAAATGAGCATTAAGACAGCCTTCCCCCATACTTCAGTACGCTACAGCTTATTTGAAACTGCCAGTGTGATTAATGGTGGGGAGTGTAGCATTTATCTATCAGCACAAACATTCACGGCGTTTTGTTTGCCTTAGAGCTCTCCAAATAAGAAGACACTGTTTGAATACATGCAATACACAAGTAGATGCTCAGATAATAGATTTGTATTTGTGCAAGCGATGTACAGCTCATGCAGAGCCACATCTTGTAGTTTCTTTTTTGATCAGTGTAAATTCTTGGTATAGAAAAAAAACGTTTCCGTGTCATTAGGTTGCCACAACCAAAACATTTGAACATTTTTACTAATACTGAAACAAACTGTTCTATTCATAACCCTCCAATTAACTAACAACTCTTTTCCACCTCCACACTCTTATGGCATGACTTCTAATCATCTTTGAATAAATAGTAAGTTTAATTATTTTCAGAGGACAAACAATAGCGTTTCTACTGTTTTTTCAACAAATTTTCCTTTTGCTAATTGGGGCTAAACCAGGAGCTCCGTATGCATAGCTAAAGCTTCAGTTAAAAAATGGTTTGCGAGCGTGAAATAATTTAACTGCATTATAAAGTGAGATTTTCCTCTGTACGCCTGGAGGCAAAGCGTCCCATGAGGCATCCTCTGTCACCTTTATTATGATTCCACTCTGCTCTTAATCTTTCCTTCGAGCTCGCTGAGATTCTGTGCCATGAATGGCAAGGTGAACTTAAAAGTGTTCCTGAAGTTTGGTCGAGTGTACTACTCTATTAAAGAAGCAGAATTGAAGAATAATTACGAGTTCCTAAAAATGCATTCTTCACTCAGGCTCTCTTTGTAGATAATGCTATGTATGTAAATGGAAAATGTGGTTTTGGAAAGAAATGACATGACACAAAATAATTTTAATGGTTTTTGTGACTCACACGAGTAATGTAAATGTATTTTTGAATATAAATCACTTTCAAGTGAGCAGGAAACACGTTAAAGGAAATGCCTATCGTTTTAAGTCTGTCTAAAAGGAATACCTACATTTTATATGTATTGAAAACATTTTTGGCCTCTGTCATTTTTCATTCTCTCCACAGCAACTGTGAAAAGATTCCCACCTCATGTGATTTCAGTGAAAGCAATGCAGGACTCTAAACTTCAGGATAAAAAGACAAAGTTGATATGAGTCTTCAAGAATTTAATAAATTGTGAAAAATGGACTTAAGATAATAATATTCATAGTTATTATGAATATTTTTGAAACTTCTATGAGTTGGATTTTTTTTAGAGAAACGGTGAAAGATGCTATTACTATACTAGAACTGATGGGTTGGATTTTACATTGTTTGATTTGTGTGACCGCAAAGATATGTATTTTCTAATTATCAACAAGTGAGAATCAAGACTTTGACATGAAGTCTACATTTCCATAACATTTCTTTTTAAACTGACCAGATGTTCTATGCTGTTCATGTGTCTGACTTGCTGCCCAGCTCATCAGCTCTGTGCAGGTTGCCATTGCTTCCATCAGTGTACTTTTAGCAGAGCTACTAGTGGGGAGCTTTTGAAATGCAAAGTGGCATATTTGGAGGAATCACAAGCATTAGCTTGACTGGCCATGACCTGTTCCTACATCCCAGCGAGACGAAGGCACAAGGTTAGATGAGTTCAAGACGGTAAAGACATGGACAGATAGCCTGTTCCTCCCACCAATGAAAATAATTGATTGATGTTGAAACCTTATTGATGTAGCACTGACTATTCAATCACTGAGAATTTCCTTTTTGTTTCACTACAGGAAATCATCTCTAATTCAAAGCAAAGTAACTAACTTTGCACTTTAACCATTTGTTTTATTTATCTATTTGACTACAAAAGCCATATCTTAGCTTTAGTTAGGACTTTGAATTGTCCCGTTTGGTGAAAGTGATATTGTTTGTGCAGATATTAGTGCTGCTGGTTGAACCAAAGAATGGCTTTAATTTATATGTGGAAGTTTTGTTTTACACATAGAGTTTAAAACCTAATAGAAAAATGGCTTTTTACCGTCTGTCAGGATTTATATTGTCTAGAAACTACAAATATTTATGTTTAGTGACATAATAATTTTTATTTTCAAAAATAATTATGCTGTTTATCATTGAGTCAGAAACCATAAATACTGGATTGGACAGCATGCGTGGGAGCTGTCATGCTGCACCAGATTACTACAGATAAGTACACTGCAAATGTCATGAGCTTCTGCCTTTTTCCTAAACTAAAATGAAATTAAATAAAGTATGGTTAGATTCCTGGTCAGGAGTCAAATGACATGTTTTGCTAGTCGACCTAAAACTTCCTGAACTAGACATTTCCCAGCTCGACTTGTGGCAAACAGCCTTTTTTCTGTTTTGTTGTATATACAGTATAGTGCGAAAGACAAGCATGGACCATAATAGTCCTATTAGTCTCTGTGCTGTGTAAGGCCAGACAGGCTGCCTGACCTTACCTGTGCAATATTTGTGTGGTTTGCTGTGTGTGGTACAAGTGCTTTCTTTTGTATCACACATACTAAAGGATACAAATGCCAAGGTGAAAGCATTATGTAAATTTTAAACCTGAACAATGTGTTTTCACAAAGACCCATTATGTGTGATGCACAATAGGCAGTGACACTGAGAGTCTATCTACAGCTCTAGCAAAGTGACCCTCATCACTACCCAAGGACAATTATTTGTAATTGGGAAAACTATCAATTGATGCACGTTCAAAGCAAACACACGCATCATTTTGTAAGTGCTGAATTCAAGGGCTGAAATTCAATACCTATTACAAAAACTAACACTGGATACTGTTGGAAATAATTCTGCAGCAAATCAAATGTATGAAGTCAGGGTATAGATCAGTATAAAGATAAACTATACCATACAGTTCATACCATAGTTTATACCATAGGGTTTTGTATAATTACCTGAAAGATCTGTTTAGTATTATTGACTCTGTAAGTAAAATATTCATTTTAATCTGAGTCATTGTCCCCTGTGCTTTTAGGCAAAGTAACACTGAGATCCGTTGCAATATTGTAAAATATATTCTACTTTGTAATTTACTGTATATTGTATATATTTATAGTGTATAATATTGTATAGTAAATCTTAAAATATTATAAGAGTTGTATTCAGCTTGAGTAATATCATAATCACTTCACCATTCTCTCCTATGTTGAGGTGGGCTGCGTGTGTGCAGTAGTACACATCATAAAGTAGACATAAATCAGAATAGATTCACAAACTCATCAAGGTCATTTTGGGCTTTTTAATTATTTCTTTGAAATGTTCTTTTTTTGAAGGTGGAATGATTGTACAGCATATATCTTTAATGACTTTAAACAACTAGAATTTGGCTTTATTTTGTATTTTCTGTAATCCACACAGGGTAAACTATACGTATAGGCTCAAATATACACATACAATCATTTAAACTTTTAATAAGTGGAGCTGAATGTTCTAAAGTGTCTTTTAATTTGCCAAGGCCAAGGCCTGTTAGCTTCTCGTTAGTGGTCATGGTTGACTACAACTAGCAATTTCTCTTTGTCTGAATAAAAGCGATTTGTTTGACTGCACACACTGGACTGACCAATTTCAATTTCATTCAGTTTAGTTTTATATAGTGCCAGATCACAAGACGTCAAGGCACTTAATATTTTAATGACCCAACAATATTATGAGTAACACTCAGAACAATGGGACATTCCATGGAATTCATTGAGGCTCTAAGAAGGAGAACTATATATCTACACAAGTTGGGAGAAGGTTGCTTGAAGCCGTTTCTATCCAACTGCAGATTTGAGGATCATCTGTACAAACAGTTGCATGTAAGTATAGTTTATCGCCACTTTGCCGAAGTCTGGAAGAAGACCCAAATGAGAGGAAATTGGTTAGGATGTTCAGGAACAACTCAGGATCTACCAAGCCTTCCATGAACTGCAAACTGCTTGAATACCAGCATTACTGTCCACAATGAAACAAGTTTTAAATCGCCGTGGACTGAGAGGGTCCCAACAAAGGAAGATGCTACTCCAAATCGACACCTTTAAGCTTGACTGAAATTTGCTGTCGCCCATATGGACAAGCCAATTGCCTTACAATAGGTATGTTTGGAAGTGTAAAGGTGAGGCTTTAAACCTAAGAACTCTGTACCAACTCTCAAGTATGGTGCTGGTTAGGGCCATGCTCATGATAAAACAAGCTAAGGTTTTGGAATGGCTTTCCCAAAGCCCAACCTCATTCTTTTCAACACACTATCAAACTTAAACTTTACTGATTCATCAAGTCAAATATCCAGTCAGAATTATGCCCAAAGGCTTGCTGGCTACTAAAATCATCTGATCTGATCTGCACCTTGCGAATGAACATTTAACCGTATGTTACTGGGTGTATGTATATATCAGAGACTGTATGTATACTTGTGTGGATTACAGAAAATTCAAAATAAATTCAAACTTGTGCATCCAATGATTGTTTGTTAGAGTCATTGAAAATGTATGCTGTACAGCTAATCCACCCTGAAAAAAGAACAGTTTAAAGAAATTATAAAAAAGTGCCAAATAACCTTTACATTTAACCGTATATAAATAACCATACATATAAGGTCATGATGTAAACTTCTAACAAAAACTCTATATTTAAAAGGGCAACCAAAGAACAAGCAAAGACACAGTACAGTACACCCTTTGTTTTTACAGCTTACACCCACACCTATAAAAACAAAGCCAGTCAGGTGAAAATAAAATAGTTCAAATGTTTTTGCCTGTACATCACCCACCCCCACTCTCTAAAGCTTCTTATATGTCAATTAGTATGGGTAAATATGTACATATGAGTACAACTGCAACTGAACAAACTCACCAGCCTTTCATGAGGCGCAGTGTTCCCTCCTGCCTGTCGCCTGTCAGTCTGTTCACATACTGAAGGAACATATGCTCAGGTGATGAGGTCACCAATATCCCATCTGTCAATGCATATAAAAAGCTCTGGAGAAGAAAATCTTTTATCTAACACTGTTTTTTTATTCCCTTGGGTTCTGTTTGAACTGGTCTGTTTGATTTCTGAGAAAATCTATCTGCACTCGTTTATGTTTGCTTGTCTGTGTTTTATTATTTATATGTTATAAATGCTATAAAAACCATTTACAGTGTTTGTTTTCAAATCAGTTTAAGTTTGTATTTCCATTTTTTATTTATCAAAAAATGCTTTTAGCAGATATTGATATGAAAAAGTTTCTATCGCACAATATACAACTTGCTGTAAGTTTATTTTTATTTTTATCTTTAGGTAATGTAGGTAATGTTTTTTGAGGGGAGGGGGGTTGTATCATGTGTGGACATAAGGAAAATCAATTGCCCATTGGGAACAATAAAGTTACCATTGAACTTGCAAGCAAACACCCATGTACACTAGCTAACCACACACTTTATACTATATAAAAAACATTCAGTCTAAATCCTCTGATAGAATTTCAGCTTTAGCCTTAATACAACCTAAAGCTGCATATTTTCTCAAAGTTGTAAAAGAAACATTAACAAAGGGGATCTGAATATTCTCCCTAGATTGAAACAGCTTCAAAACCACTGAAATTCTAAACTTGTCTTTTATTAGATCTATTCCGACATCTTTCAACAACCACATTGTCACGTTAGAAATACACAACTTTTTGAGTATCACAGCTCATGCCCAGCTTCAGCACGGTGATTCTAATGATGAATACACTTATTCAGTGAAGTACCCTTTTAGTTCAGCATAAGGTGAAATGGTTACTGCATTCAATTTGGTTAGCGATCATATTTCTGTGAGACTGCTACAAAGTCCGGAAACACAATATACAAGACAACAAGCACCTTTACAAAAATATTGGATGTGGACTATTATGTTATGGGTTTGAATTTTTAAAAAAGCCATTAAGATTTACATAAAAAAATACTCAGTTACCAATTTCTTTTGCAACAACAACAAAAAAAATCAAAGTCTTTGATGTTGATAGCCAATAATTGAGTCTGTCAATTATTTATCAGCCGCATTTAAATTATAACCCCAAAGAGCACATATGCACATTCAGATTTTGATTCATTTACACGCATAAATAGTTATTGCCTTTGATCTTGTCGGGTTTATGACCTGCCTCCCTGCGCCCTCTCCACGTCTTCATGAGCCCAGACAGCACAGCACAGCAGTTCTGGGTAATGGGCTGGAGCTGAGGGAGATGAGGGGGGAAAGGGACTGACTGGCTGTATAATCAGCCACTTTCACTGTCCAGGAACAGGGGTGTTAAATCAACCTCAGGTGGCTGATAAAAGAATCTGGATTGAATCTCAGCAAGGTCTGCTCCCTGCGGCTGCCTGCCGACGCTGGCGCTGTCGGATACGCGGGCACCAGCATCAGTGGGACAGGATCCGAAAGATTGATGAGGAAGGAGAAATCCCTCTCTCCCGCTCTCTTCCTCCCTCCGACTGTCTTTTTCTCCCCCATCCTCCCCTCATCCCCCATGAGTCTCCCAGGGGAACAGCTATTTTGAGAGCACAGGCACTATGTGTGAAAGGGAGTTAGCAGTTTCAACTATAATCTGATACATGATCCAGACACAATGCATGAAAGCAGTCATTTTTACCTGCGTGACAGGTGCACTGAAAGCAAAGGTTCACTGGTGAGGTATCATCTCTCCCAAGTCTCCCACACCTCTAAAAACATTATTAACCCAATAATGAGAGAAATATTAATGAGGTGTGCATTGAAATCTGACTCTGGTGTTATAATTAGAGTGATTCTCCCAGTTGTAGAGTCCTGGTCCTGGACGGAGGCTTGTTCTGTAGCAGAAAGTGAGAGAAAATGTTGTTATGCATGTAGGTCATGTTCCCATCTCTGCCTTAATCAGTGGCTATATATAATCTGCTTCTTTCTTCAGAGAGACTTTAAGCTCTCTTCCCTCTGTGTTCTCTGCTCAACATCTCTATTAGATAAAGTGGACTGGGCCTAGGGGCCAAAGGCAGGACTAGAGAGGTCAGATGAGTTGTGCTTCCTGTTCACAAACGCTCTTTGTTCTAGTATTGGGAAAAATGAATAGGAACTGGCTGTAGAAAGACAAACAAAACTCGCCAAAGTCACTTCTGTCATAGACATTGCTTCAGTTTTTTATTTTTAATACAGTGCTCAAATTCCTAAACCACACAACCATAAACATGCAGACCTGAAGAGGAAACTAATCATTATTTTTATCATCGATCAAGATAGGGATTAATTTTTCATTAGGCTCAAATTACACTGTAGAACCATGAAGGATTGCCTAATGTAAATTTATTTGCCCGTGAAGGTGGGAATTTTTTTTTTTCCCACTGGTTACCGTCAGTCCAGTATCTGAGGTTGGCCGATATATAAGTGAAGGTGCATGTGAAACTTTTCAGGAAGGTTCTGCAAACACATTACCTAAATTGGGTTATTTAAGTTCAAACCCAGATAAAACAGACTCAAGTGAAAGCAAATGAACAAATCTATGCCTATAAGGTCCAACCTGTAAGGTGTGGTGGGGTTGGTGAAAAATTTGCAATGGCAGGCTCCAGAATAACTTTTTATCTCAGAAAGGAACCGGGTCTCTGTGGCACTGCATTGGCAAGTCACACTTAAACAGCAGAACACAAACAACATAACCAGTGTCAACTCATTAAAAAAACAAGAAGGTACCACCTTGTGGTTTTCATCCAGCAGTGACAAAGTACCTCTTAAACTAGTGTGTCAGTTGGAAACTGGGCAGTTTTGTAAAAGACAAATATTAATACAATAGTAGTATGCATAATGTGGCCTCAATCCAACTAGCACTTCCACTTAGCACATGCCTTTAATTGTGTTTTAAAGGTTAATTATTGATACTGAATTACATTTTCAAGGAGGGAGACCACTTAATCAGTAAAATGAAAACAGCAAAATTCAACCAAAAAACAACTAACCAGCAACAGACTTGATAACTGATATGTATATATCATATATTGCTCTCTGCAAATATTTGCCTTGAGTGTAAAGTTCAGCGTGTGTGTTTGCAATCCATGAAAACTGGGATTCGTTCTTTATGCAATAACAACACATGGCTCAGGTGACAAACCATGTTGTAATAATGACTTCTCAAGGTTCTGTCCCAAGATACCAATCTCTGCAATGCTAGATTTCCTTTTCCAATAGTCAAGTCTGGTTTCTTTGACATTCACCATGGGGTACCTATTCTAACCAATCATCCTCATCCCCTAGTCATAATATCATAGTTTCCTGATCTCATACCAGCTGTTTTCTTATGTAAACCAAACAACAGCCTAACTATGGCAGGTTGACATCAATACACCTGCAGGTTGATATTTGCAAAATGTGCAAAATACATTCATTGATTTATTTAGTAGTCTTAGGAGGCACTGACAAAATTATTCACAAGTCCCAAAAAAGAGCTCAGATCACACAGTTTTTGTCTTTTTGAATGTTATTGTTAATAATATTTAAGCATAGGATCACATAAACATTGTTGTTGTTGAGCTTTTCCAAAACTCTTATTCTTTGTGCACCCTATAAATATTTCACAAAATCTAAATAGGTTTAATTGCTCAACTTCACCACTGATCCCAAGGGTAATGTTAAATTATAATGAGTAAGTCTGTAGCACTAAGTTTGGTGATGATAAAGAAAGCAATAAAGAAAGCAACAATCTTAGACCTGATTTTAACTCTTAAATCCTTTCTTAGTTCAACACTCAGTTATGTGTAAAGGGATTAATTAACACTGGGAAGAACAAAGCCTCTCATGTTGGGACTGAATTAACAGTCTGTAAAAGAAGCTGAGTATTATAGTTTTTTAAAGCCTGCATGTAATATCTGAAGGATTCTTTGTTTTTCCATGGAAACGTGGTTATCACTGTGCAAGAAAATGGGATGCGAATTTGATTTCTAGCCTCTGCTTGTTATGTTAATCTATCTATTTCCCTAGTACTTGCAAATTGTGTTTACAGTTAATTATGGATAATTGGTAACAAAAGTGGGGAGTTGGATTGCATTTTAGAAAGCAATAAATGTCAATTAATTGTGGAATGTCATACGTTTGTTAATAATGCAGGATCTCTGTGCCAAGCTGAAACAGAACTGGGAGGCAGTGCTTCCTAGTTTCTAAGTGGGATTATTCCTTCACACAAATCATCTGACGTTGTCACAGATTGTTGTAGTTTTCTATGGCAGTCTGCTTTCAGACAAAATTAATGGGCTATTTTGCTGCCTTGCAGAACCCCTGGGGTCAAAATGAGTGCAGCTAGTAGGAAATTAGAAGTATTCCTGCCTTTATCGGGCCAAGATGCTCTTGGAGCCAATTTCCCAACACAAGGCTCTTTAATAGAAACCTTTCTAATGATAGCTGTGGAATTTAATTTAGCTCCAGTACGGGTTCATTTAACACCTAAACTCATTTAAAAGGAATTAAACTTGCAAAGGATAGTGGTCTCTGGCAAGCTTAACAACCCCTACACTCTCTTGACATTTTTCTCTTTCTCTTACTGGGATTGTAAAATGGCCAAAGCTTTGTCCCATATGAAATTCAGATACTAGTTTGACAGCAGGGAACAAGAGAAACTGGCAGGTAACATTGCAAAGGGTTTTTTTTTTTTTCAAACTATGTTTAACCAGCAGTGTGCTTACATCATTTCTCTTTCAAGATGGAGCAGCAGCACAGCATAGTGTACAAAAAAATTGCTCATCCAATTATCAAGTTGTGTTGTTTCTGCATGAATCGTGAGGCAATATATGCAGAAGCAGGATTAATAGTCATACTAACAATCCTCATTATTATCTGTGTACAAAACTACCCATATGGAAAAGAAATAGTAAAAACTTATAAAAGACTTGCATAAGATGTGGCCTACTTCATATAGTGAATCATATAAGGCTTATATGATTTACTCATGAAAGTGGCCACTTTCTCATTACTTTCATATATTGTTTTAGTAAGTATCCAAAACATACAAGTTTCATTTATATAATTTTTCAAGGGATCTTATATCTGTTTTCACTCTTGTATGCTTTTCATACAAGTTTCACACAAGACAGATACAAACTTTATAAGATTTATATATATCTTTTCCATATGGGTAACCTCACTTTTAGGCTAATGCTTTTAAGAAAAATGTTTGCTTAAACGCACCAGAAGAAGAGAAGAAGGGTATTCGCTTTTTTACTACGATAAAGCAATTATCCTTGGTTGGAAGATGTTACCTTACAATAACCTATTAAAATACCACCTTAAAGGTAAATCTAGCATAAAGTAAGTTCTCACAAGAGCTTTTCTAAATAAAAATGATATAAACAATGGTATATGAAATGCCATAGCTAGAGGACATTACATGTCTAGGAGTGAGAAGGCTAACGAGCTTGTCAGAGATATGTAATACTAAACCAATTACATTTCTTTTTAATATTGTCAAAGAATTCCACCTACGTCTGCATAACCCAGGTATAAACATCCAGTGACAGGAACACTGGCAGGTAGAGTTATAATCTGGAAATTAAGCAGATGTGGAAAACTGTGAAGCTGTTGCTGTTGCTTACTTGCAAATCTTGTAGATGCTGAGAAGCATAGTATACTCCCACTAAAAGGATGTTTTTGGCCTGGAACCCCTGAGATACATTCAGTTTTCTTTTTGTAAAAGGTAATAACTACTTCAGCTTGTTCAAAATGATATTTTTTGTGTTCAGTGCTGGCTAGTGTGTCTTAACAACTGCGGCATTTTATAAAAAATAAAGAATTAATACATTTATATTCACAGTTTTGCAACCTTAAACTGAGTTTTTTGTACCATTTCTCTCCCTCCTAGACATCTAATAGTTTTACACCATCAGTCCACGGGCTCTGTAAAAACTTCTCAGTTATTTTTATTTCAAAAGTCAGTTCTTTTATGACACCACTTGCCTAAAACAAGCAGTTGGGGCATCACTGAACAGTCCTTTATCTATCTTCATAGAAATCCAGCTTGAAAAGGCTGAACTATTCACTCTTGTTCTCTGCTGTCCCTGGACTCCAATTTTTTTTCTTTCATCTTCTTTTCTTTCATCTCTTTTTTCTTTCTGGCCCTGATTTTTTTGTGCTCTGTTGCCAGTAAGGCCTGATTGCTTTTAACAGTTAAGCTGCAGTAATAAACATACTGCAGTCCATTCACTATTAGTTTTTAAGCAGTGAGGGGAAAACGTTCTCTTCATATAGTCTGAATATAGCCATAAAAATGATTATTGATACAGCTGAAAACTTCTTTATACAAAAGCTTATTACAAAATTCTTTCTTTTCTTTCTAGTCATTACATTTTGAAAACGCTACATTTTTAGGTTTCAGATTTGTTTCATGACAGATTACTTGTAAAAGTCTTTCTGCTGTAAACAAGAGCTGTCAGCAGGCCTCCTTTAACCATGACTTATAGTGCACGCTCTCTCTACCCACTTCCATTCAAGTTGCGTGTTTTGCGTGGAGGTGCCGTCACATTAAGTGTCATAAGTCAAGAGTGGGGGTGTGTCACAAAACCCTCCACAAAGAGTCTGCCACAGGCTACATATAAACATGTGCTGTTTGCCACGGAAGACGATCCATGCAAATGTAAAGTGTATGTGACTACTGGTATGTTTACATTTTATAAACTACTAAAACTGAGATATAGACATAAAGACTATAAGCTGCTGTCTTCACCCAGATGTCCAAGACATGCAGTCACAGATGACCACAGTAAAAAAAGAAATTGATTATCAGCCTGAAACCTACCGTGTCCTGGTGACAAGTGTATTTATGACTACCATCATGGTCAAAATTTGTATTTGTTACAGACAAACAAACACCAAAGTTCAGTAACATACACCTCTCTGGTTCAGCCAGTGCAGGTCATTTCTCCCTCACACTACTCCAGGTTTCCCTCTCAATGACCACGTGAGAACTGAAGTCTCCCAGATGGAACACTTTCCAGTAACCTACCCTGAGACTCCAGTACTCCAGGTACTCTGAGCTGATGTTTGGCCTGTAAGCACACATGATGCTCAGAGTCCATTCCCTGACCTAAATGGACATGGAAGAAATGCTAACATACACGAACCAAAATGGTTGGACAGAAGTACACCCACCCCTCTTTAGCCATGCCTTGACGTAAACCCGATTTCCTGTATCTCTCAACATTAGAAGCTTGGGCCTCCTCCACCAAAGAGATGAGATCCTACCGGTGGTGAGCCCAAAAGTGGGTGAAGCTATTTGGCTGGGGTTAGGCCCTGTAGGGCCTTTAGGGCAACATTGCACCAGGCAACATAATACCTGGGATCACAGCTTATACTATGATAAAACAGTAATTAAGAACACAGACAAACCAGGTGGATTATGTGCCAGTCATAGCAAAAATATGGAGGGATTGCTTTTTTAGCGAGCTGCAGGGACACTAGTGGTGTAACCCAAGGGAAATAATTACAGCTGATCTGTCAGCTACAATTATGAGAAAGTTGGAACCAGCTGGATGAAAAATATTTTTCAGTAGAGAAGTTCATACCTCAGGCTGCACGACCTAAGAGGTGCAACAGCCTGAGGTACGGACCATGAGGTATGGCACCTCTAAGGCTTACAGCCTGAGGGCGAGCAATAAAGTACTAATTGTGATGGATTTTTTGATGATTTCATACTTTTTTCGCTGAATAATCTGGGGAAAAACATTAATTAAATATAGTTTTTAAATTTGTTTTAGGTGTGTTTCACAAAGTCAGAATTTCCTTTTAAACAAAAATGGGTTGTCTCATATGTGTGTCTCCAAAAGTTGAATCTGTTCATCTGGACGTAGCGTTTTGTGGGAGAAACGTTTCGTCACTCATCCAAGTGACTTCTTCAGTCTCAGCTGACTGCAGGTTTCCCCAATCTTATAAACAGTACATTTGCATAATGACTGAAACCAGCCCACTGGAGGAACAATGGGCTGTGGGGTCAGTTCTTTAATCTTAATTATGCAAATTCCCATGACCATTGATCAACAATCACTGACCAAAACCCACTGATCAAAGCCCACTGATCAATGGCCATGAGTACCATTCACAGAGAGTTGGGGAATGGCTGCAATCACAGCATTGTAAGATGGCGAAAGATGTACCCTTAGGCCCCCTCCTCGATTCAGAGATGGTCTTTCCCTTTTCACGTAAATGGCCTCCTTGACTCCGCGCTCAAACCAGCGTTCCTCCCTGTCAAGGATGTGTACATCCTCATCCTTGAAAGAGTGTCCACGAATGGTACTCATGGCCATTGATCAGTGGGCTTTGATCAGTGGGTTTTGGTCAGTGATTGTTGATCAATGGTCATGGGAATTTGCATAATTAAGATTAAGGAACTGACCCCACAGCCCATTGTTCCTCCAGTGGGCTGGTTTCAGTCATTATGCAAATGTACTGTTTATAAGGTTTGGGGAAACCTGCAGTCAGCTGAGACTGAAGAAGTCACTTGGATGAGTGACGAAACGTTTCTCCCACAAAACGCTACGTCCAGATGAACAGATTCAACTTTTGGAGATTTACTTTCCTGGATGATTGAGAATGCATCAAGACATCTCATATGTGTGGTTTGTTTATTTGCTACAAAGTAAAAGAGTTGAAGATCACAATTTTTGCTTGGAGCTGTAAACATTTTTATTAGGCCATTTTATACCAGTGTGAATCTAAATTAAATTAATAATAATTATATTAATATAAATATAAGCTCTAACTCATATGGATTGGAATGAATATACATTTTAAATGTTAGTTTAACACAGAGCTTCCCAAAGTGTGGGGCCCGCCCCCTAGGGGGGACGCAGAGCCATTGCAGAGGGGAGCACGGTATGAAAAGGGGGAGAAAAAAACCGCTTGGACACAGCTAGCACGGGGCGCCCACTCAAACGCAAAGCAGGAGATGAAGCATTGCTGAATATGTTTCCAAACCAACTTCATTCTAAGCCAAAGACTAGAAAATATGGTGAAGCATATCTTCACTTTGGTTTCACCTGCACAAGTGCCAAGGTAGGTCTCCCCTGCATAACTGGTTTTCCCTTGGTCGGGAGCACGCACTGGGCTCTTCAAATCACGGACAAACAGTATCCCACATTCTTGATTTTTAGTTCACAAACACTTCTTGTAATAACTAACTACTCCTGACATTTTGGAGATGTTAGCTCTTTATACAGTAAAGTTACAGTGGGATACAAATAATATCAGGCTGATCCTGCCACAATTTGTTCCCCCGTCTAAATCACGGACAAACAGTGTCCCACAGTTGTTTATGTTTTTAAAACCCATTTTGCACAGAGAGACATTCTTTGAAAAATGTATTGATAGCAATGTTGAATATTATTACACAGGAAAAAAAACAACTACATGTAAAATAACCACACCATGACGCCTCTGCCTTTCTAAATGGAGGGACAGTAACTGCGTGTGTATATGTAAGCGTGTAAAACCTGAAGATAGTCAGATTAACAGTAACAGTATTTTGTCTCTATCTGCCATTCTGCAATTCATCTCATGTAAACAATAACGTGCGCACAGCGTGACATGAAAAAAGGCACATACCTTTGATGTTGTGTGATGAACTCTGTATTCCTCGTCCACATGTAAACGCAAAAAAGGAGTTTTAAAAAATCTCAGTTTTCGGTGATTCAAAACGCCATTTACATGTGGACGAAACAGCTTCGTTTTCAAAAATACCCGTGTAGGTGCGGATGTAGCGTAAAAGAGTTAGTAGTTTATTTTATTACTACCTGTAATTTATTGCAGATTACTTGTATTTGCTTAATTGTTTACTAAATTTTTGAGGTGTGAAATAAACCGCAATGGAGCAAAATATGGGTGTGTGTGGTTGGAGGATGTGTTTGTGCGTGGAGGGGGGGCGCAAACATTTTTCTTGTAAAACAAAGGGGGGCCTAGCAAAAAAAGTTTGGGAACCACTGGTTTAACAGTTTAACTGTGTGTACATGTCTGTCTGTCTGTCTGTCTGTCGCTATGGATTGTCTTACACCGAACACTAAAAGGATGGCTGTTTAATAGCATATGGCAACTTTTGTGACAAAGGCACAAGTTTGCCTCCTTTGAACAAGTTTAAGTTTGTGTCTTTGCTACTTAATGTGAAAAATACACAAAAAAAGTTAGGCTGTCTGCTCCACATGTTTGTGAAATTGTCCATGACATGTTTTACTTGCTGTATGATCTCACCCTCTGAGAGAGTAGGAGCAGTCTGTTGCACTTGGCTGAGTGAGTGTATATGATTGAATTTGGCACACAAAGTTCGACAAAGTGAGGGGAAGTGTAGGAAGATTATGTAAAATTAGGTTAGGGGAAAATCAACATGTACAAAGGGAAGAAGGATTGGAAATTCGAAAACATTTTTAGATAAAATTATCTGAAGAATGTGACATTTGGAAGTGATAGATGAGAGAAGGTAGGAAAAAAGAAAGCAAGTAGTAGAAAGGCAAAAAGGAAAAAGGAAGTAGGTGAACATCAAATTAAAAAGAAAAGGACAAAAGGGAGCAAGGAGGATAGAAGATGTGATTGTATCTAGTATAGCTCCCTGCAAGTTATCTCAAGATGTTTGTATCAGGACACAAAGACGAACCTTGAATGACACAGCATGCTCTTTACCCCGAATAAGTGGGTTATTTTTAGATGCTTGGCCCTTATCTCACTACACAGCTGGCAAGGTTTGGGCTCACAGAAAAGGTAAAGAAAATGTATTAATAACCTTTCAATGTGATGTGAAGGTGGATGCAGACAGGGGAACAGGACTGGTACAGTTACATTATCTGAGTGGACTGTCAAGGTTAACTGAGCGTACCTTAAAGATAAAAAAAATCCATGAAACAAAGAGAGAACTAGAAAAGTCTGATTGTAGAATTTTGTGTGAGCTAATTTAAATGATATGTAAGTGAATGTTACTTGGTGTGTGTGTGTGTGTGTGTGTGTGTGTGTGTGTGTGTGTGTGTGTGTGTGTGTGTGTGTGTGTGTGTGTGTGTGTGTGTGTGTGTCCATGCCTCCAGTGCATATATCTAACTGACATTATAAATAACACCAGCATGTTTATTTATGTTTTCCATTACTGTCTCAAATGTAGCTCTAGGATACAAACTCAGTTCCTTCTTTTTTTAACCTCACCTTTAAATATCAATTTATATTCAGCCAGAGTTCAGCAGATGGTTAAATAATACAAAGTGTTGGTTTTCCATACATGTTTTGAATCAAGTGTTATTTTTTATTCAATATCAGACTTGCAAGTCAAGTCATGAAGGAAGTAAAAGAAGCTTTCTGATTGGATGTCAAAAGTAATCAACATTACATAATTTAAATCAGTTATAATGAGGACAAACAGCATATTCATATGGAAGAGGGGTGTTGCATTTATATTGTGCCATGATTAGTGAATGACAATGGAATGGTTACTTTTCTGGCTAATTTAAGCACCAGTTTGAAAAAGCAAAGTGGTGATTAGCATAATTATACCTTAATCTGGCCTCATTAGCAAACCAATGTCTCATGTTAACGTGTAATAAAAGAGTTTTCTGATCATTTCTACCTGTTTTTTATTCAGTCTATGCTTTCATAAACTGGGGGAATACTATCACATTTTCACTAGTGATTTCCGAAAGCATTCATGTGAACACAGATCAAAATCATAGTTAATCAAATACAAACACATAATGTAAGTAGTATTTCATGAATTTATTGGAGTGAGGAGCGTCACTGCCTTCTCGAGCTTATGAAGAGAAAAAGTAATAGTTTCAGTCAAAAACCTTTTGAAAAATGTGTAAACTGACTCATTTTATATTTGCATAGGAGTGATCCAGGTTGGAACTTCAACAGGAAAGCCAAAAAAGTGAGGTACACCATGGACAGGTTGCCAGTTTGTCATAGAAAAACAGACAACCGTTAAAACCTACAGCTGATTTGGAAGCACCAGGTAACCTAACCATGTCTTTGGACTGTAGGTAGAAGCCAGAGTATCCATAGAGAATCCACACAGACACAGGGAAAATGTAAACTCCACATGGAAAGGACACCTACCTTCTTGGCAACAGTGCTAACCATCATGCCACCCTGTAGGAAGTCATGATTTTTGTTTGTGCAGTTGTTGCAAAAGCTCCTGTAGTGAAGCTGTGACATGTTCAAGATGTTGAATCTTTTATTTCCCCCACTCCTCCCCGCTGACATTTTGCATTCCCTACCCTGGAAATTTCCCTCCATCTGATATAAATGTTGGTAGTTTGTCATTAGTCAAAAGTACTGTGTTAAATTTCAGAAGTCATTCATTAGTAATTATACACATGTTGACTCATTTCGTAATTACGCATTAAACACTGGTCCTAATTACCAAGTAATGAATATTCCAAAACAAGTATTTTTTAAAAATGAGGAATGAACCAGTTTTACCACACGATATGTAACAACAACAAAAAAGTTATATATGAGAAAGCTAATTGTTGATACAGTGAACTTCTTTTGTTAGTGTAAACTTGCTCCCTTGAGATAGTTTAACAAACCAAAATATACAGTAGTTGTATAATGATGCTAAAATGTGAAAGCTGTCACTCAGCTGGACATTGTAGCTATTAAGCCATCACTTTGTGAAAGCATTTAAACCCTTGACAGCATAGAAGCTGGGTGGCCTGTGACGCTATGCTGATGTAACAATTAACGTCAAAAATACAAGGCGCGCTTACTAACAGTTGCCATAAAAGGACTGTAAGGTGACAGTCTGACAGCTGGCCTGATTTTGCTTTTTAATGTCTCCAGCTGTGCTGTTTTTCTAAAGTGCCTGTGAGCCACCAGTGAACAGTGACATTACTTTTAAATATGAAACAGTGGAAAAATACTAAAGAATGAAACAGATGTGTCTCACAGATTACTGCCTTTACATGATGTTTGCAGATTGTCTGCGCTGGTTAGGTTAATACACCACTGGGCTAGTAAACAATACAACCACAGCTTTTTTGATGAAATTCCAACAAGTCTTGATCTTGTGATAGTTTGCTTTAGGTTTTTTGAACTGTTTTCAAGTATTGCCTACTTTTCAAATCTTCTACAGCTATGATATCATTCAAAGTATAAATAAACAGATAAACAAGAGCCTCGAGCTGTGCTTTGATTACCATTCTTATAGAGTCAGAGCCTCCATTTAGAATTGTTATCGTCTGTCAAACAGGGGCCCGGCTCTGTCTGTGGCCACTTCAACATGACGCATCTCTCTTGAAGTGAATCAGCTGCTCTGGATGCCAATTATGTTGGCATCTACAGACCAAGCTGACTTCTATATGTCCTTTCACCACAAGAAGCCTCTTCAAGGTTTGTCAGACAAACATGATTACATATTCAAACTGCATTTACTGCAGTTACAGGGCATGTTCAGCCACTGAGGATCGTTTGGTAATCTTCTTCTTGTTTTATTTTTTCTTTTGTTTTTTAATCATCTGGCACTAAAACATCCTGTTCAGGATGCAATGTTATTTATGTTAATCGTCATTTTGTTGACTGATGATTATTGCATCATTGCATCATTATGAACCTGTAAATTATTTTGTCAGAACTCACAAATACATTAATTCATGACATTTTCATTTTTCTTTATTTACTGTAAGTGTGTTGATTAGAACTGCCCTTAATCTCCTGTTTTGGTGATAATGACATTGATTATATTCAGCATAGACATAAAGATCATTATGAATACGGCTTGTTAAACAAAATTGTTTTGTGCAGCATGAATTGCATCCCTCATAATTGACATGTTGATTTTATGTCTGTTTCCAGTAACGTCTCTTCATTTTTGATGCTTCTCTCGTCTCTGAACTTATACGGTGCCTTCATGTTATTGTCTTACTTGCTCATACTCGCTATATTTTGTCCTTTGTTGAGCTGCTGGAGTCATTGCAGATATCATTATGACCAGATAAGTAATTATTGGTGTGTTTTGCTTATCTACTGCTAATCTGTAATGACAGGAGTGGTAATGACCATGTGCTGAAATTTGTCTGACTGTTATATTTTTGACAAGTGTTGAATTGCATCTGTTGAATTCACCATGCAGATGTGTTAAACCATTTTAGATAGTTAAAAATGTCAAGCTGAAAACCTTAAAAAGTAGACTGATAAATGTGAAATACACACAGGCATGGCCCACAGATGAGACCAAATGACATATCTTCATAGACGCACCAAGCAGTTTCAGCCATAAGCATCAGCAAGGCATTTATTTTTCCTCAGACACTGTGTATACCTTTAGTCCTTGTCTGTGCTGACTTCCCAGCCTGGGTGGAACTTGTTTATGAATTCCAAAACATTCCAAGAAAAAAAGTTTCAGCTCAAAGAGGTGAAACTGAACTGATAGTCTGTTTAAGGCAATTTTTGTGTATTTGAACAAGCAAATATTGTTAAACAGTACTCTTGAACTGTCGCAACTGTAATAAAATGTGGTTTCAGTGCATTTCTAAAAATACTATCTCATGATAGCTGTTCACTTACACAAGCACATGCATTTTAGCTTTTTTGGCTGCCACACCAACACTCAGCCTTTGAGTCTTTTGCAGTTTGACTATTCAATTAACTTTTTTTCCCTTTTTGATACATTTGGCCTTGTACTTTCACCTTTTTCCTAGAACAGGAAAATATATTTTCTTTTTTGAAAAAAGAAATAGGAAAACATGTAGAAACTAAAACACCAATTTTAAAGCCTTTGAAATGTTATTGAGTGGTCAACAGGACATAGCAACAAGCTGGAACCAACTGGAGAACTAAATTGATCAAGTAAATTGCATATCAAATTTGAATTTCAAAACCCTGCATCCATTTCGGAGCACTCCATAATAAATTGCAGTTTTGGGCTGGAAGATTGGTATTCCTTTTTCATGTGAGCAACAGAGTAATCATGAACCGTGACTCTGTCCAGTATCATCACTTGCATCATTTGTATCTCTCTCTCATATAGACAGATAGACAGATAGATAGACAGATAGATAGACAGATAGATAGACAGATAGATAGACAGATAGATAGATAGATAGATAGATAGATAGATAGATAGATAGATAGATAGATAGATAGATAGATAGATAGATAGATAGATAGATACAGATACCACCACCACCAGTTGTCTGCTGCTGTAGCCCATCTGCTACATTGTGTTGTGCCTTCAAATATGCTCTTCTGCATACCTTGGTTATAATGAGTTCAAGTTACTGTTGCCTTTCTATCAGCCTGAAGCAGTCTGTCCATTCTTCTCTGACCTCTGACATCAACAATGCATTTTCACCCAGAAAACTGCGGCTCACCGAATAGTTTCTCTTTTCCTATCCACGCTCTGTAAACTCTAGACATGTTTGTGTGAAAAAATCCCAGTAGATCAGCAGTTTCTGCCACTAAGAAGCATGTCACATTCAAAGTAACTTAAATCAGCTTTCTTCCTTATTCTTATGCTCAGTTTGAACTCCAGCAGGCTGTCTTGACCATGTCTACATCCCTAATGCACTGACAGTGAATGTTGCTGACATCTGATTGGCTTTGCGTTAATGAGCAGTTGAAGAATTTTACCTAAAAAAGTGGCCAGTAAGTGTGTACCTGATTTAGACTTTTGTTTGTTTTTTTTTTACATCAAAAAGCATTTACTCATATACTCCCTTTTGGGTGTGATTGTGTAGTATTTTTTTAGCAGCATTATGCTACTGTACAGTATGTTCTGCTGTTCCACTTCTGTCTGACTGAGCAGTTTAGAATGCTGATGCCCGGTCAGCCGTTAATAGTCAGAGGTCAAAATTATAAAACAATGTCTTCACTTCTGTTACATCACTTAAATGTTGAATATACAGTACTGTGCAAAAGTTTTAGGCAGGTGAGGGAAAAAATGCAGTAAACAAAGAATGCTTTCAGAAATGTAACTTATTTTCATCAATCAACAAAATGCAGAGAATGAACAAAGGAGAAATCTAAATCAAATCAATATTTGGTGTGACCACCCTTTGCCTTCTTCTAGGTACACTTGCACACAGTATTTGAAGGCTCTCGCCTGGTAGGTTGTTCCAAACATTTTGGAGAACTAACCACAGGTCTACTGTGGATGTAGGCTTCCTCACATCCTTCTGCCTCTATTTATGTAATCCCAGACATACTCAGTGATTTGAGATCAGGGCTCTATGGAGCCCATACCATCACTTCCAGTACTTCTTGTTCTTCTTTACTCTGAAGATAGTTCTTAATGACTTTAGCTTTATGTTTGGGGTCGTCGTCCTGCTGCAGAATATATTTGGGGAAAATAAACAATCATTTATATTTCTTAAAGCATTCTTTGTTTACAGCATTTGTTTCACACCTGCCTAAAACTTTTGCACAGTACTGAATGTTTCTTTCCACTTGATAAAGTCACATAACCCATCAACCACAGATTGATTATTTGCTACATGTGCCAACAAAAATGGCCTTGATTCTACTGTAATTATAAAAGAAAGCGCAAAAAAAAAGCTTCCTATTAATGTTCTGTCATTGTGTGCACATCTGTCTATGGAGTCCTCTGTGTTTTATGTAATCTAACTCTTCGACAGCTTCAGCTATATACCCCTGTCTCATCTGAACCCAGAAGTTCAGCACTGAACTCAACGACAGTTCCAGGCCTTTACTTCCTGGGCTATTAAACTTATTATTGGTCTCATTATGCTTTTGTGTATTCTTGATTTGCTTGTTTGGACACCGCTGTGGTTGTTGCATTTTTCTAAGTGGCCCATAATGAGGCACCAATGTCAGTTGCACTTTTGGTGTAATTTGATGGCTCTTCTTAGTGGCAAAGGGTCAAATATAAAGAGTGCACACACGCTCCCCGCTGCTGCTCATGGCTCTGTGTGTGTGCCAAACAAGACCATTTTGTTTCTATTTATTCTGCTGCTGTGAATTACTGTTTATCAATTCTTTATAAAACTCTTCAGGAGATTGCATAGATTTGTTTTCCACATAGCTGTCACCTCACATCTAACAGTGATTGCCACCATTGATTTTTCTTGTGTTTGCCGCCTCTGGAGAGCACATCTCTGCTTGTAGTATCTGAACATTTTTGTTTTAATAATTTAAGAAAGGATTTAGAAGATGGAACCCAGGCTTACTGAGAAGCAATAATCTTGGTCTTTGGCAGATGCCACTCAAGCATAAGAGAGAATATCATGTACTGAGCTGAAACTGTTTGTTTTTATTCTCTGACGTTATAAAATGTTAGACTTTCTTGTACTTCAGTATATTTCAGTTTCACCTTCAAAATAAAATCCACCTTGTAATTATTGTGGTATCCTCTGTTAATCTGAAGCTTCCATTACCAGAATGTTTATACAGTTTATATTCTGGTAATGGAAGAGAAATAAAGCTTTTTTTAAATATATAATGTGTGCAACAACTTTAAATAACATTACAACTGTTTCTTTTTGAAACATTTATGCATGTGTAGTTATTCATATTTGATTTAAAAAAAAACCAACCTTTTCTTAACACAAAGGCTATATTAAGAACCCAGACTCTTAGCACTGTTAAACACCATTGATAACAAATAATCATTACAATTACAATATTTATTCAGGTATTCAGCTAGTGTCCCTACTTTATCACAGAACTCAGGGAAATATATCTTTTATAACTTGCAGCAGATTTGAACTCTATTTATGCAACAACTTAACCACTGACACTTATTGTGATTGAGTGTTTAAATAAATTATTTGGGATGATCAGCTATATTTTTTTTTTGTGGCGTGCCCACCTTTGTCTACTCTCACTCTTATCACCAGGTTTCCTTTAATATACCTGTAACTACTAGCAAAACCTACCCTGACTGATTCAAAGTGAAAGCATCATGATATTGATTGATATTCACTCCAATTATTTGTGCAAAGTTGCCTTAAATACATATGCAAGAAAGACTGTGTCATATATGTCATATATGCTGTGTCTGTGTGATGAATCCCACAGAAGAAGCAGAATGCAAAGCTGTAGGTAGTCTGGCCCATAGTAGGCAAGGACAATAATACTATATGCATAAAGTACATATACATATAATACTATATGTGTATATAGTTTTATACTATATGTACTATATGAGTAAAATGTACTTTACCTGATTTTAGTTGTGATATTCATAAGAATTTAAAATTGCAATGAGATGAACCACAAAACATTAAGTTGCTCAAAATATGAAATAAAACAAAAGAAAGAAAAAAAAACAATGTTTTCACAGGACTAAATGCAATCCTGTAAAATATTTAATACACTCTTACTGCTGGGAATTAAAAGGGTAAGTTGCAGCCAGATAAAAGCAGATGTTCTGGCAGTGTGCTGGTCTGGAGCATTCAGGTGTGTGTTAACACAATGTCACATATTCCCAGGAGTTGACATATCAGCAAATTCACCCCAAGGTCAGGTTGTGCAATGCTCAGAGAAAGTGCAAAACCCCCAAAAGCTACATCTTAGACTCTGCAGGCCTCAGTTAGCATGTTAAATGTTAGACTTTAATGTTAATTATTCAGTAAGATCAAAAAAGATTGAATAAGTATGGTTTGTGTTTAAGGGCTGCCAGGAGAAAATCTCTTCTCTATAAAGAAAATGGCATTTCCATTCAACATGTGCATCTTAATAGTGGCCATCCCACATGTTGCCCATCAACATGTGCTCAACAATATGCATCCTGGTGATTCATTCACATCCAAAAAGCAGAAAGCTGCCAATCATTCATAAGAACAGAAGATTCCTGCACGTTGACAGGAGCACTGTATTAGCACATGCAGTTAATATATCAGCCATTCTCTTGCTTTGCACACCATCTCCAACTGTGTAGAAATTTCTTTGAAGTCACTATGCAGAAAGGTTTCTGCAAGGGGTGGTTTTATCTGGGTGACCTGATCATAATGGCCTCCTTCCATTTATCAGAGTGCCACTTGTAGAACACTTGGTTTTGGCATAAACTGGCAGAAAAGATTTCAGTTTCCCACTCTTTACATCCATGTGTAGTCTGTATTAAATTTCTTATGACGATTAAACTGGAAAGATTATGCCTTGGGTACAAACAGTGCACTTTAAATAAAGCATTTCCTTAAAGGGTCCACGGGATGGAGAGCTGCTGTAGGCATCTGTGTAATTTACCGACTGCAGTCCCTTTTTAATCCAGTAGCACAAACCTCTTAAAATACTCTCTTAATTTTAATCTCAACTTCAGTTAAGATAGTGAATGACATATGTGCTTGCCATCCTCCCTTAATATCATATGGATGGGAGCAATGCTACTTTACGTCCAAAACCATCTTTTTACTGTACATACTGTGTCTAACAGCATGAACAGCTCTTTTAGGGTGAGGGTTATCTCTTTTCTCTCGCCTTTAAAGAGTGACGCATAAGAGTCATCTCACCTGCTGTGCTTGGTGCACGCTCATTATGTTTGGCATATAGCCACCATCAGACAGATGCAAGAACTTTTCATCTGACACAAATAACCTTCTTTCAAAATAGTGTTTGTCTCATTGGCTATTAGACAACCACACAACATAACAGGATCAGAGGCTCTGCAGGACGCCTGTGTTCACTCTGCAAGAGCCTTAACTGTGGCAGACATATGCACAGTAGCATCTTTGCTCTCTCAGTGCCTCTTCATTGGTTTGTTTCTGTGCAGTGTATCTGAGTACTCCCTGGCTGACTCAGTTAGCCAGCATGCTGGGCAGTCATACTCTTACGTACGTGATACAGCATGTCTCTCTAATCCCATCATTGACGAGTAAGCGTGTGTGTAATGTCCTAGTGTCCTGCTGTGGAAAGCATGTTGAGATAAAGGAGTGTTCTTTTCACAAGATGTTTTTTCAGACAGATAAGCCCTAACTTGACACTTTTAATAAAATACAATAATAATACAATAATAGTACAATAATGCCACTTTTCACTACTTTATTGTGCTTTTTTCTTTGTATGGGTTGTTGTCCGGTATATGTCACCTACTTGTAGACCTTGTTATACCACAGTTATAGCATATTCAAAAACACATACTCTACATATACTAGAGTAGCCCTCTATGCAGTGGACCACACTGGTTCCACATGTGTGATTTGAAAATGTTCATACTGTTGGTAACATAAATATTAATACTAAATTTGACTGGGCTAACAAAGCTAGCGGCTGGCACATTTTACTAAAAAAATAAAAGGTATCACTTTAGCTGTCCTTCTAAGAGCACTATAAACATAATATTTGCGAGTATTTTTCTGACAGTATGACATTTATAGCAAATTAACTCAAAAGGTTTTGTTGAACTATAAAAAATGTTTTAAAAAAACAAAAAGCTTGTTACTGTCAGACACGTCTCTGAAAAATACTGAAAAAATACTTAACGTAGCACTGAAAAGATTGTTAACGTTTGTTCCTGAAACAATGACGGGAAGATAGAAACTGTTTACTCCTCTAGTGATATACCAGCATGCCCTGAGCATAGCATGAGGCAAAGTAGATGTTATTTCTGTATTCTGTGTTTAGCTTTAGTTGTTTCTGGTCCCTGTACAACCAAAGTGACAGCTTGGACCACACTGTCCGCAAAAAGTCTGATTCATTCTTGGTGGTTGTTGGTCTCTAGCAGGGCTGCCCTTTGTCCAAGATTCTGTTCATTACTTTTTGTAGACAGAGCAGAGAGTATCTCGTGTCCTGTTCATGTATAGTGTGAGTGTGGAGCAGTGGTGTGGTGTCTGCAGTGATGAGGGTGTTGTGTTGGCATGTTGAAAATGAAGCTGTTGAGTTACAGATCAATCTGCGTTTGAATCTTCATCTAGCTATGTCACAAGCTTTGGGTAGTGACTGAAAGAATGAGACTGTGAATACAAGTGGCAGAAATATATTCATTTGGGAGGGGTTCTGAATACTGTATACCCACTACTCCTCTTTACCAAAGGAGCCAGCTAAGGTGGGATGGGTGTCTGACAAGGATGCCTCCTGGACTCCTAGGTGAGGTGCTGAGATCAGCTGCTGAGAAGAGGCCCCGAGCAGATCCAGGACAGACCGGAGAGATTACATCTCTGGGCTGGCCGGTGTTTATTATGTTAGTATGTTTGTTTTAGTTATTTTATAGTGAAAATGACCCTGACTGGTTTCATCATGTAAATCCAGCACAAATAATTACTTGATATTACTGAAAACTAAGGGATACTAGAGTGGAAAGGATGGCTAAAGAAAAAGCTTTTGTACTTTGAATAAAAGCTGCAGGTTGTATTGAAGAAAAGCATAGATTTCCATGTTAGAAAATATACAAATTAATGGTATCGACATGTATTACACAACTAATATTGCTCTGAGAAGATAGTTTTGCTGTTATTATGATTTTGCTATTACGATTGTTTCTTACATTAAATAATTCTAGGGGTCCCCAGGGACCTCAGCCTGCAGTCCATGTATGTTACATGTTAGGTCGGTAGGATGAGGGTTAATGTGTGTGTTGAAAAAAACATGTCCTGGTCAAAAATTACTCCAAGATTCCTCACAGTAGATTCGGAGGGGAAGGTAGTGCCATCCATATTAAGTATCTGGTTAGACGCTGTGTTTCAGAATTGTTTCCAAGATTTTTACTGGCAGAATCATTCTTGATGTATGCGAAGGTTAAGTATGATTCTCTCTTCTCCCAGTGGTGTGACCCCTGCTCATCTTATCTGAAAAGGGAAGCAAACTCCCTGATATTTAGCTCTCCTTGTTAGCATTAGTATATCTGCACAGAAGTAGCTGCACTTACACAATTCTACTGTTCTGTCTGTGCAAGAAAGCATGCATAAGAACTGGAAGATAGTTCTCAGTTAGGAGGAAACTCAAGAAGAATAGAAGAATAAGAATTGGATTACATAAATGAAAGTCATTGGGTAGTTGCTCTTTTTCCATAATCAAGCTGAATCAGAAGACTGGTTCTGGTTGGGCTTCACTATGTCACTGAACCATTTTTTGACTCTTCTAGGTTCATGATAACAAAGTAGCCAAATGTTTCTTTTTATCGTTTCATTCAAGGTGTTCAAAGATGTTTCTTCTTGAGAGAATTCACAGAGTTCACTGCACTTATACTACGTGGAATAATTCCACCTATTTCCACCCATTTATGCCCTCAAACCTCTCACAGTTCATAATGTTCTGATATTGAGTCATGAAATGAACATAAATGAAGTGCAATGATTTTAGCATTTAAATAGCTTCAATGGCTTTAACTATATTTACAGCTGCAACCACATAGTTCCAGAACTTCAAAGAAATGCAATAACAAAAACATGTTACAGTCAGTGTATACAACATGTCTACAGCTAAGATTCTGGATCTAAACTTTACTGAACATCTGGTTTTAACTGTCCATCTTACTAAAATGTCAATTGTCTGACTAAAAAGAAAAGTTATGGAGGTTTATAAACACATTTCCCAACTTATTTTAAAGTTCCAATAACTCATGATGATTCCTATAAGACCTCATCATTGTGAGGTGTTGTCTATGCTTAGACTTAGGTCATAACATCTTGTTAGCACCAAGTCAGACTGGAAGAACCAGGGCAGCTTTTCAAAGCGGGGAGTCACCATGGAGACGAACCGACTCAGTTTAAATTGTCTCCTGTGGCCTTTTCTCGTCTGTCATTGTCTCTTCAGACGAAGCAGCAGCACAATGCTTCATTCCCTTGAGCTGTCAGGAATGTGTTCCTCTACTGTCCTCAACACAATAGACAGGCTGCCTTGTTTGGTGCTCTTCCTGGAAAGCAATGTGACTGTGGGAGTTTGGGCTCCGAAACAGTATTGCTGCTGCCATAAGAAAAGCTCTTTCAGGTATCGATTTTTCCCCCAAAATGGCATTCGTTATCAATTTTAAGGCAAATGATCTAACTAAACTTTTACATTACAGTTTACATTTTGATTATAACATAAAGTATATCCATAACAATTTTGAAGCCACTTATTTTGGATTCTGACTTCATCCTGCCAATGTGTCAAACTCATAGTTTTACAAGACTGAGCTGCAAAATGTTTTCTGCACAACTTTCCATATTTAGTCTAACTTCTTTAGTTAGACAAAGATTTATAATTGGTACCCTCTTTTATGCTGAGACCCATCTATGTGACTGTTAAATATGAATATATGTATAGCTGAATAGCTTATAAAAATAGCTTAATGTGAGCTTAACAAAAAGATTTTGAAAATCAGTCGGGTCGATTTTTAGTGAACGTTTATATAATTTTACATTTTTTAGATACAGTAATAGAGTTAGAATATACACAGGTAAGAATGTTGTGTAAACAAGTATAACGGTGTAATGCACTGAACAGAAAATAATACCACTGACAAAAAGAGAACTGTATTTTATTTGCTGAAATATCTTTTTCGTTCTCTTTTGTTATCTGGTATCTCACCATTTATCACTTTTCGAATGGGTTCTGTTAAATTTTAGATGCAGTCTCGTCGTCTGCAGTCATCAGCAGTGATAAATCAGATGGAGCAGCAATACTCCATACCCTACACAGTCCTCTAAGGTTTACACCTCTTAACAGCAATATCTTTAAGTATGTACATGTTTTTTGCGCCATGTTCACTGTCAGCCTCTTTGGGATAAATTGTCCACTAAAGGTGAAAATGCCCCAAAAAGCATCTTATGAGCTAGATTAACATTTTGTAGTATTTTAGTACAACAGATATTAACAATCAAAAGTGGAATATTGAGAGCCTGAAGGGATGCAAATTTTAGCAGATATCTTAAAAATGCTTTACTGCTTATTAACAGAAGGTTCATCTATAATAATCAATATTCAGTTGTGGAAGTGAACATAACAGTAATATGACATCAAATCTAGATGACCCATTAACTAAAAATGTTTCCCCTAGTTGAAATCTATTGAGTTATTCTTTCAGCTCTTCCCTTTAGGGGTGACCACAGCACATCATCTGCCTCCATCTTACCCTATTCCTAGCATTCTCCTCATTCACACCAGCTCTCTCAATAAAGTCATACTACTGTTAGGAAGCTATGTCCTTCCTAACTCTTTTCCTATATTTTTATGGTATGGCTGTTCAGTTTTTTCCATCTGTGGTTACTAGCTAACTTTGCACATCACAGTTTTTCTCGAAAATTGGTATCAGCCCACTTCTTTTCCATTCCTCTGGCATTTTCTCACTTTCCACGATTGTATTAAACAGTCTCATTAAAAAAGTCTGCTGCCCTCTCGCTTAGACATTTCCATATCTTCACAGGTTTGCCATCTGAGCTAACTCCATTTTCACTCCTTATCATAGCTGCCCTCACTTCCTCCTTACAAGTCCTCTGCGCCTCCATCCATCCTCCTCTCTCTCTTAGTTTCTTCATTCACCAGTTTCTCAAAATACTCCTTCCACCTTCTCAACACACTCTTTTCACTTGTTACTACGTTTCCATTTCTATCCTTAATCAGCCTAACCTGCTGCATATCCTTTTCAGCTCAGTCTCTCTGCCTAGCCAACTGATATGAGTCCTTTTCTCCTTCTTTAGTCTTCAGCATCACATACTACTAACTGTAAATCTTTTCCTTTGCCTTTGTCAAGATATTTATTTTGTTAATTATATTTTGTGCACATTACAGCTTTTGTAATGCTTTGACTGAATTTTGTGTAATGAAAAGGAAAATTTAAATATTCAAGTAAAATATAAGTAATGCACAATTGTACTTCAGTACTTTACTAGATTTCCATTGATGAATTTGGAGCACCGTGTGGTTTGAGTTTAAAGCAGCCTGACTGCTTATTAACACAGCAACACTTTAAACCTATACATGTTTTATGTCATTCATTGTACTTCTTTTTTAGATCCCATGCATTTACAGCATCTGCTGTTTAAGTGGTCAAAACAGAACTTCTAGTTGATCAGGCCAGCTTTTCTCTGTGTTTTTTAAACATCTCTGATTCACACACAGCCAAGTATCAGCAAGCAGAGATGAGAAACAGGGGGACTGCATTGTGTTAATGGTTGAGTGGTTGATGATGATGGCTCAGCCCTCTTACAAATGAGCCACAAGATGACCACTTGAGCACAATGAATGTTCCAGGCTTTCAAATGAACTTATTGAGCCCACCAATCAAAACTCTCATATCTTGTGTCTGTCTTTTTGTCTGTTTTTCTCCGTCCCACTCCTTCTGCTCCAAATTCTGCATTCAGAGCCCATTAGACCCTATTTTCTCAATCTAATATTTATTATCTAAGAAAATATGTGTAACATAATGACTCAGTGTTGCAACAGATCCTTGTAGCAAACAGGTAAAGTCATAAAGCAGCTGGTGTTCAGAAACACATTAAGATTGATATGTACCCTTTCCTAAAAAGTCACTGCAAAAAATATTGATGCTATTTAACTCCAAGAACTTCTATAGATGCAGAGCTCGTATCAATTTCCTCACTAGATCATTTGTGGTGCTGAGATCAGGCAAAGAGCCAACACTCTGATATGTATGCAGTGTCATGAGGTACTTGATGTGGTTCTACTTAAGGAAAAGTTACACATGGCAATGCCTGATGTTGTTATTATGTTTAAACAGAGAAGGGAGTGGAAGGCATTAATGATAATGATTGTGTATGTCAGCATCACTGATGGATGTCCACCAACACCCAAACAGGTGGCATCCTGCAGGCAAAGCAATCACAACCTCATCAATAAGACGTTGGCCAACTAATATTCTGTTAACATTCAAGTCTGTTATTTGAAAAATGCAAAGAAAGATGGGTGCATGTGTGTGTCTGTCTGTGCATGTATTATCATAAATGAACAGTACAACTAGTGAAGTAAGATGCTAAAACAACTTAACACAAGGGAGCCACAATCAGGCTTTACCCCTTTTAATATGCTCATGTCAGGAAGGCTGACACCCTAAAGAGCATCGTGTGTCATTAAGTCTAAGACTTCGCATTGCATTTAGAGGTCAATGTATGCTTGCTGGTTAATTTCATTTTTAAGTGAATATGATTGATTACTTTAGGACATTTAAAGCAGACCTGTATAAGAATGAGCCCCACATTTCCACAGTGCCAACAAAGTCCACACATAGGCACACGTTCATTTTCTTTCTCAAAATCAAAGAAAAACAATAATTGGTGCAACCTGGATTTAAAGCCTAATGAATAATGACATAAATGCAATCAGGGTGTAAAACTAATGACAGGAAAAAGCACTGCAGTGGCAATTTTGAACTAATTCAGTCTCACTCAGACTTCCAAAATGCAATAACAACACAAATAAAATAGCTGTTTTGCTTAAAGGTAAAGACCAGGAAGAGTTGTTTGTTTTTTTGTTTTGTCTCTTTCAGTGCAGGTAATTGAAAGCATGTCTGATAATATCCTGCATATACTTGTGTTGTATTCTTGTGAAAGTACCTAGCCTCTCTATCTCTGCTACCAGCTAACGTCACTTTCTCAGATTACAGCCAGACCCAGCATGAAGAGGTACCAATTTATTATGGTCATCGCTCAGGGCACAGTTACTTTTGAAACGTCATGCACTTGTTAAACTTTTAATTACATTTTTATTGACATGGGCCTTTTTCCATCGTTTTATGTCAACCTGAGCTAAACCCGCTTCAGTATGGTGGGGAGTTAGTTTGAGCTTGAGTGGGCAGAAAGAGGTGATCTGCATTTATACCTCGAAACAAAACAAGAGCACTATTACGAAAAGGAATAATAATTAGGATAATTGCTTTATGGGTTGTTGTTTTTTTTCAGAATTGGTGGAAGTCAAAATTCTAATTAAAAATAAAAATTTGATTAATTGCACTGCCATGTAGAAGAGCAGGGTAAACAGCCTTCAGAATCAGTGCATCATTAATGAAACTTGGTCATTGTGTGTAGTTTAAATACTTTGTTTGCAGTTTGAGAGAATCTGCAGTGATGTTGAATTTCCAATACTTGGAACAGAACATTGAAAATCAGAAAGCCAAATAAAGCTATTTTCACACATGAACTCAAGTCAGGACATGAACTCGAGTCTGATGTCTCCCCACTACTGAAAATTCTGGGCAGACTTTGCAGAACGGGAAACAAGTGAATGCCAGTGGGATACTGTGAAATTACCTGCTCTATTCTCACTAGATCACAATCAGATGGTGCGCGGGCTTTGTACTAGGAAGGTCGCAGAATGACGACCAATAAATGTCTGATCTGCTGAGTCAGACACTTGCGTTCTCACAGGCAGCACTGCCGAGTAATGGTGGAATAAGTAGTGCTGTAATAGAGTGTGAAATCACCAGAAGAAGAAAAAAACCATACATTTAGAAAATCTAGGTCATGGATGATACTAGAGATGTTGTAAAAATGCACCAACTACAGTGTAATGAGAATTTTGCAAGGATTTGTTAAAAATGTAGGCTCTGTGAACTGTTTTTATGCCCTTGTGTGATTAATTGTGGAAAACTGTATATAATTACATGCTTTATAAACATCTAATATTAAAATACGAATTTTTAAACTGTACTGTATGTTCAGATACTTGTTACTTTTGGCTTTATAATTGCTTCTCTTCCTTAGTGAGAGAAAAACACAACACAAATGATGTATGTATATCATATTTCGCCTAAATTTCATTATGATTTCCCGTGCAGTTATTGCCAAGTCAATCAAAACTCTTCTTGAATTGCTCTGGATGAAGGAGAGTGATAATCTCTGAGGCAATATTTAAAATCAGCCATAAGCAGCTGAAAAACAAAATACACAATAACACAGTTGACTGCGTGATGAACCTAAAACTCAAAGCTGAAAGCCTCGTTGGTATTAATTAAAGTGCTGTAGCCAAATATGCCATCTGTTAAAGCGAGTTTAATTCTGTGGTAGTACAGTGTACATATACTGTCATGCCATTAATACAAGGCTTGGGTCCCTTGGGCTGCAGGCAGAGGCTGAGCCAGATGAGTGCCTGATCACACCACTCCGTGATCCTTCAGGGACCTCCACGAACACTGAGTTCAGTGTGGTCTTAGTTGGAATGTGCATTCATGTGGAGCTTATGAGTAGTGTTGTGACTACTCACAAGCTCCACATGATGCCATAGCTGTCACACCAGACGTGAAATTAGGTTTCTAATCATGTGTTCTCATGCTTTCTGCAAAATCGCACAGCTGCAAATCTCTAAAATGAAGGGCAAAACATGTGCACCCACTTGACCTAATACATAAGATTAAAAATTAGAGTTAAACTATGAATAGTCTTTAAAATATTTTGTATTCAGATACAGAAAATACTGTGTGCTGCTAGTCTGTGAAAGTTATGCCCAGCTTCTGAATAATAAATATCCCTGGCTCCAGCTCCAAAATTTTAAAATCAGTCTTGTTGCCCCATTTCTGAGCAGCTGGCAGGCTGAATTGTAAATTGCCTAGCCGCTTAAATCAGTGAAAAGTTTTAAGTGAAAACTGGGCGATAGCAGTTAAAAGACAATATTCAGTTCAGGCGAACTTGGTCGACTGGATTATGACTGTATTTCACTCTTTTGTGTATGACAGAATGACACATGCAAGGATAGGAATCTGTAGACCTGCAGAAATATCAAATATTGGATGTTACATTTTTTTTAACGGTTGGGCCAAGGATTTCATGATAGTTCTGTTAGCTCTTAGAGAAAAAACAAAGCATCTTACGACTTGTTTTTAACATTTTTCCCTTTTTCTTGACTGCTTCACTCTGCTCTGCGTGTAGAACATGAGGCATACACATACAGAGTGAAAAACAGGGCTTTGAAAAATTACTTCATACTATTTGGATGAGTTTTAAAGAAGCTGCACACTACAGTCTGCCTCAGTTAGTATTCACTCAGCTCCTCACAGTCACCATTTTCAATTCAAGATTTTCAATTTATTGTCATGTAAAAACAACTGAATTACAGTTATGCTAACCTCACATGGTGTATAGAATTAAATAAGAAACAAATAGTTACACATATGAAAAGTATGTATGTGTAACAACAAATATAGACTAATATCAAAGTGTCATTGAAACATTCTGAGAAAATGACCCTAAAAAATGAATTGGATGATCACCCAATAAGGGTCATCCTCTCTGGCATATCCAGACAGCTTCCAGTTTGCTACTATTTTTAGATCAGTCTGTAATCTCACTAGGGACTTCAAACTTGTGCTGAGAGTAAACAATCAATTTTGTTTCAAACTATGATTACCTGCTTGAAGGCTCATTAAACTGGCGATCTGGCTAAAACTGAGCAGTTTTTTGTTTGTTTTTTCCACAATCTCAAACACAAAGGAAGCAAATCAGGTGAGAAATGAGAGCGAAAGAATGCTCATCATTTTCTCCGACATTCATCATGTTGCGCACTGTAATTTAATGCCAAAGGATCACACCGTAAGTGTAAATTCAAAAGACTGCTTTTTTGAAAGAAAGGAGATCCTGCATGCAACACAGGGGTACAAAGAAACATAACAGGACTGAGAATTCAAACATAGCAGCTGTGGTAAATGGTCCTGAGGTGCACAAGAAGATGACTTTGAATGTGAGGTGACTTTCTGTCCATCTCTCCCCCAGTTCCTCCTACACAATCAGGATTTGAGCAACCAATCTTGGAAAACAGGTATATCTTAGACCACTAAGGTTCTTATCTATAAGACATACTGCTACATTAGCATCACCTAGCAACCACCTGCCAACAGGGCAAAATTAGCCATTTGTAGCATTTCTGCATCAACAGTATAGCACCTTGTGAAAGCGTTGTATCATTTTAATTTGGCTACAGTAATTTATATCTGCAAAGGTTAATATCTATATCAGTTATAATACCATGTTACCTAGCAACAACCTAACAACAGACTATATTTATATAGAAGACCATTGCCTTTCTAGACTGGAAAACAAGGTCTATCACCCCTATTTCTTTTTACCTTTCATTCTGATTAAGTATATCAACTTTGGCCGGTAAATATATGTAAGCATTCATTCACACAGGATTTAATATATTCTTACAATATGTTTATTGAATTCAGGATTAATTGTGTGGCTGCTTTTTGAAAATGAGAAAAAAAGCTTTTATTTTTCATGGCTGCAGTTTTCAGAGCTCCATAGTAAAAGTGTCTGTATTTGTATGTGTAGAATAGGGAAGCGTGAACCTTTTGCTCTCACACATATACACAGTTTAAACACTAAAAGCTAGAGATACTGAAGAGAGCAATTTCTTTAAAAAAGTTAATAATTTTGACCACTAAAGTCCTCTGGGGCATGTCTTGTATTAAGAGTGGGAATAAATTGAATTCTGAAAAGAGACAGGCGAGGGAGGAAATGAAATGATTATTTCCTGTGTGGCTTTTTCTTTACAGTGTGTCCTGGGATTAATTTCTGTTTTCCTGTGTATACAACAGAAAACAGGTTCATCTCTCATTCTCTGAATTCACTAGTGTCTTGATCTCAGTGCGCTGTTGCAGTTTTTTTCCTTCCCAAGTAGGATAGGTGCACCTAAGTGGCTGAATGTAATTTGTGAAATCTGGTGCTTTTGCCTGCTCTGTTTGATTGCTATAAACAAACGTCTCGTTCTCCCAGTGACAGCTGGACACCGTAGATGCCCCCAGACAGCAAAACAAGGTGATTTGTAAATTACAGGGCCTTGTTCTAGATGAATTGCACTCAGCACCAGTGAGTGCTGGCAAAGGTTGACTAAGTTATTTGATTTCAGTTGTAGCTGCTCACCTGTCAATAGAGCACCAGTGAACAAACTTAAAGTTCAAATGCTTTTATTGGATGTTCATGCCTGCGTTGCCCTTTGTATTGTGTCACTAGAACTGGAGAAATGGTCGATCTGTTTTTTTGTATTTTCAGAGAAAAAAATTCTACTTATTTTGGCATTTACCTAACAGAGAATTAATTTTTTACACTACATACTTCTTTTTTTTAACCCAGACTACTCTTCAATTTCACCTTTTTTAGCAACTACAGGAGTTTTCTCACCTTTAGAAAGATGCCCTTTTGGATTAGCTTCACATTTAAAGAGCTGGAAGCTACATCCTTGTTATTTTTTTTCTGTACATGTAATATCTAATGAAAATAGGGATACAGCTCTCTACAAGGGAGAACAACACTTTAATTGAAATTAAACCTATATAACACAGTTGGCTCGTTATTGCTAAATGTTAGAAATCATTTCAGCTAACTTACCTTTGAGGTCAGAATGCAAGATATTACCTTCCTCACCTCTGACGGTTTTCCCTGAATTCACCTAAAATTGTTTCGGTAATTGAGGCTTTGGTCCAATGCGATGGCATACAGGGAGGTGGTCTCTTTATGGTTTTGTAATTGCTGTTAAAGGCTGAGGTCAGGCTAAAAGGGTACTACGTGAAGCCTCAGAGCTTGAGTGGGATGGGGAGGGTACATTGGAGTTATAGACTCCCCCTGCTGTGGACCACGGTGGGTGGAGAGCTCTGAAAAGCACAAGCACGTTCTGTTCTCTCTCACCAACCCCAGCTTCTGCAAGATGAAAGCAGGGGGATGATGGTGGAGACATGGCGTGAGGGGGAGTATGCAGCTTCAGAAGAATCGATAATAGTATATTTCTGACTGTTATGCTTTGTCTTTTGTTTTATTTTTGGCTGTCGGGAAGGGCCGCGTGTACATACATGGAAACATGTTTCCCTTTTCCTGCTATACATTGAAATATGGAGATGTTCGCTTTATCTTTACTTTTGTGATATGGCTTTGCATTTCTTTCATCTTATATCCTCACGCCTCCAGCTACAAAAGGGATTTGTTCAAAATGAGTCTCATACTTTTATTTCACCTCTGTGTCTTTATTAAGCGTACCCTGCATTGCTTTCCTCTTCCCACCTTGTCGGAGACTTGGAACTGATCTCAGGAGATAAAAATGGACATTTCGTCCCCTGGCACACTTCAAAATAGAAGCCTAGCAGTGAAAAAAGGGGGAAAAAAAGCTTAGATTTATTTTCAAAAATGCCTTACACTATAGATAGTATAAGAGGTTCAATATTAACATAGCTGCCATAGTCCTATTAATGAAATGGATCAAAATGTGTAAGTTTTGTGTACTTGTTTTTGTTTATGTATGCATTTGCAGATTTTTTGCAAGCTAATAAAAAAAACAATGTACTCTTTATTACCAGATTATACACTACTCTGTATTAATAATCCATATAGCCACCATAATGTCATCCATTGGTTCATGTACTTACTTGTAAAGCTTTCGCTTGGGCTGGAGCACTGACCTCTAGGAGCACTGTGAAGCATGCTGAATTGAGAACTATATTTATAGCACGTGCTTCATATGATGCAAAAATTGAGAAAAATGAAATGATAGTTAACACTCCACAATGTATTGTTTTTAAAAGGACAAGCATCATGATTCACAATTTATAAAGCAGACGATTTGCAACATTTATAAACAGCATGCTGGATAATGCTAGCTAACTAGCCAGGTGGTGTAACAGTGTGCTACCAGCAGGTAGTGGCTTTGCCTCTGCATTCAAAAACAATGAAGACAGATGGAGGATGATGAAAAAATGAGCAAAGACGCTACAAAATGTGACCAAGAGGAGCTGTGTCAGCTGTTTGGAAGTTTTTGGGGTTTCAGAAATGAAATATGTTTTGCTGTCATTTCTGTCACATGGCTTCAAGTCTCAAGCAGCTCATCTGTACATAGCGACAGGGGACTAGGTCAAGGTAAGAGCATGTGTTACTCAAGGTTAAAAGGCTGTTTTTCTCATGACAGGTTAATTCGTTAAGTCAAAACTTTGGAGTTTGTTTTAAAGATAAACTTTACAGATTTGCTGTAAGAACACTTTGAAACAAATTTTAGTTACACTGCTCAGTACTTCCGAGCTCCTGCTGTATAAGTAAATTATTAATTAAAAAAAAAGACACATCCTAACTCTGACTATTTTACTATAAACTGGACCTTAATTTAAAAATTTAGCATGATGTTAGATAAAATACTCAAAACCGGCAATCACAACTATCAGGAAAGTATAGTGCTGATCTCATAAATGACGTCAGCAGTATATTTTTAACGCTGACATCTATACAGTCTGACTTGTTTTAGCAACTACAGGAAGTTTTTTCACCTATAGAAAGAATCCAGGTGTAAGGCACTTATGCATTAGCTTCACTTTTAAAGAGAAATTCTTGTTTTATATACAGTCTGTAATTCAGACACTTAGACAAGAACATTTTCTGTCTGGCTCATATTAATCATAGAAATTAAATAGTAATTAGTAGTAATAGTAGTTAAATTCTAGAGCAACACAGATGAGGAGTTTGACCATTGCCATTTTTTTTCTTTGCCAACTCTGCAGGCCTCGGGTTTGTTAAAGACTGTAGTCTTTTTAACTGTTGCACTTAACTCCTCACACTATCTCCAATAATCCAGGTATGAAAGGCTTTCAAAATGAAAAGCCAAAAGGCTTTTTGATGGATTATTGTAATCATCAAATCTTGCTGTTAGCCCAGTGGATATCTAAATTAATATCATTTTCAATTTATTAAACCCACCTTACAGTAATCATTAAGCAGGATTTGTACCTCACATTCTTAATCATTCATGGTAGTAACGATATTCATCATGCATGTAGTCACCTCTCTTCTCCATCCACAATGTCCAAACACTAACTGCAGCCTGCAAACACATCATCATGTGTGACAGCTAGATGATGACAATATTGTATGTAATCAGAAAGAGGCATGGAGGCACATACACAGTGCCGATGTGTTCATTTATCATGTTTATTGGCTTCTCCCAACATGCTCTGTGATGTGATTGTCCCACAGTAAAGAAAAGTGGTTTGGTGCATCACGGTGAAATCCGTGAAATACAGTAAAACTAATGAAAACTGCATTATTCTCACCTGATCTGATTGAATGGGGAATACCAGTTATTAAAGTCCAGTGCAATATTAATCTGGCATTTGAAACAAAGGTCTGATTAGCTCTCTATTTGACCAGAAGAGGCAAAGCACTTAACTACGAGTTTATTTAAGATTTATTTAATTTTGATGTAGTTTACTCAGATATCCAGCTCTGGTGGGACTCACCATCCTCTATCCCTGAGGAACTCTCCAAGCTTCTAAAAGTTAATACTGGATCATTATAACGACTGGTGAGAGAAAAAGATTTATGCATTGGTAAAACACATTTTGACTTGTTCTTTCAGCATTATTAAACGTGGGCTAAAACGAAACAAATAAGAATTGCAAAGTGTCGTTTCAGGATTTTTTCAGGTGCCATGTGTCTCCTTTTTTTCATAATGGCAACATGCATTTATGATTGTAAAGATTCACACAGCAAGGTAGGGATGAACGATAAGTCACACAACACTGCTTCAGTATACACCGCTGGCTAAAAGCAGTCACTCTAACATTTCATTGGACTGCCTTTACCTCTGATAATGGCACACATTTGCTGTGGCATAATTTAATAAGCCATCCAGAGAGACGCTTTTTATATTTTATCAACATTTTGTATTAATGATGGGAGAGTTGGACCACAGTGTAAAGTCTTCTCCAGCACATCCCAAATCTGTCAAAGGGGTTAAAGTCTGGACTCTGTGGTGGCCAATCCATGTGTGAAAATGATGTCTCATGCTCCCTGAACCACAGTTTCACAGTCTGAGCCTGATGAATCCTGGCATTGTCATTTTGGAATATGCCCATGCCATCAGGGCAGAACAAAATCCATTGATAGAAAAACCTTGTGATTCAGTGTATTTAGGTAGTCTGGCGTAATTTTCTGGGCACATGACATTGCTGAACCTAGATCTGACCAACTGAAGCAATCCCAGACTATAACCCTGCACTCATAGGCTTGTATAGTAGACACTAGGCATGATGGAGTAGTAACTTCATTCATAAGTTGCTTTCTTAAGGCTACACAGCTGTTTGGTCCCAATCCCTTGAGTTCTCTTTGCATTGTATATGTAGAAATGTGCAATATTCAAATTTTTTGCAATCTGATTTCACCAAATGCTTGCATCAAGAGAATTTTTCTGACCACATTTCTCATTAAAGATGACAGACCACTGTGCATCCAGGTTTTCAGTGATGCATTGGACAGTTCTTAACCCAATGTTGGTCATTTTCAATCTCCTTAGTTGTATTGTGGTTTGATGCCAGCCAGTAATTTGACCCTTCCAATACAGAATAACACCTTTTCCAAGAAAAGAGGATATGTCTTCCAATGTGGTAATTGGATAATCACTGCAGTAGGTGTCCAACGAGAGGCTCTTACCCAGTGAGATCCTAGTGTTGATTTTTTTACTGGTGGAGCAGGGTAGAATGCGAGAAACTGTTGACAACAGAGCTGCCATATTACTGTCATGCTTGTTTGTATACAAATGGTAAAGCTTAGCATTAGAGCATTAACATAACTATAGACAGCTATAGCACAATCGCAATTTATCATAAAAACAAGTAAAAACAAAAATGTTCTAGAAATCTGTCAAAACCTGGTTCATGCTAAAAAATTATATTGTTATTTATTTGGAAAATAAAAAGCTGAATGAATCGTTATATATACAGAAATGAGCCGCCACACTGGAACTTAATCAAGCATTCAAAACCTAAAACTAATTTTGTTGTTCATGAATGAAAGTAAATAACTGCAATTTGCCATCCTAATCAAACATAATAATGTGCTTTACTATTGTTTTTCAGATTTTATAAAACAGTAAATTTGAAAATTCATGGATAAGAACCATAATTATATTTTAGCATTAAAAATTATAATTTCCATTAAATAGCTTGCTCACACTGGTGGATTAACCACCACAGAAACATAAAAAGTAATTTTGTAATTAACAACACTGTTAAATTTGAGCAGCTGTGGTATAAACCTTACACTGGTTAGTAGTGTAAGAAATTTGTTAAGCACTGAAATATTTAGTAATATGAGAAGTGTACCGTAAAAATACATTAGCAAAAAGGCTACAATAAAATGAAATAAGTCTTTAAGCTATGGAGAGCTAGGAAAACTTGACAGACTCCATGCCATCTTTATTCTCCTCATGTACCAGATCTACATCTTCTTTCCCTGTAGGGTTACTCATATTTCCATGCTATTACATACTGCTCACACTTTTGCCTGCACTTGGATGGACTCATAGAGAGAGAGTGATTGAGAGATGAGACCGGAAGATGAAGAGACTAAAATGAAATACAAGGTGAGAGACAAAGTCAAGAAACATGTTGAAAATTGCAAGGACACAAATGGTAAGTCCACAAGTCTGTATTCATACTGTGTATTCATTCATTCACAGCTGACACACACATTAAGGAAAGCTGAGCAAAAGGGGGAAGAAGCCCATATGTAAATAACACAAGAAAATAAACTGTTTTCCAGTGGCACAGAATCGCTGCATTATCACCCTCATGGAAAATGTCAACTATAATTTATTCTGAGACTGCCAGGTAGCTCGGGGAAGCTTTTCTGCCTAATATTTAAAACCTATCACAGCTGAGCAGATGTTTGCTCAGGGAAATGGCAAAGTAAATAGTGTTTGTTTAAAGGCCTAGGACATGGAGCGACAAGCACAAACAGATGGTAATAGTCTTGGAATTACCTAAACGTACACCTAAAACTGACATTATAACAAAGACCTTGTCTGGGGTGCAGCTATTGTGCTTCACAATTTAGCTGCCTAATGACATAGTAGCTGATTTGAAATGTCTGCTGACTGACCTCGCCTGACAGCAAAGGATCAGTTACACTGCAGCTAATATCATAACAATCATTCCTTCTAATAATTTAATGTAAGGATATTGAATTTCAAGTCTAATTTGCTATACTTCACTGCTATATTACAGTTTGTAGCTGTGTTAGAAATGCTCATATTTCAGGAAAATCTCATTTATTTCTCATTTCCTGATCTGTTACCTGCAAGTTGCAAGATCAGATTTTAAGCATTAGGAATAATTAATCTACACTGACTGGTAGTTAACGATGTAGGTATGTGTACATGTAGTACATATACAGTTTTTCATGTATGTGTTATGTTTTTTTTTATTATTCAGCACAAGTTAAAAGTTTAAAACTAGAAGGTGATTTAAGATGCAGCCTTCCTACAATACGCAGATCTAGTTCTAGTCTATATTTTAGCTTATTGCATCAAATATCTTCAGCAGTAAACTGGTTGATATAAAAGTTGGGATATATATTATTGTCCTTTAATGAATTATTTCCAGTTTATTTGCCCTTATTTTTATTCATTCCAAAGAAGGGCCAGTCAGTTTACTACATTTCAGAGGTGAGCAACACGTGCACACCTACAAATCAGCCCACCTTCTTCCATAACAAAATTGCAAATACTAACATAAAACAGCTCCCATGGAGCCCCCAAATGGAAATCATCCATATGAACTGTTATAAAATGTCAAACTTAAACATACCCCACATGTATTTCTTCAAGAGACTTTATTTCATCCAAATATAAACCTTTAACACCCAAAACAGCACTATCACATACTGAAAATCTCACACCTAAAAATCTAAACCAGAAGGGTAAAATTTCTATGTTCTTCACAACTCTGATGTATTATGATAAAAAAGACCACCATAGATTGATTGGAGGCATGGAGAAGAAAACATACAAGAAGCTGATTGGGAAACAGCGTGCTTAAAGTCTCAAAGCAATTAGTGAATACGAGAATAAAGCTATTACAGCGCAAGTGGTTAATGAGAACTTATATCAACCCTGAAAAGCTGAATCTTTGGTCCCCTGACATCCCAGACACATGTTGGAAATGTTCAGAAGAAAACAGGCGTTCTGTTTCTTTATGTGGAGACTGTAAAAAACCAAAACAACACTGAAATGTTGCTGTTCAGCTACAACTGATATCGTTGGTATGCAGGTACATTATGAAGCAAAAATGTGTGTTCTAGGTGTACAACAGAACAACATTACTGTTAACTGAAGGCAGTTAACTCTAATGAGACTTTGCATTCCTGCAGGAAGTGACTGTACCTTCAATTTATGTATGGCTAAAAGAGATGGCCACTAGCTTACACTGGAGAAATTAACTTGTATAATCAAAGGGAACGCATCAGAATTTGAAGACAAGAGGAAACCTTTGCTTAAGTTTCTGAAATGCCAAAATGCATTTTGATTGCATAGTTTCGAGTGTTGTGAGCTTTGTTTGTTTTGTTGGTTGGTTAGTTGTAATTCAAATGTTGGTCTCTAATCGCTGAAAGTTTGTTTGAAAAAAGAAAATGACAGTGGGATCATGGACACTTACAGCACAACACATGCTGTCTGTGTCTTGCTTTTAGGGTCAAACATTTGCACATTTACACATTACTTTAGAATGAGTAGATTACTTTAATAGCCTTCTACCTATTGTAGTATACTGTGTTGGTGTGTTTCTGCCATTTGGTGAGGAGTGAGACTTGATACAGCACAAATCTATTATCAGTTCCAAATCTTGTAACGCAGCTGCATTTGGGAAGCCAGGAGAAAAATGAATGGGGAGAATCAACCAAACAGAAAAAATAAAAAACTTTAAAATGCAAAATTCTCTGTATTTTTGTCACACCAGCCACTTTTAGATTGTGTTCACTTTGTCATTCAATACATTTTTACTCTAAAGTGTCAACAGAGAGGTGAAGTTCACCGCTGTAGACTCCCAGTTGTATTTGGATGATGAGTAGGCAGGTTTACTAATCTAGCAGGAATAATTGCCATCTGAATGTCTTACTTTGGGTTCAAAGAATATGCAAAGAAGTTTACCCTGTCTTGTTATTTTATTTTTTTTATTTTTTTCATCATGGTGTGAATTCAGTCGGCGTAGGGGCACGGTCTACTGAACCAGCAAGGGAAAACAAATTGCCTGAAGCTCAGATTCCTTAATTAGAAACATCAGAGGAAAGAAAGTCATTGCTGTTGTGAATGAGCTTTACAGATGGCTGTGGGTGGGGTGTACATCTCTATTAAGATGCAGTGATAGGAAAAAAGGTTGTGTTCATATTTTAGCTAACTATATTCATGTATGGCTCCAGTGTCTATGATACTAAAATATGGTTGAACCACTTTTATGTTCTTGACATTCGCGACACTATGTATCTTTTATTCTGACAAAACTATATCTGTCAGTCATTTTTGTATTGGAGTGAATCATTTTTCTAATATTAATGAAAAAGCGCTGAAGTACTGCATATCTTGGAAAGCCTCCTCAGGCTTTCCAAGGTTGACTTCATGATGAAATTTCCAGAAACAGTTTTTTATACATTTTGACCTCCGTAAAACTCACTTACCATCAGTTTGTATTCATGCCTGATAAAATCATATTTCCTGTTCTTTCAGTTTCTTGCTGCATTATTGGACGCAAAGGCCAAGTATTTTATATCATTTTTTTCAAAAAAGTTTTTAGTCCAGCCTTTTTAACCATTCAGTTTTATACAACTTCAGTGAATATGTGAATAGGAATTTGAATGAGTAGGAGTACTTTTTCAGTAAATTGTTGAACTGCTGTTTTTACAGTTCAAGCTGTCATTTCTTTCTCTACACGTAGTCCTTTTCTGTCATTAGTTTTGCATCCCTTTAAAAAAAACTCTGCTGAACTGCTGTTTTTACCTGTAAATTAGATTCCATATTTGTCTCCAGATTTTAATTAAAGTATCTCATTAAAGCACCTCCTTTCTGTTTTGCTGGAATTTATTTGGGTGGATTGTGAGTGAAGTAGGTGTTCCAAACAATCCTGTTGACAGTCTGTAAATACTATCACCTTTATCTCCACTTGATTTGTGCACATATAAGATTTTTATGTTATGCCATCTTCTTCAAATATTCTGATGCCATCTTTTTTTTTCCTTTAACTATAGCTTAATGTTTTGCTCATGATAGATGGCTTTGGGGAAAAATAACAATAGTATTAGTGATAATAATAATAAAATGCATAAATTCATGTCTCATATGCTTTAGTCACTGATTTAGCACTTGTAATGTTCTGTGACCAAAGGAAATTCAAAAAGGTTTCTTTGGTCGCCAGCATCACAGTATACCTCTTTGTGAACATTTACACCCAGCAACTCTTGGCTCTCCCTTTGTCTACACTAAGCTCCTGTCCAAAATATAAGTGAAAATGCCTAAAGATAAAATCTTTGGAAAAAAATTATGTATTTATATATGTGTTTCTTTGTTTATCTAGGACTGGCAATGAAAGGAACTCATCCCAGCAGTGTGTATATGGGATATCATGTTATGGAAGTGAAATTTACATTTCAAATGCATAGGATATTTCTCTATTTTATATGATACCAGAGAGGAGTCTTCTATTGCTGCAAAGCCACATATAGACTGTGGCTTCTCCCACCTTAAGAAGGAATATTTCAGAAGCTTCCACCACAGAACCGCCAAGGGCCAAAAAACCTTAAAAAATTAACAAGGGAGTCGTTTTATTTCCAAGATATTATCATAATAATGCTTGGAGCCTAAATGAATTGCCTACATCGATACTGTGTGTTGCTCAAAGCAATACGTGTGCCATCTCCTCACTCCAGCTGATACATTTGAGGCCAATTACGCTCAGACTGCTTCATCACAAATACCTCATCTCTCCTTTCCCATCCTCTATCTCTTTATGTAGACTCCTGAAGTGGGATGCCACTCCTCTCGAGTGATACAACAGTAGCTCCTTGGGTCTCTGGAGCCTTTCTGGCAGCCTACTTTCTCATTTAACCTACTTAGGAGGCTTTTTAAAAAGATCCCAAAGAAAGCTTTTTTCATTTATGTTCTCATCTCACACTCTCTAATGGAACCTAATGGGAGAGACAGCTGATTGGAGGTTGAACGTGAGAAGGGATATACCACCAGTAAAGGCAAACACGTGGAAAGGGAGACGTGTGTTACTGGAGAGTAATGCAACCAGTACTGGCTCATCAGTAGGAAGTTTCTCAGCCAAACAGAGGTAAACTGAGGAGGGAAGTAAATTCTGGTAAAATATACTGTTTGGAAATTTGAACAAGCACAGTGTGCAGGTGCTCCTTTATAGTAATACTGATTTACACCTCTGCAGCGAGCCTTCATGATATTGATCTCAGTGCTGTCTCTTCTGCCAAGCCCTTCCTGTTGCTACATCTTGACAGTTTTCCTTTTGCAGCATTGTGGATTTAAAATTCACCAGCCATTCTTGTCACATCACATAGGGATATTTTTCTTTTATTTATTATTATTTAACACAGTATATCATTCAGACAACCAAGCATGAAATATTACTGCATTCCTTCTTGAAAAGACCCACTCTAGTGACCTTATTCACATAATCGAAACAGGCAGTCAAAACCACGTCTGTGTAATTCCACCTTGCGCTGTGCTGTGCCAATAAAACACGGATTCAGACAGCCAAGGTTTTACAGACCTAAAGAATAAATTCTTTGCCCCTGACAAACTTGTCAGAATTGGGGATAGGAAACAAGGTTTATCTAACATTGGCAACATATTATTAGCTATTTGATAAAGTCCTTTGTTTTTAGGCGCTTTTTTCATTTCAGTAAGGTGGTCGCTATTTTATTTTTCTCCTCTTCTTGCTCTTCTGCTTCCCTTTGTTTGTCATGGTACAACAGACTTTGAGCAGAGCAGAGAGGAGACAGGTGAAGTGCAGATAACCTTACTAGAGTTGATGATGTCAGTGCAATAAAAGCATTCCATAAATGTCAATCCATCTGTTCTTTTTTGTGAGTTTTGTTTAGTATTAAAAGCTTACACCTGGCTGCAGGATTTTTTTTTTCTTTTTTTTCTTTTTTTTGGATGCATTTTATGACCACTTATTTCTCCCAATCCACTATGTTGGCTTCAACAGTGTGGACCCATGGCTCCCATTATCTAGCAGGTGACGCTTTCACAGGGAGGGCAGGGTGTGGACCTAGGACTTATTTCCATTGATGCCCACATACCAAATGAAGCAAAGGTGCAGTGTTAAGTCATTGGCCTGGAGAGAGGGGCTTTAATTCTCTGCTGGAGTTTGTGAAAATAGTCCTTTAATGGTCAAAATCCTTTATTTTGAAGATGACCTGTATTGAGCAGCTGTTTGGAGAGTCTTGTCCAGAACGGTGGCCGTAATCCAGTAAACCATTCAACACACATACTTGCTAGTCATCAGCTGCGTCTGGTTTACCATCTGGGTGGATAGCAGCTCCCTACTTTCTGTTTCCTCTCATTTAGTTTTGGATTTTTCCTGCCAAGTTCTTCCCCGGTCTTTAAGTTGTCTGTGTTGTTTCAGTTTTTGTAATGCTTCTGTATTTGTCTGTCTACAGTCTGATACTTGTTTAAAAGTATCAGGACGTTCTCTTGAAGAATATTGTGTCACGCCAGCCTGATAAAATATTGTCTTGAATCTCAAAACTAGCTCTTAAGTGAATAAGTAACCCTTCCTTTACCTAAGCAGTATAAGACTGATAGCCTGTGACTAACTCTCCACAATAACCTGGAGTTTGGTAAAAAAGGCCCATTAACTGCTTGTGTGGTTACTATACTGTGAATATATAAAGTATTATTTTCCAGCAAAAACATGAAATTCCTAAAACAATCAATATATTGAGTTTAGTTTATGTTTTTATTAGTGCTGTCAGTGCCAATCTCGTAAAAATGACATTAACGCCATAACCGCATTAATGCGGCAAATCTCCGTTTGCGAGTTAAAGCGGATCGCCCTGTGCGTGGGGCTGCATGGCGTCAACGCGTTAGAGCAGTTAGCTTGTTAATGCGTTGACGCCCTGCAGCCCCACGCACGGGGCGATCTGTGTAAACTGGCTAACAAAGATTTGCCGCATTAATGCAGTTATGGCGCTAACGTCATTTTAACGAAATGAACGCTAACAGGAATAGTTTTTATCCACTTTAGTGTGGTTTTCATCCTTACTAACAATTAGTAAAGATTCATCAGCCTTAAATTTTATGTTTTTTGTGAAATCTTTATATCTTTAAGACATTTTAGAGAGAGCAGTTTTGTTTTTTGTATACGCATTTTTTTTACTTTTTTTAAATACCCACAAAACTAATGGTCTCACAATTAGTTCTAATTAAGTTTTTATTGCTAATTAACTAATAATATGACTCTTACCCACTAAAATTAGATGGTGACCATGGGAATGTGATGCAGCTGTTAATCATCACCATGTTAGCTTTGTCACTGCATTTATATCCACTTATTCTTTGATAGTAGTTCTAGTCCCTGCACAGTCACTGCATAGAGAGTGTGTCATATCTTCAGTGATGGAGCTCAGTCACAGAATTACCAGATTGAGCCATTGGGGAATGAATGACAGAACAGGACTTCCTGCTTATTAATTGCCACATTTTCATTTCTTTGCCCCTGATATGACACAGGAGGCAAGTTCCCCAGATCCACTGCTAATTGTGTGGCATTCCATCACATCATGCTGGCGAAAATTCAAGAGCCATTGATCAAAAGCTTTAGCTCCCTCCACTGGATACACCCGTGGTGATGGTGATTAAGGCCAGGAGGAAGAGGAAGAGAAGTAGAAGATTTAAAAATAAAAAAAAGTTTGTGATTTAAAATTGTTGGCTGCGTTTGTCTAACATATAAGAGCATATAATAAAGGGAAAAGTCATTATATTTGTGCACTGTAAACAAGGACCGGATTTAATTTTTGAATAAAATAGCGAAGGATTATTTGGTCACATCTACTTTCACAGAAACAACATAGTTCACCCTAAAGTATTATAACAATACTGTAAGGTGTTGTAGATATCCAGTACAATTACAGGCTATCAAGCCCCAAATATTGAGCTGTTCGTCTGAGTTTCGTGTTGCTGTTTGTCTGTAAAAGAAATAACTCAATAGAAAAGAGAGCTCCAACAATGCTCTGACTTGTCAGACAAGGTAAAGATGTTTTATACCAAAAGGATTTGAAGCGTTGGCATTCAAAAGCATAAGTCCTTGATTAAAATACTTAAAGTCTTTGCAAGCATTCAGTTGGTTTTTGCCCAGTATTTCATCATCCTGAAGCATCCAAAACATGCTGAAATTTTAATCATTTGGCACTCGTAAGTATATCTGTCATTCACTGCACTCGTACTGTATAGTGCAATAGTTCAAACTCTCAGTTCACCATTAGGAAGAACTCCATGAAAGCCAGTTAAAGCAGAGCCTCCTGAATGACATCGTGCTTTATGTGCATGTTTAGACATCTGAAAAGGTCTTCTGTTTCTTCAAGGCTTAGCGGCTTTATGTTATTTCTGTGTGGACTTTTTATATTATTGTAAATGAAAGTAGACAAATTCTGTTCCCTTGCCCACCGCTGATACACTAGTGATTCAGAATGTTCTACTGACTGAGAACCTCTCAGAGCTGCAAACAGTTCTGCATTTCTACAGCAGAGTGAAATACAAAAAAAAAAAGCAAATAAGAATTTCCTGTCATATCCTCAGGACACCATGCGTCATTTCTTCTTATGATTGTGTAGCTAAAATTGTCAATGAGACCTCCCTAAAAGTGCAGGGAGAACTCCACAAAGAAGCCTGTGCAGTCTAAAACAAGAGGAAACAAACAGAGAATATAGGATTCAGAAATATAGTCCTTTAGGATGGAGGAGAAACACAAAATATATGTTTCATGCTACACTTGTTTAAGTTGTACAATAAAACGTATTTGTTAATGCTGGTTAGATTTTTGTAAGTCTCCCAGACAAAAAAGAGAATAGGATGACCGTCATAATCAGTAAACCTACCAACAGTAAAGTAACAAATGTGTGTAGAGCATCTCTTAGGAACAATCAAAATTCTACCTGGGCCTTATTAATAAGTCTTTTTGATAATGGTACGTTTTTAGATTGAAGCATGGCCACTAAGCATGAAGGCAAATGTCTTGACTGAGCACACTGAAATACTACTTTTCAGAACTGCATGGTCTCGAGTAACAATGGTGACTGAAAAATATTGATGAGAAAAAAGAATAACAGAGCGGATGAAAAGGAAGGAAGCAGATGGAGGACAGTGACAACCTGGGGCCTGTTCTCCAAATGTGGATTAGTCTTTTGGATGCATCAAATTGTCACTGCAACATAAAAGGAAACCATCACTCAATAGTGCTGCTCAGTTCTTGTGGGAGGAACTAATAGTGATTGGTGCACTGGTAAGAAGAGCATTTCAAATTAAGAGAATAGTGTGTGATTGTTATTACGGTTTAGTGGTCCCTGACTCAAGAGCCTCCCTTGTGGGAGGGAATAATTCACATGAATTGACATTTTTGATTTATTAGCCCGCTGCACAAAAATATGCGTGGTAGTTTAACTGGTGATCCTTAATTGGTTGTTAATAGGAGTGTGAATGGTTTTCTGTCTTTCTGTGTTAGACCTGGACTGGCAACCTGGCTGCGGCGTACAGCTGGGCATGCCTTACAGGGTTGTAATATTAAAGCAAAGCATTTCTTCTTATGTTCTTATGCAACGCAAATTTGCAAAATGCTAAATTAATTAAAATACCTTGTGGTTCAGAGTAAGAAATGAGCTTCCTCGACCTTTGTAGCCCACACTTTATCTGTTTTCAGGCTGTTTCAGACTACTGTACTCTACCACTTGCATTGAATCTCTGAATGATTAGTCAGAGGTTATTTACTGGGCAGTGTAGTTGTAAGGCTTTGATGAGATCGAGAGGAAAAAAAACCCAGATTGTATCCTGAGTGATTTAAGTCTTCATAGTATGTCAAAATGCAGCTATAAATCTGTGGTGTGCTGTAAAAATCCACTATAACTGCAAATACTACAAACCAACAGAAGAATACTGGAAAGGAAAAAGAAATGAACAACATAGAAAATGACAGTGACATTACTGGGTAGTGCAAATCAATATTAGTACTTGCTTAGGAAGTTTTTCTGTGAGTAAATAAAGATTTTTTTTTCTTTAACAAAACGCTTAATTCTCTACTTTCATTTTTAGCTATTGTGCAGCTTTTGGTATCTCATACATCATCCTCTGCTGAACTATAGTTGAACCCTCTTTATTGGTGCTTTTAAATAAACTCACTATTGTTCAGGCCATTTTGATCAGCCCACTTTGGCAGGTTAGCTTGTCCTTAATGTTAACTTGCCCTGTTAAAATGAACCAGCCTCTAATTTGAAAAGGAGCTCACAGAGGTCATGATGGATGGTGTTTTCTTTCCAGTGGCAGGAGGTCACACGAACTAATATCCCACATCTCTCACATGCTTGTGTGTATAAGAACAGACATGAAATTGTTTCTTTTCCTCATTTTTAATCCCATTCCACCCCCTCCCTTTCCCTTTTCATTCCTAGTGCTTGTTTCCGTTGTTATCGCACCGTCTCCTGTTTGCCTTTAGTAGAAAACAGGAAGGTGAGCTTGCTTGTGAATATCAGTACGGCAGGTTGTATAAGCTTGTAGTCCCCCTGGATAGATGGTCAAGTCACCCATTTCTCATGTTCACTTCTGTGAGATTTAGTAGGGCAGATTGGTTTCAGGGTTGGCCTCGCACTGATGAGGGGAAAAGAAAAGGGTCGTAAATGTGTCCTGAAATGTGAAAGAGAGAGCAACAAACATGATCACGGTGGAGCTGCAGGGTGCTGTTTGACCTGTGAATGCTGCTTTACCTGCAGGGAAAGAAAACTGCGGTAATTTTATTCATTCCCAGTACACAGCATCTCTCAGCAGTGTTTTAAGTTATTCGTGTGGCTTTGCTATTTCATGATCTGTTCTCAAACACTGAAGCAGTGTTACTTGAAATGGTATAAAAAAGCCCAAGGGTAACCCTTATACAATCTTATATTTCATACAGCAAATATTAGCGTGTTTTTGTGCCTATTGACATTGTGTAGTATGTGTAATGCAGTGTTAGAGTTAACGTTAGCATCTTTAAGTTCCTCGCACAGTTGTAGCTCATACTCTAACGAGTAAAGCATGTTTTCAGATTATTATAAATTTGTTTTTAGTACATTTTTTTTTAAATACAGAGATTTGGCAAACTGAGAGAAAAAGAAAACAAAAGTGTTAAAAAAATACTTTTTTAAGTCAACTCAAGTTTGCTTATATAGCGCACTTAAAAAGCAACAGCTGTTGACTAAAATAATCAAATGATATAAAAATAAATGGCAAAATTTAAGACAGAAAAAAATAGATTTACAGAAAAGTTCTGCTGGTTCAACTTTCACCTGCTACACCAGCCTCCAGGTGGTGTCCAATTATCGCAGTGCAGCAGTTATGACAGGATAGTTTGTTTTATTTAACACAAAGCTCTGGTCCTTTCATGTGTTTGAAAGAGGGCCTTCTCATTGTGTCTTTGTTTAGGCGATTGTTGGAGTGCCTGACAAAGTGGATTGACATTCTCTAAGCTGTGTACTTGTATCTACAATGAGATTATCCAACACTCATTCTTGTAGCGTACTGTTAGGGCTATTCAGATTCAAGGCAGATTATGTAAACATCATGCAGAGATCTTGTGTTAACCTGCGCTGTCACACAGCAAACGTGTGCCTCTTACCAAAAGCAATCAGGATTGAGCAGCTTAGCAAATGTGCAGGAGATTTATATAAATTTGTTATAGTTAATCCTTTAAAGACATGAAAGGATAATCCATCCAAATTACTGTTTTCAAAACTTTACATGTGCATGTGGCAGATTTAAAGACAATGTTTCCCATGAGGTAATAATAGCTGTCACTGTTGCCTTATCTTTCAAAATTGCTACTTTATTCTAGAAAATGAATTCGGTCTCACTTTGTGGAATTAAAATAAGCTTATATTATAAAATATGTCTTTTCATCCATGGAAACCACCTGAAAAACTGTTTATAAGCTGACAGATGACTTGTTAATTTTAAATTAATTGCTCCAGATGGACAACAGAGACATTTCACTGTTTACAACGTGTAATGAATTTCTTGAATAATAATGAACTCAAATTTAGAGCCCTTTTTTGCCAAGTGCTGCATTCCGTGTCATTACAAGCACCGAGATGAGTTCTAGTTAAAAATAGGCTTTAAAATTTTTGAAGTTCATTTTTCTCTTTAATTTTTCCTCTCACAATATAAAAAGACTTGGCAGTCTTGCCAGCATCAAGGTGTAATTTATTTATTATATGCTGCTAGTTTAGAGTAGTCCATTAAATCAGTTCTGGGAATCACTTCAGCTGCAGTATTAGAAACAATTTACATCACTTTGCAGGTAGTATTAGAATCCTTCAGTGACCGCCCAGCTGCCACTTTCTCCACTGCTTCATAAGTTGCATCTGTTGGGTGTTTTCCAGGTGGTTTTGATTTGCTTCTCTTGCTGTAGAGATTTAAAACCAGAGTTTTGTTAGTTTGAGGTGTGTGTGTGGTGTATATATAGATAGATATAGACAGACACACAGACAGACAGATAAGATTATTTAATTATTTACTGGTGGCTCTATAGCTGTGACTTGGTTTTGAAAGGAGCTTCCAAAGGTGGAAATTTTCCGAGAATTGCAGGGTTTTTCCTTGTTTTGTTTTGGCACTTGGTGCTGGCTTCATTGCTAAGAGTGGGCCATGTGAGAGTGTGTGCACTGATTGATGACCAGCAACAATGGTTGTTTTACAGATTTTCAGCGTATTTTTCTAGATACTCCCATAGAGGTGATCAATCTTCATGAATAGAAAATAGGAATGATAAATTAAAGTGTAAGCTCGGAGTAAACTGTCAAACCAAGAATAACACAGGCCCTGTATAATTAAGAACTAGTTTCGGCCTGTTTCCTCTTGTGATAATGATTTTAAATGTTCTTTATCACAGCTGTAACAATGTTGGACCTCCAAATGGAGGTTTGGCTGTGCCAAAGTCTGCTTTTCATAAGCAAAGCCATTCAGCAACAATAGTGGCTTTTTGCAGCTTGTCCATTCGAATCTCTTTGATTTTATATCCATCATAACTATCTGGATCATGATGTTCCTGTCACACGTTGCTGAAGCAACAGCAGCTTCTTTTAATAAAGTCCAAAACAAGCAATTTCAAACGATTAAACACAAGACTAAATAAATGATTTTTCCCACCTGCTACTGTCTTAATTTTAAAATGAGGCAGGAGGACAAAGCAAGGAAATGAGTCCTTCTGATGCAGATGTCCATTAACCAGAGAAAGGTTGTACTGCTGTGTTTTGTACCTCACTACACCATTTAGTCAACCTGTCACTGATCAGTTCACTGATTATCTTTTTATCTTGATTTATTTCATTTTAACAGGTGAAGAAAAACTCAAATGAATGCTTATCTGGAAGATAAGCGCCTGCATGGCCTGTACACCTTTGGAAGTTTCTTTTCTGACTGAGTTGGATGTTTAATTGATTATAATTGAGTGAGGAGATTTATAACTTACAACATTTGAAATTGCAGCTGTCACATTTCCCTCTATCTCCCAGTCTGCTTCTCCACTCAGATGTGAAACTTTGCTAGTATGCAACTTTTTATGAAACAACCATGGAAATTGATACATGTCTCAAATGCTAAAAGTAAAGACATGTTAATTTCTGTTTTTTTAATGTAATTTTATTTGTACAGCATCAAATTACAACAACAGTTGCTTATAATAATACCCCAAGAAAACCCAGTCTAACAAATGACCACCTTTGAGAAAGCACTTGGTAACAGTGGGAAGGAAAAACTCCATTTTAACAGGAAGCAGAACCAGGCTCAGGGAAGGGGTGGTCATCTGCCACAACTGGTTGGGGGGAAGAGAGGATTAAAGACACGCTGTGGAAGAGAGCCACAGATTAATAATAATTCATAATTAAATGCATTAATGTATATAAACACATAGTGAGTGAAAAGAAACAATGCATTCTCTGAAGCCCTTAGCAGCCTCGCCCTATTGCAGTGTAACTAAGAGATGAATCAAGGTTACCTGAGCCAGCCCTATGCTTTATCAGAAAGGAAAGTTTTAAGCCTAATCTTAAAAGTAGAGTGTCTTTCTCCGGAATCCAAACTGGCAGTTGGTTCCATAGAAGAGGGGCCTAAACGTTAAAGGCTCTCTCTCCCATTCTACTTTTAAACACTCTAGGAACAACAAGTAAGCCTGCAGTCCGAGAGTGAAGTGTTTTATTGGGGTGATACGGTACTATAAGATCATTTACATAAGATGGGGCCTGATTATTCAAGACCTTCTATGTGAGGAAAAGAATTTTATATTTAATTCTGGATTTAACAGGGAGCCAATGAAGAGAAGCCAGTATGGGAGAAATATGCTCTCTCTTTCTAGTCCCTGTTAGTACTCTCTCTGTAGTATTTTGGATGAACTGAAGGCTTTTCAATGAGTTTTTAGGATAACCAAGTAAAAGTTAATTACGATAGTCCAGCCACATTAGTGTTTTAAATTGTCTTGCTTGGCAAACTATTATGTTTACAGCATGATCTCAGAAATAGGTTGTGAAGCGTTAGGCCACAGAGATCGCTTGGCAGGCTCTTGGCTACCGCTGCACACTGGAGAAACATGTCTATTCACTGGCCAGTTGGCGAATGGTCGTTACTGGCAGCATCTAAGTGAAATTGGTTGGATACAGGTGTATGGTGCTGCACCACAAACCTCCTTGCAATTGCTTTTTTGTCAGCAGATTGCAGCGTTTGCCCATAGTGTGCATGCTCTGTGCAAACTGTCCAGGTACTCCCCAAGCAGAAGTGAATCATGGCTTTTGAAATGTGTTAGTTACAGCAATAGAAATGCGGTAACCGAAGGCAAACATTCTACATTCAGCTTTGTGTCACACTTTTTCCAAGTTTCACTATCGCTCAGCGAGTAGTTTGCCACTTTTGGCAGATAAGTCAGCGTCTTCCATCCACCTACATGTTACCATGGTAGCCTGCCAGTAAGCAAAGCAATGATGGTGCAGCACCTTTTTTGCAACCACTTTCACCTAGTGACAGCAACGACCAGCAAGCACCACCAAGCAGTGGTTGAATACAAATATTAGGCCTAACCGAAGGTTGGAAGGTGTTGCTGACTGGTCTCTAGTCCTGTGTAAATGAGGCCTAACATGACATTTTTGATATACTGTTTATTACTGGAGTCATGTGATTCCTCTAGACAGGGATTCAAATGAGAGAAAATACTAAGTTCTTTGGTAGTTCTTGATTGACCTTTGAGATATACTCTATAAAATATTTTAAATTATCCTTGTAGTAGCGCTAGGAATAAGAATATGAAAAACTAAATATGAACAAATCCAGTCAGAAAAGACTGAAAAATTACAGTTCTGTTATTCAAACACCAAAACTCTCTATAATACTGCAACATTAGGTAGGATTTTTTTTTCATGCTGGCAGTTGTTTTATGCCTGAACATCACACGAGTAAACAGGAAAAATAATACATTCCCTTCAAATTCATCTGCTGCAGCCTTGAGTGTTTAGGCACAACTTCTGTACAGTATTGGCACCATCTCCCACAAGAAGAAAGTGACTTCATTCAAATTAATGAGGTGGCTGAGTTTTTACACACACACAGATAAAATTGTTCTAAACGCAGCTTATGGAGCATTTTGGCACATGAGGATATGCAACATTCTGCGGTTGTAGATAATTTTTCACCCTCAGACTGATCCAGTCAAATCATCAGCAATTATTTGGAAGCAAGTTTAAAAAAACATTTCCACCAGAATGGACCTTTTCATTACAAAGTACGTTTCTATTTTGCACAGCAGTCAGTCATCACTGTGAATGAAGGGGTGCCTCCATAATGAAAGCGAGGTCAAAATCCATTGGTGCCAGCACAAAAGTAACCACAACCCTTAATTCATTAAGTGTTTAGGCACCACTCTCTCTTTGAAACATGACGGCCTGATGTGAGCTAACTCGCTGCAGAGAACAAAGTTTTGAATATTTCACAGTAATGCAGTTCGCAGTCGTAATGATATTTGACACATCGTAGCGAGTAAGGAGTGTCAAACATTATTACAACAAAGCAGTCGGAGACAGCCAGGAGAATGTCGTCTCTCATCAGCTGACAGACAGCTTGCGAAGCGAACTGTGAAATAATTTGTCTCATTGTCTGGCAGCCAGGAGCAGGACTCAGCAACAATAACAACAAGCCCTGTGGTCATCTCTCCATCGTTTGTTAATAATCCTTCATTTTTCTGACTCTTCTCTGCTTGCAGTACGCGTCAACCTGCCTGCTAGGAAACATCATGAGAGAAAGTTTTCCTCAAAGAAAAAAAGAGCTGTTTGAAATTCAGTTTGGTGAATGAAGAGCAACAAAAATGTATTATTCTTCTTATGTGAACATAAATAATAATTCATAGAGAGCCATCATAATTGATGATAGCTAAACCTGTCCCCTACTTTCATGCTGCTATGCCTTTGAAGTTTTCTATTTTGACAGGGATGGATAAAACACAAGCTCAGTATTCTTTGGTTTTTCACCACTGAGTCCTTTACTTTAGATACATGCAGGTAGCCCAAAGCAGTGTTAAAAATTCATTACCATGAACTCTAGAAACTGGTTTAAATCACCACATCCTTTTCTATGAATCAAACGTACTGTAAATTGCACAATGAATTTTAAAATTTTAATGGCAATTCTGCAAAATCACTAAACTTGGCAGTGACTACATTGACTTTGTTTTTCCCAATTTATTTCAGTGTGGTTAATAAATCTTTCATTTAAAAAGGAGATAGTCAAAGCAGTCTGTTCAATTCTTTTTTATCATTATTTCTGACATTACTTCTGTTATTTCTGGTCTGAATCATCTGTCCTCATCTTTACTGTGTAGAGAAAAAATGGAAACTCATTTTGAATTAGGATTTGAGAAACATAGTCTTCCCTACCTGCACGCATTGACTCAGGCAGAGCAGACGGCTGGGTTTGTGATAATCCCTCATCTCTTCATTCTGTGGGTAGCGAGCAGGAGGTAGGTAAGACTGGTATTATACTGCTCTTCGGCGAGGAAAGCAGGCCACGGTGGAAGCTTTAGGTCAAAAAACAAGAGTCAGAAAGGTGGATAGGCAAAGAGCATCCCTCAAGAGGCCCAGTGGTCAACAGTGCATGGGTCTTACCTGTCATAGGTCTCTTGGTGTCGAGAATGCAGTGGAGAGGAAACTCGGGAGCCAAAGAGGCCAAACAGTCAGAGAGGAAGCAAAAAGGGTCTTTTGACAAGTGCAAGTGTTCCAGTGAAGCCTAGAGGATTAAAATCAACTCGGTTCTTGAGCCTTTTTTAAGTGACTCTTATGTAAATGGGTTGACCAAGGTCAGAGGTACTATATGCAGCATAGTCCTCTCTGTTTTCTTCTTACACAAAAAAAGTGCACAAGCAAACACTGGTGAACATCGTTTCATGTCACAGTACTTAAAGTCGATGTAAGTATCCTCTCCAGGTGATGATTTTGTGTCTCTTCTCGCCAACTTACAAGCACGTCCTTGAAGTCCGTTATTAAATCAATTTGTTGCCCCAAATGCCATCATGGCTCACAGCATTCACCAGAGAGTACACCTTGGCTTCTTCCTCGCCTCAGATCCCACTGGCAAGGCTTTGTTATGCCTGGTCTGAGCCACATAGATAGCACTGGTCCTATCTTTCTGCTTCTGTCCACCTGTCACAGCAGTCATTCACCTGTGTAATCAAATTATCAGGGGCCCAAAAGAAGCAGACGACAACAGGCATTAAAATAGGGAACAAAGAAAGGGAAAGCAGCAAAGACTTCTGTACAATGCCATGTCCAAAATTATATAACTACATATTATTGATGTAGTAAATCAGTAATAAATACCTAGACATTTTTATATTAACAGTAGGTAATAATACTGTGTGTTTTTGGGGGGGCCAGAAGTAATGGACCAAGAAAGAACAATTGACTTCTAATTTCCCTTTAGCTGTACAGAGCTCAGTACTCTTGTACTTTTTTCATTTAATAATAAGTATTTATAATTTATCTGAAAATTGATGAGTGTAAAGACAGAAATAATTAATGTTCCTGCATGCATGTGATGTTGTTTCCACTCATTTTGTGGCCAAGGACAGGGTTAAGGTTCAGAGCAGCAACATTGATGTGATTAAGGACTTTTAGCTAGCACTGGTTGTGTTATTTTTAACATATGACAAAAGCAGATTTTTCAGAATTATAGCTGAATTGATTTATTTTTACATGAGGTATTCTAGGTTTATTTAGCTTTAAAATTAGCTGTAGCTCACTTACTTTAACTTGTCTTTCCCATTAGTTGTGCTACTTACATCTTAGATTGACCATCTTAGATTTGCTTTTTTTCTCAAGGTCATTTACATATTAATGGAACGCCCACTGATTACATTTTCCATCCATTTTCTTCCCCATATTCAGTTCAGGGTCATGACGGGGCTGGAGCCTATCCTAGCTCTCGTAGGGTAAAAGCCAGGGTACACCCGTGACAGGTTACTAATCTATCACAGAGCTAACAGGGAGACAGACCTTCACACCTATGGCTAATTTATCATTTAACCTAACATCCATGTTGAAGTGTGAAGCCAGAATACCTGGGGGAACCCATGAAGCCACAGGGAGAACGGCTAGCCGCCACAGAGAAGGTCTCAGCCAGTGAGTGGATTTGAACCGTGTGGATGGCTTTGAAACCACTCACTGTTATACTGCTGTTCTGACTAATCTCCGAAGCCAGAAGAAACCGTTGTTGAGGGAAAAAAAGAGGAAATGCCAAATTACTCACAAGCAAGACACAAAAAAAATCAGTGTGAACACGTCTTGTGGAGTGATGAATCTAAAATTTAAATTTGTGGTTCAAGTCACTGTCAATACGCCCCAAGGTCAGGAGAGCAGTGAATGTCTACGGCTATCTATAACAGATAGAATCTCCATTTCAGCAAATGGTGGGGATCGTATCAAAACTGATGAAATTATGAACAGAGAAAAGTACTGTCAGATTTTGATCCACCATGGAATTCCATGTGGAAAACGCTGGATTAGAGAAAACTTAATTTTTCAGCATGACAATGATCCCCAACACTGCCTATCCCTTAAAAGCATAGAGTGTCTGGAGAGAAAACACACACATGGAGCACTACCATTCATGTACTGGCCTCCTGAGAGCCTGGACCCCAACATTATATATAATATTTAAGAGTGACTTCAGAGAGAACAGACCAAAAGACAGCCAATATCCAAAGAAGAGCTTCAAATGTCCTTCCAGAAGCCTGGAGAACTTTTCCCGAAGAAGGCTGTGTTGAAGAACAAAGCTGGTCATACCAAATACTGACTTTCAAGCTTATTGGAATTGTACAGACTTTGTTTTTGTCTTATATTCTGTATTTCAATTTATGTTTGCCCATGTTTCAATAAATCACTGCATCTTAAAAGGTTTTATCAGTTGCATGTTTAAAGCATATATCCCACTTTAGCCACGAGCGACTATTTTAGTGAAAGTGACAATTTTCCATTCTCAGTGACAACTGTAGAGTCTCACAACTACAATTTTAAATGATAAATTATATAAATATGCAGAGCTTCCAGACAAAGCAACAACAGCATGACAAGAATGTTTCTGGCACTTGCCTTAACAATTCAATTTTCAAGGTTGAGAATTGCAATGCGGAGCTAGTAATTGCACTGGATTCAAGGTGCATAATTCAGTTTTGAGCAAATTTCTTTAAGACACAAAATGGAAAATAGAAAATGAATTTGCTTATTTATTTACTACCATGAAAAAAAACTTGGCCTTCATTAAGCTCGTTGACAGGATGTAACTGTCATGGTTTTGGGTCGGTGACCCAGTATTTTGTGTTTTAGACTTTTTAATTTTGCTAAATTCATTTTGAGTTTGAGAACTAGGCCTATTTCTGGATGTTTTTATGTTGGGTTTTCTTGTTTAGTTACTTTAAGTCATCAGTCATCAGTTTATTTTCCTGTTCCCTGAGTCCTGTCTCTGTGTTTCTTGTCTAGTGTTTTCCTCCTGTTTTCTTACACCTGTCTTTTTGTTTTGTCCTCAGCATCTTCCATGTTAAATCTGTTGTTTCCATGTTCGTTACTCTCTGTGTCTCCCCCTCTCATCGCAGTGTCCTTTGCCCTCTCTCATCCCAGTCATGTCTCGGTGTTCTGTCTCCCTTACCTGTTCCCATGTTCTTTCTCGTGTTTCGTCTGTCGTGTGCTCCCATGTTTGTTTATCCCCATCCCAATTTCACGCTTGCATGTCGTATGCGTGCTACTTCCTGTTTTATTTTGTCAGTCCCTCGTCTCATGTGCCTTGTTTCAGTTTTGCTTCCCCTGTCTCGCTGTGTGCACATTTGTTCCTGCTGTGTTCCCATGTGTTTCCTTCTCCCTGATCATCCCTTAGTGTGTCTGTGTTTTCCCCGGTCAGTTGTCACAGCATCTGTTTACCCACCCAGTATCTCCATGTTCCAGGTCTCCCAGTGTTTTCCAAGTGTTTAGTTTCCCAGTTTAGATTATCATGAGCAGTTGTTTTGTTTTTTTTAATTTGACTGTCTTACTGTGTTGCAATGTTTATTAGCAGCCTATATAAAGGTGATTCATTCATTGTTCTGGCTCGTGAGAACACTATGCCACTTTTTCTGCTATAGTGATGTGTAACAAAAGTCCAGACTTGAAAAGGGAGTCCTTACAGTTTTCCACTGCAGTGTTTATTCTGTATTTTTTGACCTTTCTGATGAGTGGCAGGCAGTGTGAATTGCTGCTTTGTCTACAGTAGCAGAAGCAAGCACCACAATGTCAAGTGTATTCAAAAACTATAGCCTTTCTTTTAATATGCCAGCTTTTTTTCACATCAGTCAAAGAGCAAGGACTTTTTATACAAAGTGTTTTCTTCTCTTTCTTTCTTTTTTTTCTGCTGGCATTTCCACTCTCGTTTCTTCATGCACATATTCAAAACACATTAAAACAGGTGCATAGAACTACACCGTAAAGTGCATTTGAAACTATGCATCAATGTTCATCTTTTTCCTAACCTTTCTCATTTATCTCCTTTTGTAGGTATGGGGACATGGTGCCAAAGACAATTGCTGGAAAGATCTTTGGCTCCATCTGCTCCCTGAGTGGCGTCCTGGTGATCGCTTTGCCCGTCCCTGTCATTGTCTCCAACTTCAGCCGCATCTACCACCAGAACCAGAGAGCAGATAAACGGCGTGCTCAGAAGGTACAAGTTAGTGTCTTTATCTCATGTGCTTTGACAGGGACAACAAGGAATATGTGTGGCTGAAATCAGTGGCTGTGTTAAATCGTGTGCACATATTACCAGAGGAGTGCATGCTCTTTATTTTCAAAAGGCCAAAGTTGTAGTGCAATATGACACATTATTAAGTTAATGAGAATAAATGGGAGGATGAAATGTTGAGTAAAACTTTTGGATGTGCGGGTACTAATAGTTATTTCTAAAATGGGGAAAAAAAACTTTTGAAGGTCCTTTTGTTTTATTCACATCATTAAAATAATGGATGTGAGTTTAAAGATGTTGATGACAGATGAATTTCGTTCATATGAAAGACACACAGGTATTTTACCAACTTTAACAAAAGGAGCTGGTGAAAGGGACTGACCCCAATTAGGAACTGTACAACTGCTTTGCGAATGAATGTCCTTCACCATAATTCATCCCACATTTTTCAGCACCATCATACACACAAGAAATGTGTTGCCCTTCAGATGCACATTAACTTAACATACTTTTAGACACACTCACACACAAGTTGTGTGTTTCTTAGACACACACTAAGTACCAAATGTTAGCCAGCCATTCACTACAATTCCCCCAGTAGGCTTGACCTTTCTATGGGGCTAGATAAGAGCGTTATTAAGTTAGAGAGCAGCTGCTGATAGCTAATTGAGGAGGGAAAAGTGTGATTTGAATCCTTACTGATATTAGAATCCTAGATGGGTGGTTTTCTAATTAATATACTGATTTCAATCAGTTCAAACACAACAGCATGAGCTCTCTCGCACCTTTATTGAGTCCAGTGAGGCTCAGTTCTGAGTAAAATAGGTCTGATAGAGGCAATGAATTGGTGAACCGGTGAAGTTGGATTTATCCTGTTAGATCAAACCTCAGTCAGTCTCGGTAATATTTTCATTCAAGAAATTAAGAAAAACCTTGTGTACTTACATCTGGTTTCATAATATTTTCAAAAGGCTGCCCAGTTGTGTATGTTTCATAAAAATATGACGCACTAAATTATTTTATTGTGTCATTGCTACTTTAAAACACTGTTTCCCACTGATGTGGTATACAGAAAATACAACCTCTGCAGTACTTCTTCTGTAACACTTTCATAACAGATGCGTAGTTACTTGTTCATTGACAGAATGTCTATTGTTTTGATATTGACATGCTTAAGTGGGCATGGTCGTACTGTTGCTAAGCAACAGCGACTGACAGTAGGGCTGACCAAATATACTCCATGACCCAGCAGCTTTTTTTTCCCATGCATTTGTTGTGCAAGTTGCTTTTATATTGATCTTGAAGGATTTTTTTTTTTAGATATCATCTTTCAGTGGTTGTAAAACATTTTTAGACCACAAAGGGACCATAAACTCTTCACACTAATGAAGTTCTTTTAGCTTTTTGATGCTTTTCAGGCTTATAGTGCCTATTAAAGCAGTGAGGAGGCTCTCTGGGAAACATAGCCCACTCTCAATGAGGAATTAATTTACAAAAACATTATTAAGCTGTTAAAGGATAATTAAAAAGAAATAACATTTTATTGCTGCTTTTTGCCGTGGTCGTTGAGGATCTTCCCTCAATAGAAATCCCTGATGCAAGTAAACCATTATTCACATTTTAAAAGCTTAAAGGCTTAAAAACTAATGTTCAAAGTTGAAACAACGGACAGGACAACAAAATGTAAGCAAACACGGAAGTGCCAACGTGCTTAGAAAGAAATCTGATTCAGCAATTAGAGTTAAGGTCTATAGGTGGCTTTAATATAGTAATTTAGCATAAATGTAAGTCACGTATAGATAAAACAGATTTTAAAAAAGAAAGTAGGTCTGGGCTTGGTAATGTATTAAAAAAATTGTTACCTTGCAGTTAATAGGAAATGAAAAATTAACTTGTTCTGGTATTTCAACATGACAAGCTACATTTAGTCATGGCTTTAATGGATTTAATCCTATTACACAACAATAATATCCCTCACACACGTTGGTGTTTTTGTGAAGCTTTAGTTTATCTTGGTCATTGGCTGCTTTTTCACTCATTTTCAGTCCAGTCTTTCCTCTGAAAATGGTCAGATAGAATGTTTTTGCTTTTTAAGCCTCTTAACACTGACCTGTGAATCATTCAAGCAGAAAAAAGGCACTTAACTCAAGGGATGAGCCAGTGTTGTGCTTACACATAATACACGTTAGCAACAAAAACTAGTTCTAGATTATAAATTTTAGGCACAAGAAACAAGAGCCTATCCCAAAAATATATAATTTCTTGCTACTTCTTTAGTTAAATCTATTTAAAAAATGCTAAAGACAACATGGTTAATTAGCATAAAATAGTGTTTTTGCTATTTAGATGATTTAGTGTGCAGTGTGTCGGTAAAAAAATGATAAAAGTGCATAAGTGGAGGACAAAAGAAAAAGTGGCAGGCCTGAAAGAGCAGATGAACAGTATGTCAAAGTCATGTCCTTAGAAAATAGCACAAGACACCGACACCAGCCCTGAGAGATGCATTTGGCCCTTCAATTGATCCATCTACTGTTCACCGAAGCCTCATTAGAAATGGTGGAAGGGTGGCTGTCAAGAAGCTCTTCTTGACATATGACAGTTATGTAGCAGGCAAAAAAACAGACCCAGATGCAGATGCAAAACTACACACCAGGAAACACAAAGCAGGAGGACACACGACCATGAAGGAGGACATGACAAAGGACAAGAGGAGACTCACAATTTGTACTCAGAAGATAATGGCAGGAGAGGAAACAGGTTGTAACATAGCTGAGTTTATTTTGTCTGTTTCAAATGATTGTCAATATGTACAAAGGAAGCACAAGAGTGTCTACAGTCATCTGTTAAACACAGCAGAGGCTCTGTCGTGGTTTGCAGCTGCATTTCAGCAAGTGGTGTTGGGGACCTTGTCAAAGGTGGTGTTGGGGATCTGGGCAGAAAAACTAAGCAACACTATCAGTCGTAGACCAGCATGCCCAGAGCCTGAACCCTGACATTAGCTAGAACAGTCTGGGAACAAAAGGCAGCCAAGAGATTTAAATGTTCTGGGGGGTTGGGGGTATTCCTGAAGACTACACGAAGGTTTCCCTGTGAGAGTTCAGGCTGTACTGAAGAATAAAGATGGCTGTATATATATGCTGGCACATGTTTCAATAAACCAGTGAAACAATTCATTGTTTATCCAGCAAAATATTAAAAAATTATGGACTACTGCTCATGGTTTTTGTATAGTGTCCCCCAGTGAGCTATTTTTGATCTAATAAAGTAATTTCTTCTTCTTCTGCCTTTAATATAACTTAAAACAATAAGAAGAAAAATCAAGGGGAAATATCTGTTAACTCTGTTCAAAAATTCCTTTTCCTTTTATTACTTTATATCTCCTGGCCTCCCATTTCACTCCAGATCTCATTCGTCTTCATTCTTCTATAACCACACACTGCTCTCGGTTCCTATTACAATTATGTAGTCATCAGGGGATTTGATTTTACAAAAAGGTCTTCTCGTGTATCCATCGTAGCTTCTCAGTCATTAAATAGAAAGTAGAGAAACCAAATTGGGCTTAATGATAGTTATTGCCTACTAACTACTGGAGTGTATGCCTCAGTGCAAAGTACAGTCTGTCTTGAAGTTCAGTAACCCACTGAGGATATAACTAGCCACAGAAACAACCCCTGCCCTGATACTAATGTTCCTAATTCCCCAATAATTTGAAAACCAAACGTGCAGAGGACGAAGACAGGTTCCTCTTTTATTCCTTCAGCAAATCAGCACTGCAGCACAGTGCAGTCAGAGTGCCGATAAGTGTCGAGGCAGTAAATGGACTGAGGTCACACCGGTAATGGGACAGCAAAGTCAAGTGGAGCCACACTGAGAGATGGCAGGTTGTTAAGGAAAAAAGTCCTGAGACCAGAGACGTGAGGGCAAAACAAGACGATGGGAGCAAGAGAGGAAAGAGGGATGGAGGTCTGACAAGAGTAAAAAGAGTAAGGGAATAAAAAGAAGACAGAGGAAGCAGAAGGAAGAAGTGTGAGAGTGGTCTGATTGGGGTAGAAGAAAGAAAAAACAGGAAGAGGGCTCTATATAGCAGTAGTTTCAAGGCTCACTTGTCTTGGAGGTGAACATTTTGAACCTTTCTGCTGTCTGACTGTCAGACTGTGGGTGGTAATGTTGGAGCATATAGGTCTGATTTGTGCGGTCAACTGAGACCACCGATGAAGTAAAATCACCACAATCATGACTGGGTTTTAGTCAGGATGTTGAAGAGGCTCGTTCGGGGCACACCAAACTTTAGAGTAATTTCTTAAAGAACTTCCCCAGCCATGAAATACTTATTCATCACCCTTTAGGAGGCATTTACTTCTAAAGTTGAGTTTAGTGAATTTCAACTTTTGGGATTTTGAGGGATTTTTAACGTAACCTCTCCTCCCCTTCTACAGTATCATGCTTTTTTTTTTTTTATGGAGGGTATATGATGTATCAGAATAACAAAGTATCAAGTATTTGATACTTTCATCCAAATTTTTATACTTTAATAGAAGAATGAGGTTTATTCAGGTGGCTTTGGCTCAGGAGGCAGAGCAGGTCATCTGCTAAGAAGAAGGTTGGTTGTTCTATCCCTGGCTCCTCCAGTCTGCCTGTGAAAGTATCCTTGGCCAAGATACTTAACCTCGAGCTGCTCACAATGCATTCATTAGAGTGAGAATGTTAGAAAGTGCTTGTGTGATTGAGAGATGCTGTATAAAGCGCTTTGAGTGCATTTGCCATAAAAATAACACATTCAGACGTAGCTGTATGGATTCCACATTCTCTTACAGTGAATTGACATGAATAATTATCTTTTCTATCGTCAATCTCTGACTTTAATCATGTCTGGGGTTTTCAGTTTTATTTTACAGTAGTATCTTAAGGTCACGAAATAAAGCAGTAAAGTATATCAATTGAACTCCGTGGACTTTTTCAACATATTTGAACAAGCAAACATATGACCAACTCTGAAACAGCTCCTTTAGATTAAAGCTGTATGAAAAACACAGAAAATGTTTAATCATTTTCATAATTTGAATATATAAATGACATAAAATTTCAGAAAGACCTAAGCTTAAAGAGGCCACTAGTGAATTTAAAAGCATTGTAGGGAATATGGGGAATTAGAGCTGTGGGTGTTTTTCTCTTGTGTTTTACGCTTCATGTTGTGGGTATTTGTATGCCATATATTATGTTGTAGAGGTTGTATTTAATGTTTGCTACCTTGGTCAAGAATCCCTTGTGAAATTTGATCTCAGTAGAACTTCCTGGTTAAATGAAGGTAAAACAGATCAATCACATTTCAGCTTGGGTGCCAATTGTAAGATTCTCCTTAGGGAATGATATGTGACACCAAACATCCAGTGTCTTCTATTCTGTTTGTTATTGAAATGTGTGGCATCATCATGCCTACATCTAAAGAGCTTCCTGAGACCTTTGGGATATTTATGAATCTGGCACTGAGGTCAAAAAAACTAACCATTCCAGTCTAAGGAAAATATTCTAGAAGTAGAAAAGATTTTCAACAACATGAGAAAAAATGCCAGTCTGTCTAGGGCTAGACTAGAAGTCTCGGATAATGTAAGATTTCATTACAGGATGTGCAGGTAATGCTTGCACCTGTTGCTATTAGCATGCACGCATTTATAGTCTGAAAGAGAATCACAAACTTAACCTGCATGTGAAGCTTGCCATTAAAAAGTTCTTTCTATTCAAAATGAACATTAGAGTAAAACTGCAGCTTGCTAACATGTACGCAGAGACTTTTTGGAATAATGGATAAAGATAGAAGCTTTTTGGCCACAGTAACAGTGGACATTTTTGTGCATTGATTACAAGATGGCTTGAATCATATGAAAAGATTGCTTGAAGATAATGTGAGGCCATCTGTCCAAAGGTTGAGGCTTTTGTATTATAATGAAACATGCCTTCGAAAATTAATTTCTCATAAGGAAGCAATGTGAGTTTTCAAAGTCAATGACACTACATAGATGTTGTATCTTTTTTTTTAAAAGCGTAACAAATTATTAGAACTAAGAAAACCTGAACTGGAAAAACTAAGGGTCAAACAAACAAATCTGAAACCTGAAGGAGACGGAGAGCAGAGCAAACACGGGATAAGATACACAGGGAGAAAACACGGAGTTAACACAGATGGACCAGTGGCGCGCACAAGAGAACACACACTTTGTAAATACACACAGAGGGCAAGGAGGAAACTACACACAGAAGAGAGACACAGCTGAACCTAATGAATATGACAAGACAAGGAGGATGCAATCTCAATACACTAACATCAGACACAGACCTTCAAAGTAAAGCAGGAAATACACTGACAGAACAAAGGGAACACAGAGTAACATGAGGGGCATAGAGACCAAAAGCTAAGAGCAAGAAATACAGAACCCAAAACACTAGTAAACATGAACCAAGAAGAGACTACAGACTACTAAAAATAATAATACAAAATCAAAACACTGAGTCACAGACCCAGGACCATGACAGGTACTGTGGTGAACATGGGTACAAGCTGACACAGGGGTGCCCAATCCCAGTCCTGAAGAGCTACCATCCTGCAGCTTTTAGATGCGTCCTTGTTCTAACACACCTGAATCAAATGAATGGCTTGTTATTAGGCCTTTGCCAAACTTGATGGCATGCTGAAGAGGTAATCTAACCATTTGATTCAGCTGTGTTGGAGTAGGGATGCATCTAAAAGCTGCAGTAGCTCTCGAGGACTGGGATTGGGCACCTCGGTTTGTTTCAGATATTTATATACATTTTTTACTTACTTTTAAATTATTTGGTGGCAAACATATTTTTTCTGTTTGGCATTTTCATGATGATGAGTTTTGTAGGACAAAACAATAAATTCATTATCATTGGTAGAGAATTTTCAGTTACATTTTCACTAATATTTCAATGAAAGATTCATTCTGTCCTTCTGGGGCTCAGACACACTTTCAAATCAATGGGATTTGAAGGCCATCAAAAGCAAATTGACCTTTAAAAGGCCTGGTTTGCAGTTCGTTCAAGAGCATACACAATGGTTTACAGCATAAAAATGAACACTACAGTGCTCAGTTGGAAAACAAATCATTTTTATTGCAGGTAGACAAATATTGATCCATGTGTGATACCTTTATCAACTATTCAGGGACTTGATTTTAAACCAGTTTGACTTAATCTGCTTCAATACTTCTCACTGTCTTTGACCTTGAACTAAATGAGACTCAATCACACCTCTGGATTTTAGCAGAGTTTTCATGTGTTTAAAGTAAAAGTTTCTTAGACAACTGTTTGGGCTCAGCAGCTCATCACAGATGCTCAGCGCAACCTTTTGCACTTACAGAAGAATCAGAGATGCTTATTCTTTCATATTTTTCCCTTTCTTGTGTCAAGTAGTACTTTTTGATCAATAATAAAGCCAGGCAGCTTGTGACGGTAATTTCACTGGTTCCTAATTCATTCACTCTTCAGCTGCAGAAAGAAGCAGTCAATGATCCTCCCATTTTACCCCTGCTTCACATACTGACCACGTACATACACAAGCACTATTATTACCTCTCAGGTTCCAGCTTTTCATACAACTTCACAAGTTTGACAGGCAGTTTTTGAAGCATCTAAATATTATTTTTGAATCATGTCTGGAAAGCAGATGTTCTTCAGTATCTCCTGTTTCTTAAATGTATATAAAGGGGGTGAGAGAGAGAGAGAGCACAGTGGGGTGAGGTTAAAGATAAAGCTCACCTTACAGTTGTCATAATATCCTCTTCATTTTATGAAATCCTTAATGCAACGTCTCTCTCATTTCCTGTCTCCTTTGTTCTATTATTTTATCTGTCATTTAAAGCAATTTTATCTTTTTGCTGCAGCAGAAAGGGAATAAAATAAACTGATAAATGTTGGCAAACAGGCTTTGCAATGTTGTGAACTCAGTAGGTTCTCATGGGCATAATTGGCACTAATGCAGCAAATTATCAATTTGTGCTCGCAGCACCATTAAATGCAAGACTTGGCTTCGTGTTGCATTTATATTTTTCTTAGTTTGAGCCCATTTTTTGTTGTTGTTGTTTTTCTTGGTGGACCGACTCTTTAGTTTTATTCTGTTTTAGAAGAATCAATCTGAAGGGTTCAGACTCAAAAGTCTCACAACTTTCTGCCAAAAATTGGAGTTTCAAAGAGATCATCGTGATTCTTCATTCTTTATTTATGATTAGTCAGAGTTTGCTGCTCTTCCAGGGATCCAAATAAAATGAATTATAAAAAAAACAAACAACTCGGTATCAATGGACTGGAAGGAAAAACTAGAAAAAGCGAAGCTGTAAAGAATCAGAAAATATAAGGGCTAAAGTTACAGATGAAAGAATAAAAAGTTAAAAGAAGACATTCATTAAAAAAGCTTTTTGATTCAATCTACACTGCCTTGGCAAAATTGTTGTTAGACATTCCAATTAAAGCTACAACTACCCAAGAATTGCTTTCATGATTTTGATTGTTGTTTTCTCTATAAAACATAAGAGATCTTTATATATTTAAAAAGAGCACTGTGTTAGACTAAAAAATGATCAAAGTATTTACATATTATTTAACTGTTTTAAACCTGTTTAAAGGTCCTCATATTCGTGCACACCTTTAATCTAGAGTTGGTATAAGCCTCCAGTAACTTGAAATCCTATCATGTTTCCCCCAAACACAAAGACAAGCCATTATTGTAGAATTTGCTGTCTAAAACCTTTTTCTAGCTGGTGACTTCAGCCTCAGTCAGCATCTTTGGGAAAAACTGGAAACTGAGCCAGGCCTTATCGCCCAACATCACTACTGGGATTTCAGCTAAATGTGAGCAAAAATCTGCAGCAGCTAGATAACAACATATTTATGCTCAATTCAGACTTGAAATTAAATTTTCAGCAATCCCAAATGAGTGCATTGTTTGGGTGCCGACTTACAGACATACTCAGTAGCAGCATGTTACAGACACAAGAACATGACAGCAGTCTCTGTCATATATAATGAAAGAGACAAACTTGAAAATGCAGAGATAAGAGCAGTCATGTAGTAGCTGTGAAAATTACTACAGAGTTTGTGTGATGAATTGGCAGATTCTCATCATTAAATAGGTATTAGTCATCTTCTCCGACCTCCCGCCTACCTTGTCTGATGCTGTGACTTCTTCTTCTTCCCACACCCAGAAAGCCAGACTGGCTAGGATAAGAATAGCCAAGTCCGGCAGCGCCAACGCCTTCCTTCAGAGCAAACGCAACGGACTTCTCAATGAACTGCTGGAGCTGACGGTGAGAAAGACCCCTGACCCTCTGAATGCAAAGAACCACCAACGGCAAAGTGGGCGCGATGATTTCTTGGAAGCTGTTTTAAGTGTGCTCATTAAAAATGGTGCAATGCCAGCAGGTTGTAATTCAGTATTAATCATATTGTTCCTTGTCAAACGCCCATGTACTAATTATTTCAGTTCACTGCAACTCAATAGCTTGGAGGCAACAACTTCACATCTGCAGTACACAAACACAAGCAAAGTGGCAACAATTACTGTCAAATAAACAGAGAACAATTTAAAAGTAATTTAGAGGCTATAAAAGAAGAAGTTGGAGTCATTACATTCTTGTTGTTATGCAGGGCAGAGGTGATAGCAGAGGCTAATAATGCTCCATGTGAGTGTTATCTGTGTAATAACACAAAGTGCTTTTTTTTTTTGTTCATCAGTCTGAGACTTGATTTAATCCGTGTCTGTGAAAACGGTAAGCTGAGGTTATCTAGGATGTAAGATTGTTGTTACTTGCTTGTCGAGTCGCTCTTGGTGATAATTAGGTTGTTAGTGCATTAAAGGAGGCTTCAAAGCAAAACGGAGCCACTGAACAATGAAACAGTGGAGACAATAGAGATTAACTTGGAAGTAGTTTCGAAATTCAGTTTCTAATGCCTAGCCTAAGAACATGCATCGGTCTGTTTCTCTCAGAGGACATAAATAATTATTTACTCTACTGTAATGCATGTCTGCGCGTAAAGATCAGCTAACTTTCTACTTTTTGAATCAATCATCCCCCACTCTACATTTACTCATCTCTTTTATACAATATATATGTATATATATTTTATAACCACCATGGAAAAATGTGTTAGGTAATGTGTGAGCAAATTGCCTGAATCCCATCCATCTAGACCATCGCTCGTGTTTTCAGTGACACACTCCCCTCCTTGCAGATGGTTACTAAAATCCATTTGGACCTAATAAAGTCCAGTGTGAAAGCTCATGGGTGTCTGCAAGTGGTTAGAATTATCATATAAATGCCATCTGTGAGCACTGAGCACCCCCCTTTCCTTTTCGTGTCTGTGATGAAGCTGCCAGAGTCCTGGCGCATCAAATTACGATGGTGTCAATTCTGACAGTCGGTGACGCTGCGTGGGTCCGAGGTAGGAGTGAGTGGAGATATATGACAAAAATCACTGATTCTGTCACAGTCATTATTTAGACTAGAAGTTCACTCGGGGTCTGGTTGCATCTTGGCTTTTTTATTTGTTACTTAGATCACGGGTATTGATAATCCTGTTGAGTTTTATGGTAATCTTGCATACGAAGGCATTACAGCTTTATCTCTTATCTTTTCTTTTTTCCTGGAGTCATTTAAATCTATAAAAAACTGCTCAAAACAGTATCACAGAGGAATGGTGCGTCATGCACTAAAGAAACAAAGAAAGAAGCCACACACCCATAAAAGCCAGCTTCACTTATATAAAAATCAGCACATACAAGAACGCGCAAAAAAAGAAGGCTGTAGTGAGATAGGACAATATATATAAAATAAATGAGCAGATCACTCATTTACTTGATGCCATCAAGCCTTGAAATATGTATATATACATATATTTGTACTTCCTGCATTCCCATGCCATCAGCTATGCATTAGCACATTTTCAGGTTTCCCAAATGATCCACTTTCCACCCCAGGAACTGAGTGTTCCTAGTCTTGATAATGCGCTTAGACCAAATCAAATTTTTCATAGGTATTATAAATCACCTTATGTCACCCATTTATTTTTGAAGGTTTACAGCATCTCCATTTCAGAAAAAATAAAAAAAATAACTTTTTCCTTTTACAGAAAGTAGGGATACATATAAGTGTGTTGAAATAAGTCTAAATTATCTGTCTGGCAGCTCAAAAAGGTGAAACACAAGGTATTTATTTTAATTGTTATTAAGAAACAATGGCTTTTTTTCAAACAGCAGCATACATCCAGAATATATGCTATAAAACTCCTGAACAGCTGACCTACCCCAACTGCGATTTGTACATCAGGACACTTTGAACACTTTTGAACACAAGTTCATTTTGCATATTAAGCTCCTTTGTACATCCATCTACATCGACATCTGCATACCTCACTTGTCTTCACTTACTTATTTTTGTACTTATTTATCTTTCATTATTTTTATCTTTATTATCTTGTTCCTTTAACCCTTACCTAACTTGGCATTTGTGTATGGACACCAAAGGAAGAATTTCATTGCACAGAGAAATGCTATTTCTTCTGCACACATGACAATAAACACTTTGAATCTTGAATCTTGAATAAGATCTGAGTTAGGTACCATCTTGATCAATGTGCTATAGAAGTATGCAACAACTCAGACATCAGCTTAAATAAAACTATATTTATTATTTCACTGGTTACTCAGCAAATGAAAGGAAAAAAAGGTGGGAAGCTTCACAATTGTATTATTTATATTCAACATATGTATAATAGAACAAACAGTGACAACAAGCAGACCCAACTTTAGAGGGAGGCACTGCTGTAGTGATTCAACAGCTAGCTTAGACCTCAATCACAAAGGCCTAGAGATCCAGTATCCACAGGTCACTAGGAAAACTGGGTGCATGGAGGTTGTTGTGAGTCACTTGGTGAAATTGGTTGCAAAGAGGATGCTGCGCCGAAAACCTCTTTCGGATGGCTTTGGTCATTAGCAGGTTGCCATGGCCGCCCACAGTTATGGTAGTTTTGGGAGTGGGAGTTTTTACTTCCCGCTCTCACCAAGTGCTTGCTTATAGGTGGTCGTCTGATTGTTGGGGTTTTCTCTGTATTATTGTGGGGTCTTTACCTTACAGTATAAAGTGCCTTGAAACAACTGCTGTTGTGTTCTGTATAGAAAATCTTGTCTGCAATTATAACCTAACTATTACCAAAAATGGAGAAAGTTTGCCTTCAAAGTCAAGTTATGCCTTTTACTTTGAGGTACAACTCTCTGTTTTCACTACCGCTTGGAGAGAGCAGTTGGCAAGTGTTTGCAGGTTTTCAGTGTAAACCTCTTTGTGACTTATTTCACCTTGTGACAAAGGTGAGGCGTATTCAAGGAATACACATTTAATCCTCATGACCGGTGATTGCCAGATGGTGACCAGCTGGTCTAGGCCTGTGTGACTGAGGCCACAGCACATAGCACTCTATATATCCTGAACTCACGGCATCCTGAACCTGACTCACAGCTAAATGCCAAACTAACTGATATTACCCTTCACACTTCCATTGAGGCAATGGCCAGACCAGCTCCAGAATACAGAAGTAACTTAACATTGGATAAAGAGCATTAATGTCATTCTCTAACTGATTTGAACACCTATTTATGGTAATATGTGATTGAATAGTGCAGTTACAACATCAGTTCGATGGCCAGACTGACAAATCACAGCCCTCTAATGACATCTCCAGGAACTTGACATTTGGGTCACACATCCGCTTTGAGGATATTGAAAAATGCCCAGATGGTAGAAGACCTTGAATCCGAAATAAATAAATTGAGTTGCTACAAAGTAACAAAATTAATTGATACATCATTTAATATTAAATAAAATAACCTATAAAAAGAGTCCTGCATCCCTGAATACATCTTTAATCGAGACAATTCATTTTTGGATTATTTCATTTACTCAAAAAGAGATGTTCACATAATTATACACATCTCATTATTACTGTTATAGTTTGGGACATCACATGAATAACACTGAATACGTTAGGGCAGAGGTTCCCAAAGTGTGGACGAAAGGTGCAAACACATAGAAAAATCTGCGTTTTCAAAAATACCTGTGTACGTGTGGGCGTAGCCTGAGTTTTTAAAAAAATCTCCGTTTTCGGTGATTCGAAACGCCGTTTACGTGTGGACGAAAGGCCCAAACGCATAGAAACAGCTGCGTTTTCAAAAATACCCATGTAGATGTGGACGTAAAAGAGTTAGTAGTTTATTTCATTGCTACCTGTAATTTACTGCAGTTTACTTGTATTTGTTTAATTGTTTACTAAATGTACTAAATGCAATGGAGTTTGAAAACAAAATATGGCTGTGTGTGGTTAGAGGATGTGTTTGCGGGGGGGGATTTTTCTTGTAAAAGAAAGGGGGGCCTAACAAAAAAAAGTTTGGGAACCACTGCTTTAGGGTGAGTTTTTTATTACAAATACATTGGGAAAAAACACATTTAGTTATTGTCCAATCATTCATTAGCAGCACGGTTATCGTGATTAGCTTCCTTTTACTGACTTCACAAAGTCAGCTTCTTTATTTACATGAAAGACCATTGAATCTGGCTCTGTATCTATATTATGTGTATAGGTCCTCTGCCAGAGGGTAAATGCACAAATCCAGCGATCAGAAAACGTGCCCACATGACGGTGTTGTTCATGTTCCCTGAATCCGAATGAGAGTCCTTGGGCTGGTTCGCCTCCTACCCCAATCCTCTGAGTAACAATGAACAGTGTGGGGAGAGAATTAATCATTTTCAGTTTTCATGTTATTTGGCAATTGCAGTTACTTTGAGACAAAGGAATATTAAAGGCTGAATTTCAAACTAAGCCTGTTAGGAAAAATACCAACAAAGGGTTCCATAAGTTTCTGCTTCTGTGGGGTTTTTTCCCCTTCCTCAAACTCTGCGATCTCTCTTCTTTCTGAAGCTTCTGACATCAATAACTGTTTAGCTGCCTCCAGCATCAAATAACACTCAGCAGTACCTACTTAGACAATTAAGTTAGAGGATTCGCAGTAGCACGGTTTTATAATTTGTATGTTGTTTGCTCAATAAACTGAAATTGGAAGTTATTTTGCTGCTTGCTTCAACAAGGAAACAAATCAAAGAAAAAAAAAACAGTAGGCTGCTTGTGGATTTTTTTTTTTTAAACCTACAAAATAGGAAATAAATTACAAATTGGAGAAAGTGGACAAACCACTTGCTAAGCAGACCTAAAGATAAGGGATCAATTCACTCCAAACAGGAATGTGGTTCACTATGTAACAAGTAAATTATTTGAAAGCAGTTGGCAGGAGCTGCTGTCTACCTGCTCATAACTGAAATGAGGAGAAACTCATCAAACATGAACAAGAAGAGTTCAGATGAAACTGAACCTCTGGCTTTTTATTACTACTTCATTACTAAAAGTTCATTTTCAAAGTATTAAGTATTGAGTAAATATCAAAGAGTAATCTCAGCATCTGGGTCTTTATGTTTAGAGATTTATGTCCAAGGGCAACTTCCTGAATAATTTCATAATACCTACTAATACCTACTGTGTTCGTGTGTGTGTGTGTGTGTGTGTGTGTGTGTGTGTGTGTGTGTGTGTGTGTGTACAATCAGGGTACAGAAGAGGATGAGCAGAAGCTGACCCAGAAGTCAATCTCTCTGTTAGAGAGCCAACACCACCACCTACTGCACTGTCTGGAGAAAACAACAGTAAGTGCTCTCTGTTATAAATATACATATCCACTGTATAGCTATGGCTGAAAACTTGGCTAACATTAATGAAGCTAGCGATGAAACTTTTTTAGATTTTCCAAATGTTACCTTATCAGAAGCTTGCTCTTCACACTGACTTTGCATGTAGCTGCCAACTTCCCCCAAAACAGATGAAAAAAGGTGTTTAGGGCATTTTGCTGCTGCCAAAAATGTCTGTCATTGTCACAGTAAGGTGTTCCTTGCTCTCAAATCTGTGGTTTGAGTTCAGCTGGAAGCAAAAAACACATTCTTGGTAAAATAAATAAATTAAAAAAAATGTCATAATGTTTGCACGCCAGGTTGACAGTTGTTATGGGACTTTGTGGGTGTGGGGTTTAGAGTGGGTCTGTAAAAACTGGAACTTGCAGGGTTTTACAACTCAGCTGCACCCTAAACTACATTTGGCATATTACTATGCCAAATCAGCTACACTGCAGTGAACCTGGTTTCTGAACCGCCCACCACAGTTTTGTCATGCAGTTCACACAGATGAGGCGTCATTGACGGCACACCAGTGTGTATTTGGACAGAGGAATATTCTCTTTTATTATTTTCTCTGTGTTGTCGCTTGTAATGTATTACTGTGATTTGCGATGTTGTCACTGTTTTTCACATTTCTATATTGTTTTATATTTATTCAAACTGAGTTTTTGTACACAGTTGTTCAGATTTTCAGGCATGACAATGAAGTAAAGATTCATTTCAACATTTAAATGAGTTTCCTTTGAGTACTGAATCACATTTAATTTAAGGTTCCCTGTTAGACAGAATACGTCAGTTTATACTTGTGATAGTCAGTCGAGCTTGAATTAGAACTTTCTGGCTTCAAGCTAACAGTTGTACATCATAATGTTGGACATTTATGTATTCATTTAGTCTCTGTATGAGGATGAAACTACTCTTGAACTTAAATTATGAGTATCTGTTAAACGTAACTACCCCTAAGTTCACTTAAACCTGGTCTGTGGTATACTTGTGTTGAAGTTTAGCTATGGTAACCTGTGCAGACCTGTGCAACAAGACACAGAAGACACTGGTTCGTACTACAGTTTGAGGACAGGACAGGATTTAGATCATCATGTAAAGGTTTGTCTCAAATCTGCATCCACTGTAAAGTCTTTAAAGCTACTGTTGCAAAAGATGTTGGCTAAGATCTGTATTAAACACTGACAGTGTTATCCAGGCAGCCAATAAAGGAAATCAGCCAGGTGCATGATTGTTGTATGATAAGATGAAGGTTATTTTTATAATTTCTTTAAATTATATTTGTTTTGGTGTGGTTCCTTTTGTAAAATTATAAGTGAAGTACAACTGGGCAACAAGTCCTATAACTCTGTTGTGTAGCCTATTTACAGACTGCTGTTTTTCTTCTCTGCTGTTTTGCTATCCCCATGTTTTTTTCATTCATCTTTTTCTCTCCAGGCTCATGAGTTTGTGGACGAGCAGATATACGAGCAGAACTGTTTGGAAACGGCTCTGCAGACCTATCCCTCACGCAGTCCCTCTGTATCCAGCCATGACAGCTCCACACGTACCTGTTGTAGTCGAAAGAGAAAGAGAAATGTTCCTCTGCCTAACACCAGCCTGCCCACCACCCATTCAACACACCAGGGCCCGCTGCAGGAGCTCAGTGCCATCCACATACAGTGTGGTGACCCACTGTCGCACACCGCCAGGTGAAACAAAAACAGATGTAGGGGCTAGCATCAGAGGTTTGGCAAAAATTTCAAACTCCTGGTGTTTGGCCATTGAAACTGTTTTATGTATGCAAGTGTTTTATTCTTTCACTCCAAAACACATCTCTGGGGGTACACTTTGAAGACCCTCACCCGACTCTAGACATTTAATAGATGGATCTGAATAGGCAATTGTCAACATTAATCCAGCTGCATTTAAATAATCCAATTAAATAAAATATATCTTTGAGAAATTAGTTATACTTTTTAACTAACAGAGTACATTAACTTTTAAAAATGTCATTTTAGTTTTGTACAGCTTTATTACACAAATTCCACTCAAAATAAAAGGTATTTTAAGGACTCACATGTTTCATATTTTACTTCTCAAATGCATCACTAGATACACTATATGGACAAAGGTATTTGGTCACACTTCTTGGTCTCTGATTTCAGGTGTTTTCAGTCCCATCGCTACAGATGTATAAAATCGAGCATTTAGACTTCTGCCTTCACAAACCTTTGTGAAAGAATGTGTCGTTCTAAAGAGTTCAATTAATTTGAGCACGGTACGGTACTAGGATATCATTGTTGCAACAAGTCTGTCTGAAATATCTTCCTTTCTAATATTCAACGATAAACTGTAAGTGGTATGCAAATTGCAAAGTGGAAGCATTTAGGAACCACGGCAATTCAGCTACTAAGTGTCAGACCACGTAAAGTTACAAAGTGCTGAGGCACACAGGGCTTAAAACTTACCAATGCTCTGCTGACTGAATAACTGCAGAGTTCCAAACCTCTGGGATAGCATAGAAACTGTCTGACGGGAGCTTCGTGGAATGAGTTTTCACGTATGGAGAGCAGCATGCAAGCACAATGCCAAGCGTCTGCTGGAGTGGTGTAAAGTCCACTGCCCCTGGATTCTGGAGCAGTGGAAATATGTTCTGTGGAGTTCCAGGCAGAATGACGGATGAGTCTTGGTTTGGCAAATGCCAGACCCCTCCTCCACCGAATTACGTTATAGGGTTTGTAGAGGCTAAGCCTACGCTTGAAGCCACTGAGGTGGTCGTTAACGGGGGGGGGGGGGGGGGGTGACGCGATGTCACTGGTATGTATGAATTAATTAAACAGTCCAATAACTCCAGCAGTACTTATCTTGTCCTTTTTGTTCTTTATTCCAATATCATCTTGACATAACAGCGCAGCGGTCACAAACTGTTTGCCTTCTCACAATTAACGACACACCTGACGCTGATTACGTGCGTCTACCTTAAATACCTTTACAAGAACAACACATAAAGGTGACCTCTAGCGGCCACATAAGGTATTAACCCAAAAATGGCTCCTACACCCCGGCCCCTAATTCCAATGGCTATCAGACATGGCAATTCTAATCACAAAGAAAATAAGGAGCCACTAATACAGTCTACTTTAGACATATACATTCACATAAATAAACATAAGTACAGGGTTGTTTATTTTTAGGATTGGTCTGGTCTGGTTTGGAGTGATCTATGCTTCAATGTTGAAAAAAACAGTTTGGGGAAGACCCTTTTCTGTTCCAGCATGACTGTATCCCAGTGCGAAAAGCATGGGCCATAACATTATGATCAGCTGATAGTGCTGAAGACCTTGAGTGACCCACACAGAGCCCATTAAACACCTTTGGGATGAACAAGAGTGGAGATTGTGAGTCATACCCCTCATCAGTGTCTGACCTCACAAATGTTCTCCCGGTTGAATTGGCAAGAATTCCCAGACACACTTCAAAATCTTGTAGATAGTCATTGCAGAAGAGTAGAAGCCATTATTGCTGCAAAGGGGAGACCATTTCCATTTTAATGCCTATGAATTTATAATGGGATGTCATAAAAGCTCCTGTAGGTGTAATGTGTAGGTGGCCCAGTACTTCTGTCCATAAAGTCATAAAATGTTGTTTTAAAGATTTGTTTAGGCATAAATAATAAAGCTGACTGTGAGTGCAGTTAACTGATAAAACTTTGGTATATAAATTTCTCCAGCATTCATTTTCTGCCCAAATTTACAAAAACATTATAGAAATTACAGAACATGTTTTGCTTAAAAAATGATGTAATTACATATGCAATTACTACTGTTTGTACTAGACATTAACCACATTTAATTATACTTAACAGCCGCTCCAACCTCAACCTTAAAACTGACGAGAGCAGCAGGATCAACTGCAAAAGTGGCCGTATCACCACAGCCATCATCAGCCTCCCAACACCCCCTGCTTTAACCCCTGATGGAGATGGGCTCCACGGGCCCCCACAGCGGAGGCCGCCCCAACCTCCAAGTCACCCACCACCCTTGAGCATTCAGACCACAACAAGCTCAGCTGGCGCCAACATCGTCAAAGTCTCGGCTCTGTGACTGTGTGGCTGACAGATGTAACTCACCCCAACAGGGGGAAGAAAAGAAGAGGAGGAGGAAGCAGGTAACACTACATTCATGGACGTACCGTGTTCCCTAATACAGGGTCAGTGAGAAGAGAGGTGTACTCCAGAGGACTCACCAGTTATGGAGACATTATTGAGGTAGAGGACTGTAGATATGTGACCTGAGAATCACGCTCGTGTCATGTCGTGTATGTACTGTAGATACGATGAGAGCTGCTGCATTTCTAAACGTTTCCTACAGCAGTGGAGATGGTTTACAGCAGGTACTGTGGAAAATAACTGACGATATTGTGCAACTGGCAGAAACATCAGCAAACCCTGTTGACCATCACAAATTCACAGTAAATTTGACGTGAATTCACAGTGAAAAAGAAGATTTGTTGGATTAAATACTGAAGAACAATGCTGTTGAATTTGATTGGTCATGTTTGTGTTATGTGATTGTCTATAGTATTTTGAGAAACATAAACTGTTTTAGTTTAAAGTCGCCATGCCTGATGCTGCTAATATCATCCCTGAAATGTGTATTTCATTTGTTGCAGACTGGAAACAGCGTTTCTTTGTTTTCGTTGGATAATTGTATCGATACATTATGTTGATTCCTCAAACCAAACTGTAATTTTAGTTGTATTTAAAAAATCCCACTGAATGTGGACTGAAGGCTGACGGTCTTCGTACTGCATTGAAACAGAGCAGTGGTTCTCAGCCTTGAGCTGACCGGAGAATTACTATAAAGCAAATGTGTAATTTAATGTTGAAGGTTGAGGTTACAGTACATCCCACGAAAAGACCAAAACCAACCACTTGATTAGTTGAAATTCATTCATCCTAATCTTAACTGTTTGTGTTACAAAAACACAAGAAAATAACTTGTTTTAAATAATTTTCTCCTGCAGATTAATATATGTGTTGCAGTAGTTTGTACAGCAGAAGGACAATGTACATGAGGGTTCTGACGTGTTAATATAAAGAAGAAACAAGCCATGCAGTGAAACAGTGATGGAAAATAATAAAAGGTATATAACATGGCATATTTTGGGAGGGGAAATACTACAACATTTGGTTTCAGTATAACAGCAAGTGTTAGTAAGGCCAGGATACTGAATAACATGATTGTATCGACAGTGTCCCAGAATGAAGTATCGTTTATGGCTCAGTCACACTACAGTAAAACTGTTGCATTCAGCAACCGATTGCAGGTAGTTTCAAAAACCAACTGGGTGGCCACTTTTGATCGTAAGGTGATTGTGTAGGTTACCTGCTCCGAGGCAACCTGTGTCCAAACAGTCTGACTCAAACTGACTCCAGTCACTCTCAGACAGACTGGTTAAAGCTTGCAAATAATTGCCGTCTAATTTATAAATGTAGACAGATTGCCAACAAGTAGCAATCAATCTGAGTCAGTCTGTGCAGGACTCATCTGTGCCTCATCTCTTTGCAGTTGATTTTAACACAAATTGTTGCCAACTGCTTGTATTCCTAAATAAAAGCAAAGCTGCATCTATATCATTTCGCTGTCCTGCAGCAACCATCACATCACTATTTGTGGAGAAATTTCAGAATTTCTGTTTTGAGTCTACAAGGTTGTAACTGGACTCTGAATGTAAGTAGTTCATTTAAATTTCTGTTGAGTGTAAATTTCTGTGTATGTAGATAGCAACAGATTTGCAACAGACAGCAACAGATTCACAATTTGCCAACTGGAGCCCCTTCTGTCACAAACTGACAGCAAACTGAAGACAGCAACTGGGGTTGCAGACCTGGTCCCCCATCTTTGAAAAAGCCATTTTGAAGGAAGCAAGATTCCAAGTCAACTGCACACACTCACAATATCTTTGGTGTCATGCTCTCCAAGCACTCTTTCCTGGTGTGACTGTAGCAATTTCCAATCTTAATAACACCACAATTTAATTTCAAATATCAAAAAAAAGTATTCTCAATTTTTTTTTCACAACTTAAGATTGGAAATCGTTGTGTTTGCACAGATTCACTTTGATCGTCTCTTGATTTGCCGGTTTTAAATCACTGCATTTCACCTTTTTTCCTGCCATTGACAACATTGGGGAAACTTTACAGATCAAATTAGGTCACATGCATGGCATGAATTGATAAGATATTTACATTTAAATAGCCATCATAAAAAATCTTAATTTTTTGTAATTAAAAATAAGGTTAAATTTTATTTATTATAAAATACCTCTCACAGCACACCTGTACTACCTACTGTGGGTACAAGTGGGCTGCAGCCCAGACTTTGAGAATTCCTGGGCTAGGTTAAATTCATTGTTACATTGTTGCCATCTTATGGAACAAAACCAGAGAATATTGCCAGGCTTATCCTGACAAACAAGCTACAAAATTCATATTAAAAAATAAATTGTGGTTAAGTGCTTGTATGAATTTGATAGCGCACTGACGCTTTATGCCCGCTGTGCTGCTGCCACTCAGGTTGAAGGTTGAGCAGGACACTGAAATGGAAAATAATATTGTGCATGTTCATCATGAACGTTTGGGTATTGAATGCCATGAAGGTTGAGCACCACTCGACAATTACAGGAATGGAACGTATTCGTGTTCGGTTCGGCATTATAAAACTAAAACGAAATCCGATGAATATTTGAAAATATTTTAAGTGTAGATAAAATACCCAGAGCTAAAAATTATTTGTTTTTTTGGATATTCTGTCTTACCTTAAAAATTTGAGTTAATTTTTTTTTTACTTTCTTTTTGACATATTTGTAGCCCTCTGTGTCTTCCCTAAATGTCTCTGAAAAGATGTGATTTCACTGATGACTTGAAATATTTGTGTGCTGTTCATAAGACACTAAGCACAACTCATATCTTCTAAAACATTTAGAAAAATAAAATAACTTAATCCACTTAATGTTTTCAGTGATTTCCACCTTAAACATAGTTTTTTTTCTTACATTAAATGTGTTTATCTTGAAAGCCAGTTAAACCAATATTATACCAGCTTCTGAGCAGGATAAACAGCACATGTAAGTGACCCTGGAGTTGGCATAGTTTTGTCAAACTGCTGTTTTTAAGGTAAAAAACAAACTCATTCTAAAGAATATGCAGCTAATAAGTCGGTCAGTCTCAGAGATGCTCACAGGATGGCAGCAGAGATACTTTCTAACACTAAATCAAAATGACAGAAAATGAGCTGAGCCGTGTAGGACTTATTTCTGGCCTTACTCCTCACTGAAATATCATTTCTAGACCTACCTGCTGCACACTGTTGCACATTTGAAGTCGGTAGATGCGTGTTTGGAATAGTTTGTGCCAAGTGTGCTATAGATATCTGTATCAATTACACAATGTGTTTATTTGTCTCTTGGTTTGGTTTGTTAACGTGGAACTTGATTATTTAACTTAATGTGCTTCTCAATCATGAGGTACCAAGTGAGGTCTTTTTTGCTGTACTGGTATATTTTTGTGTTGCATTTCTGTATTTTGTCACGTTTTAACAACGAGGTGAAAGTATTGTGTGAAAATGGTCACTTTTCCATCCTTTGTAAGAACAACAAAGTAGTGGTACTATTTATGCTGCTTTACAAAAACAAACCCTTTAGACATTTTTTGTCTCGTTATTGTTGGAAATATTGAGCATCTGCTCGGCCGTGGTGTTCATAAGCTGGATCTTGGTTACCATTAAAACAGTATTTACATATTAAGGCTTTTTTGCAGCATCATAGACCACGTTCACCTTTTTTAAAAATGTATATTAAGAGAAATCACCTTTCTCACACCAGAGTGACTCATATATGAAGATTTTTGTTGTGATTATCTGATGGACTTTACTTCAAAGGCGTTGTTGAGGTCTGTTTTCTAAAAGTCTTGGCATTGCTGTTTGTGTTGTTTCTTATTCTTTTTATCTTTTGAACTGAGCTTTTTCTGTCTGTTTGCTGTGTGTACGGTATTCTGTCAGTTTGTTTGTTATAAGAACTATGAAGTGTCAGAAAATTAAACTCTGCCACAACAGTCAAATGCTGTCTTTCTTCTCGCTCCCGTCACCAGTATCTTGGCATTGCATAGAAATCTGCATTTTTATTTTGGTTTCATTGTTTCATTTTACACAGATTGGAATTTCAAGATGAGCCCAATCTTGTTTAAATTTAGGAATAAATCACATCATCTCTTATATTTTAAACTTAAATCTCCAACTCAAGTCGAGCTTTGTAAAAGTGGAATTACTGACATAGTATTTCACAGACTTCAAGCAGAGCCCATGTATGCATCATACATACACGGACTTTTGCACACTATACACTTCGGCACTGGCACAGTGACCCCATATAAAGTCTGTAACTTTATGGTCTGTTACTTCATGGCTGACTTGCTGTGGTTCCACTTTGCAATAATACCACAGCTGATCATGTAATATCTAGTGTGTAATATCTAGTGTGGTATTACTCAAATGTAATGAGAACGGCCTGTTCAGTCATAAATGTTTGTGAAAGCAGACTGCATAGCTGCATGGCTATAGGACTGAAAACAGAGCGTCATGTGCCCGGATACTTTTATCCATTAAGTCTATTCAACCCAATATTCTGCAGAATCGTTTATTGTGTCAGTTACATTTATTTTGTTGTGAATAAACACCACATTTCTTCTTGTGACTATAAAATAGAGCTTTAAAAACCACTGAATGTTTGTTCATGTACGCTTCATATTCTCAAAAGCAGGATTAGCATTGCCAAAATATTACACCCTTCAATATTTTACATAACCACAAACATGAATCTGTCTGCACATTAGTAAATGCCTCACGAGATGAAAGTATGAATCTGCCTTTGTAGAATCGATGCTACTGTGTTTACTAAACATATTACCAAACACACATTAAATATTTTATCACCAAAACTAATGCAATATATTCAATGGGTAAGGTTGTAGGCTGTATCTAAGATCATGCGACCACATTTATTTTAATACAACAACGTTTTAATGTTCTTTTAATCTTGCAGAGTTTTAGCAGATACAGAAAACTTTTCATTTTAACAAATCTTTTAGTAACCGAGGACAAGTTCATTTATTTTAATGCACTTCTTAGGATTTATTTGTTATAAAACAGCCAGTTACTCAGCATGTGGTGATTTTAGCAGGGAAGGTGCTTCATTATGAAACAAAATTTAATTTGTAGCAATCAGATGGGGTATTATTCAATGATAAAACTAGCCCAGTTAAGTAAACACGTCACTTAAAGCAGCAGACTTGATAGGAATGCTTTAAAAAACAGAATTTAAACGCTGCATAAATTACATATCATATTACGTTAAAATGCTGTTTGAGTCATGTTATTTTTCTAAAACACCTCTTTCATGTGTGCACGAGTGTTTTGATGTCAGCTTACTCTCAGCCACACGTGTGGTCTTGACAACCATTTGAAGCTTAATATTTGCCATTAGTGGTTGTGTGACTGACGTCAGCACACGGAAGAACTGCGTGACTCAAACTCAATGACTAACACTGCTTGAAGTAAACACAAACATATCCAACAAACACATCTTTACAAACCCGCTTTGAAAATATTAAAGTAAATGCCACTTCAGTTTTATGCATTACTAGATTAGGAAGATTTTGCACTAGGTACAGGCAGTTGTGAGTTTAGACCCTGTTTTCTGGTACCCCTAAATTTCAACATACCACCCATAAAAATAACTAAGGTATAGTAGCAATAATAGTGTATTTTGATATTATTTTCTGACTGATGTCTCTAATTTTATATATATTCTCAACTTGTCTATTGCAGAAGGTAAAGGTTACAAGGAAATCAGGTTTAAATGTCTAGTTTTCTCGCTGTCATGATGTAAACATAAATGAAAACATAAATTGTTAAATAGGGCTTGTGTTGCTGCTGAAAGAGGATGAAGATGTAATTTCATAGGCTAATTTTAAACACATTTTATCTTAACATTTGCAAGCTGAAGTGCAAATTGTTCTTAAAATGCAGGTTAATTGCTGTGATGTGAAAAACGTCTTCTGATGTACATCTGTTCTTTAAATAGTGTCCAAAAAGTTAGCTAATGTATGCTAGATAGAGACCATGAGCTAACTTTAGCTTTCTTATTCAGTAGTCTGGTGCCATACTGCTATTTGCCAAGGAACTAATGTATTTTATTACTTTAATTGTATTACTTTAACAGTACAGTACAGCTCCAGTGAGTCAGAGGGATGTTGCATTTCAGTGGCCAGCAGTATCTCATATTCATATCAGAATATTGTTATAAAGTGATGCATATCAGCCTTTAATTGGGTTATAAAATCTGTTTTACTGGTACATTCACTCTTTGGTAACTCCACAGAGACTGAGACAAAAGAATAAAGAGGGAGAGGGGGAGAGAGGAAGAAGGAGGAAGACTAAAAAGAGATAGTCAGCAGAATTATTTTGAATATCTAAGCAGTGTGTTATACTGCTGTTAAATGTGGATCACCACCCTGCTCCTGTGAGAACTTAATTTATTCTTAGGTTATTATTTTTTATTTTAATCCAGTGATTGATGATGTCTATGGCACAGTTTATAGAAACGTTTGAAAATATTAAGACATAAAAATAAAAATTGATGTTTCATATCAAATTGCTTCCAAGCTGTTTTGGAAAAGTGACCTTTTAATGCTTGGATTGGAGAACTGAGAACGGAGCTGTGGAACTATTTGGACCAAATCGTTTGCAGATCATGATTAATTAATTTTAACCATGATTACCGCGAGCCCTGTAATTATCCATTCGAGCCTTTAGATGGCAGTGCACTAAAATATTTGGTAGACCATGCAACACTACCAAATGGTTGGTTATCACAGTACATATTAGCCCTTAATTTAGACCTATTTAGATCATATGTAGTATAAAATGTAATCATTTTGATGTCCTTTTTATTAAACTAGATAAATCTTCCATGCTTATTTTGCTAATTAAGACACTGATGTGTTCATAAAACATAATTCACATTTTAACAGTTCCCATATTTGTGCAAACTTTGATAATAAACTAAAGTAGTAATTGGGAACATGAAAAATGAAATCTTTCTACAGATAAAATCAACTTAAAGAGAAAAAGAAAATGTTATTCTGTGAGGCTTTTGAACCAGTGAAATTTGAAAAAAAAAAAAAGAACAAAACTGTCTTCTACATCTATGAGAAAAACATCACAATTACCAAATACTAACAAAATTATGCAAGTACTGTTGTTACTGTTATTATGAAGTTGTGCAAGTTACATAATCTTCTCACAAACACATCATTCATCAGCTCCTTTGTGTGCCGCGGTCCAAAGAAATAACCTGTCAGCTCAGAGTGCCGATGTGGTTTTATTACATGTTTTAGAACAACAGCTTTAAATTTCTACCGGTTTTCACAGTAACTGGCAGATATTACATCATCTCTGTGCCTGCTGTTTATAATGCAAAACATGAAACCATGCATCTTGTGCAGTTCAGTAAAATGAAGTAACTTAACACACGGAGAGAACCGCACTCACACACACAATACCACCATTAAAAGACCAGGTGTATAATTTATTTGAGCTTTGAAGAGAGATGACTGGTTCTGATGGCACAGTTAACCCTCAGTTTACACTGATTGACTTCAGCAAGTCATTTTACATCTTATGTTTTGATAATAGTGGGATTTCAACCAGCGTAGGAGTTCTTAAAAACTATCAGAAGCTATTTGAAAGAAAAGATGATTAGTGTGATTAACGTCTGAGTCCTACAGGATTTTGCACACTGGCATGCACATGTAGAGAGTTTGTTAGTCAAACTTGTTCAAATGTTGTACATTTGGTTAAAGGCAATCCAAAGGCACAACTTGTAGTAACATGTGCAGTAGCCTTTGTGTAGCTTTCCACATAAGTGCTCTGTTGGAGGTGGTAAGCTGCTGACAAAGCAACTATAAATATCAAAAGTCATCTTTCACTGCTTTCATTGCTAAACAAGTCTCTGGCCACTTAAAATGAAGAGATGCACATGATTGCATTGGACTGGATGGATGAATGGATGTGCAGTATGTTTTAGCTTCATGGTTTAGCTTTTAGTGTCTTATTTTCAGCAGAGCAGCTCTGTAATTGGCTTATTGTTCTGATTTTTTAATGACAATAGTCACAATCCACATACTGTTATGCTTTTTCTTTTCTCAGTGATTAAATTCCTTTTTGGCCTGAACGCAAAAACCAAAACAAGTCATCACAGTAAGTGAGTCACAGTGAGGATCATAAAACTTTCTGTGCTGATGTGCAGTTAGACAGTTGCCGCTGTGTAGCCTGTGTTGCCGTGCTGAGTGATCTGAGGAGACGCTGCCTTATCTAGTGTATGCTCATGCTGACAGCTGGGAGGAAGTAGGCTCGTGAACAAGAAACAGCTGCAGGTCTGGATCACATTTGCTATGAATCTGCTTGATCACGAACCAGCCTGCTAAATGTTAAATAGACACATGTGTCATCATATCAGTCCTGAGGAGGACAGTACACTCATTCTCATATGAGTTTCCTTTAAAAAAAATTAGTTTGCAAGCACAAAGAAAGTTTGATGGAGTCATTTTTTTCCATGTGACTGAAAACATTTGACTAAAGCTGGTATGCAGGAGAAAAAGTCCCTTTTAGTCTGGCACTGCAAAAAAAAAAAAAACTCTTAATGATGAGTGTTCTCAGATCATTCATATAGAAATCAGTATTTCAATAACTGAGAAAACAGGTGGGCTTCCACAGTAGTGGTAATTAACCCTTTCAAACCCTTTCTTATACAGTGGATCTTATAGTTGATTATAGTTTACTCATTTTATTTTGAGGAAAAACACCAACAAATTTATTGGTTGAGATAATTTAATTTAATTTTTTATTTCTAATATACACTACTAGTCAAACGTTTAGGCACACCTTCTCATTTAATGGTTTTTCTTTATTTTCATGACTATTTACGTTGTAGATTCTCACTGAAGGCATGAAATCAAATCAAATCAATCAAATCACTTTTATTGTCACATCACATGTGCAGGTACACTGGTACAGTACATGTGAGTGAAATTCTTGTGTGCGAGCTTCACAAGCAACAGAGTTGTGCAAAATACAATAATGTGATACAAGCAAAATATAAAAATGGCTAATCTAAAAAGTAATAAATATATGTACAATATGTAAAGGTATATACATTACTGAATGTGTATACTAAATATGTTTTTCTACGTGTGTGTGTTTGAGTGTGTATATAGTATGTATATACATGTTTTACAAATGAAATAAAGTAAACAATAAAATAAGATATATAAAATATACAGAGGTTGGTATGTGCAAAACAGTGGTATTTATATACAGTATGAAGTGCATAATGTTGAAGTTCCAGTAGTGAGGGTGAGGTGTCTATGAAGTGTTCAGCAGTCTGATGGCCTGATGGAAAAAGCTGTCTCTCAGTCTGCTGGTACGGGACCGGATGCTGCAGAAAATGAAAAATATGAAAATATATGAAAATTTATATATATATGAAAATTTATATATATATGAAAATATAATTGAAAAATATGAACGAATACATTTGGAATTATGAAGTAAAACCAAAAGTGTGAAATAACTCAAAACATGTTTTATATTGTAGATTCTTCAAACTAGCCACACTTTGCTTTGATTACTGCTTTGCACACTCTTGGCATTCTCTCGATGAGCTTCATGAGGTAGTCACCTGAAATGGTTTTCCAGCAGTCTTGAAGGAGTTCCCAGAGATGCTGAGCACTTGTTGGCCCTTTTGCCTTCACTCTGCAGTCCATCTCATTCCAGACCATCTCGATTGGATTTAGGTCAGGTGACTGTGGAGGCTAGGCCATCAGGTGCAGCGCTCCATCACTCTCCTCCTTGGACAAATAGCCCTTACGCAGCCTGGAGGTGTGCTTGGGGTCAATGTCCTGTTGAAAAATAAATGATGCTCCAACTAAACGCAAACTGGATGGCCATGTCACTGCAGGGTGCTGTGGTAACCATTCTGGTTCAGTGTGCCTTCAATTTTAAATAAACCCCCAACAGTGTCACCAGCAAAGCAAGGCCACACCACCTTCTCCTCCGTGCTTCACAGTGGGAACCATGCATGCAGAGACCATCCATTCACTTTTTCTGTGTCGCACAAAGACACGCCAAGTGGAACCAAAGATCTCAAATTTGGACTCATCAGACCAAAGCACAGATTTCCACTGGTCTAATGTCCATTCCTTGTGTTTCTTTGCCCAAACAAATCCCTTTTGCTTGTTGCTTTTCCTTAGTAGTGGTTTCTTAGCAGCTGTCTGACCATAAAGGATTCGCACAGTCTCCTCTGAACAGTTGATGTAGACATGTGCTTGTTACTGGAACTCTGTGTGGCATTTATCTGGGCTCTAATCTGAAGTGCTGTTTACCTGTCATTTCTGAGGCTGGTGACTCAGATTAATTTATCCTCAGCAGCAGAGGTGACTCTTGGTCTTCCTTTCCTGGGGCTGTGATGCAACAGTGCTGTTACTGCAATTATTTGTTGACATACAAAATTGTTAAAGGCTTCAGAGTAAAGTTTGTACACATGCCTGAAACTGATACTCTTATCAGCTCATGTTAAATACACAGCAAAGCCAAACAATTACAAGCTTAGAAAGTCCCTCAATGCACATATTAAACAAATATGGATGACTGCTTTCTTCCATTTGGGCAAAATTTATCTCTAAAATTTGAAACATCCTGTCCCAGTGTGACGCTGAAAAACTAGTTCATGCATTCATTACTTCTAGGCTGGTCTACTGTAATTCGTTAATATCAGGATCCTGAAAAGCCTTCAGTTAATCCAAAATGCTGGAGCAAGAGTACTGACTGGGACTAGAAAGAGAGACCATATTTCTCCTATATTGGCTTCTCCTGTTAAACCCAGACTTGAATTCAAAATCCTGTTCCTCACATACAAGGTCTTAAATAATCAGGCCCCATCTTATCTTAGTGACCTTAATAACATATCACCCCATTAGAGCACTTCACTCTCGCACTGCAGGCTTACTTGTTGTTCCTAGAGTATTTAAAAGTAGAATGGGAGGCAGAGCCTTCAGTTTTCAGGTCCCTCTTCTGTGGGACCAGCTTCCAGTTCAAATTCGGGAGACAGACACTATCTCTACTTTTAAGATTAGGCTTAAAACTTTCCTTTTTGCTAAAGCATATAGTTAGGGCTGGATCAGGTGACCCTGAATCCTCCCTTAGTTATGCTGCAATAGGTGTAGGCTGCTGGGGGATTCCCATGATGCATTGAGTATTTCTTATTCAGTCACCTTTCTCACTCACTATGTGTTAATAGACCTCTCTGCATTAAATCATTATTTGTTATTAATCTCTGTCTCTCTTCCACAGCGTCTTTTATCCTGTCTTCCTTCTCTCTCCCATGGCAGATGGCCCCGCCCCTCCCTGACCCCAGTTCTGCTGGAGGTTTCTTCCTGTTAAAAAGGGAGTTTTTCCTTCCCACTGTCACCAAAGCACTTGCTCATAGGGGGTCATATGATTGTTGGGTTTTTCTCTGTATGTGTTATTGTAGGGTCTACCTTACAATATATAGCACCTTGAGGAGGCTGTTGTTGTAATTTGGCATAGTAAAATAAAATTTAATTGAACTGAATTAGAAAGTGTTGTTAGGACAATCGTGTGTTCACTTTTAGATCAATAGAGTGTTTTGAAAGTTAGTCATCAGGACTGTCTAGACAATATTTTGCGTTATGTCGGTCAGAAGGAGACAGGCTAGATGTTTGTGAAATCACAAAGAGGCTTTTAGTAATCTCACAGAAACTGGATTCAACACTGTTTCTCAACACTCCCTCCAGATTAGAGTGAGGGCGGCAAGGATCACATCCTGTATCTGGAATAGGTTGCTCTTTATTGTTATTATTAATTGAAAAATCAATGAAGGTCTAAATCTGCTGTCAAAATGACACTGAACAGACACAGAGTAATAAATCTGCTGTAAAACACAGAAGAAGACTCTGTTATCATTTCCAGACACTGAATGTTTATACAGAATACGAGAATAAAACATAAAAGTCAGTTAAAGCTCTTCTCTCAGATGTTGAGTCAGACTCAGATGATTTATTTATTTTCCGAGTTTCATTGCTTTTGGAATCTGAGATAGAGCTGCTTCCTCCCCTTTCTCTCTGCATCCATCTGGGAAGCATCACCAACGTCATGCAAGACACTGAACCTTCAACATGACCAAAAGCAGGTCAGGGGGCAAAAAGTTTCCTGAATGTCAGGCAAAGCTCATCCCTGGCTGAGAAACTGGATGAACAAGCAGAAAACAAAACGGGTGACTGGTGATTTTCTTTCAATTCTGGCTCATTATAACCACGCAAACTCAAAATCACGGAGTATCTCTCTAATTGTTATTCATTTATTCATTGGGGGAAGTTGTTTGAAAGTATAAATCACACAGGGGGAAATACTGAATTAAAATAAAATTAATGACAGCTGGTGACACCATGCACCATTTAGCATCCTCTTGGGATTTTACGAAGAATGTAATTCTTCCTCATTATAAATAATCTTATTTTTTATTGTTAATGTAAGTTACCTAAAGTTTCTTCCTTTTGCTTTCTTTGGTATAGTAGTTGTCATATAAAGTAAATCATTTTGAAGTAAAGGAGACCTCATCAAGTTTTCTTGGCATCTCTAGATTGCAAATGGAACACGAGCTGCATGTACAAACTTTCAGATGAATCCAATCTATACTGCGAGGCAGGGAATGTTTACAACAACTTGCTTCTTTGTATGTGCAATACTTCCTTCCCTTATTCTAATCATACCGTGTCTTGCAACAAAAGCCCACAGCTCAGGTGTTTCCTCTCTGCGCAGCGAAGGTGGCCAGGAAACTGTTCCTATGGACGCGTATGGTTTCTCTTAAACACATCCTCTTTCAGTCCAGTGTAATGCAACAAGGACTGCTGAATATATTTGTCTGTGTTATGGAAAATGCGCTCTTTCAGCAAACCCAACTATCTTATCTTTCAGCCTTTATTTGGATATTTCCAGATGGTCGGTCTCTCTTTTGTGCTGCTGTGGACAGTTCTGCTCGTACATAGTAAATGATGGATCCGCGTTTTATCCTGGCTTGAATGAGATTCAGTCCGCCCTGAGAGGCTCGCTCATTGGAGGAAATTGGATGGCCAACGTAAGCGCTCCTCTTGAATGAGAAAATAGCAGCAGGGGGAAAAAACAGGCTGAGCAACACACACGACACTGACAGCAGCCAAGCAGCGGCCACTGAAAGAGAGAAACCCGGACCCAGTCTGTTGGTGCAGCCACAAGAAGGAGCTCATTATCATTTTTGTATTATTTATTAATTTTTGGGGAGTAAACAGATTTTCGTCATCAGGATTTAAACCACGGGATTCGCGTCATTTTGAGCCGCGCGCGCATTCCTCAGCAGGATCTGCGCATCTTCAATTGCCAATTGTTTTCTGCTC